>NW_024062483.1:600000-917797 GCF_006381635.1 Hibiscus syriacus
CCAGGGGACCATAGTGAAGTCTCAAACCATGCCTACATATGACGAAGAAGGTCAACTTGTTCCAGGGAAGAAAATATTTCATAGACTCTTTTGGGCATTCAAGTCATGCATAGAACGATTTCCATTTTGCAAATGTATGGTTCAAGTTGATGGTACGTGGTTGTATGGTCAATATAAGCATGTATTGTTGATGGCAGTTGCGTAAGATGGTGAATGAAATATCTTCCCAATTGCATTCGCTGTTATTGAATAAGAGACAACAGAGGTATGAGATTTCTTTTTGACCAATCTACATCAATATGTCATTAGAGAAGATGGAGTTTTCTTGATATTTGATCGAGGAACAAACATTTTGGTTGCAATTGAATGACCAGGAAGTCATTGGATACCACTGCATGCATATCCCACATTTTGTATCTGCCATATTAGTAAGAATAATATCGATCAGTTTCATAACACCCGCATTCGTAGTGAGATAGTAAGCACTGGTAAGTTTTATTTTCAACATTTGTTTTATTTTCAACATTTATGTAATGATTTATGTGTTTTTTAATTGAGGTTTAACACAATATATATATTATGAAACAAGATACGAACTACGCCAACAAAATTTTGACAAGATGTTGGAGAATTTGAAGGTATTTTATGATGATCAACGTGTTTGGAAGTGAGCTTTGAAAATACCGCGAGAAAAATAGTTGTAGCATACAACGAGGGTCGGCGATACAGACACATGACTTAATTAACTTGATTTTATAAAAATTTATGTATAATAATTAACTTTATCTTATAATCATTTATTTATTTTTTTATTATAATAATTTATGTTTTTAAATTTTTCAAAATATATTTTATTTTTATCTTAACTTATTAAATATATTTTATTATCAAATTAAATTAAAATTAATTTAATATTCGAATAAATCTTTGAATTTAATCAATTTGGTCACTTTTTATCATTTTTGTCGAGGCAGAATGATAATGTCAATGCGAACGACTAATGTCAAGGCAAAATTAAAATTAAAATTTAGATATTTTTATATAAATAACAATTGAGTTTATAATTCTTGTCGATGTCGGGGTGTTGTGGAATGATAATGCCAAGGCGAACGTCTAATGCGTTGTGGCCGTTGCGATTGCTCAGGAGTATGGTACTCATCCTCCTCATTTATTGGGGGCATATCAGCTAGTGTTGTAAATATATGCTCACCACTATGCTCTCATATTCCACCACTTTGCTCTTTCATCCCTCCTGGAAACATAGACTGTCAAATAGTCATATATGACATCATAGATGTCATTTGCTCAAAGTTATACGTCGATTCAAACATGAGAGAGTTGATGGGTACATGAGGATACATCAACTCTGGCATGTATGCTGGAATAGAAGAATCATCATACAGTTGTGTTTCTTTCACTTTATGTTGTTGAGATTAGCTCCCACTTCCACTCGGTATAAATTTATCGGTTGTACCAAAATTTTTCTTATAGTTTTTAAATTGTTTCCTTTTTCCCAACATCATCAGGTACGACTTTTCATGATCCCAATAATACCAAAGGTAAGCCGAAGTCTCAAAATTAAATTCATCATCTTTCATTGGATCAAGAGGCAGCAAATATGAAGTTCTATTGTTTCAAGCCTTAACGTAGTCTGCATGCTTCGCAACACAATTCATGTTGCGTTTCCCCGTCCATATAATCTGTGCAAGGGGTAATGATCCCATGGAATGGGCGAAATAGGTTAGTGGCACCCAAACTACCTCAACACTCGATCCGCAAACAATATCTCAACAAAAGCAAAATGAATCAATGGTGTAGCATCACCCCAATTTTGACAACCCTCCAAAAGCTCTGGCGGCACACACGCTAAAACTTTTGGCTCCATGTACGACCTCTAATTAAACTATAAAATTAACATTTATAAAAATTAATTAGACGCGAAATTATAAAATTATAAATAAATAAATATTATTTTATATTTATATTATAAAATTAGGCATCAAAAAATTAGTTCATTAGGCAAACTTATAAAATTATAAATAAATAAAAATAAATGACTTAATTTAATTTAATTACATATTATTATTATTATTATTATTATTATATTGTATTATATATTATAAAATATACATTCTTTTTGCTATAAATGTTGATCTTCAATCGAAACTCTTTGACATTATTATGCACTAGATCCGTCGTTTCTATTTTATGACTCCACCTGTAAATCAAAAAAAATATTTATTACTTCTTTTTTAATCACAATAAATAAATTCTAATTAACAATTTAAATTAAAGTATAGAAAATAAATATTATCTTCCGACAAGAGGAAAGTAAATCGTTGTTCGACTAATCATTGTTAAGAATAGAATTTTGTGCCAAGCCCAAGATTATAGCAACATCAAACATCCACCGATTTCTGTTGTATTAATATTATTGACGATTACTGACGCCTTGCACATCTCACGGTACAAGAACGCCAATATCGCAGATCCCCAACTGTACTGATGTGTATCCTCAAAATTTCTCAAAAACGGGAGATATTGTATGTGAACCACATTACCAGATTTATCCGGCATCAAAACTCCCCAATCAACTGCAATATATATACTCGAGTTGCATATACGATTTCTTCTTGGGTACTATTTTCTTGGAGTTTAAATTGATTCTCCAACCACGATAGCCTCAAACACCATCTTTTTAAATATGAGTTTATTATCGTCTACCCAAGAAACTCATTGCAAAGTGCTTCCACAGTGTTGTAATCATTTATCTTCACCACCGACATCCCATTTATTGGAACCCCAAGTTGGAAGGCAACATCTTCTAGGGTTATCGTGCATTCTCCGCACGGAAAATGAAATGTATTTCTGGCCTCCAACGTTCAATCAATGCACTTATAAATCACGGGACCAACTTATACTCTCGAACAAATGTAACATAATAAAATCCAACCACTTCCATGTGATCTTCAATCAAAGAGTGTGGCTTAGCGGGAATATTGATTCGATTACGGAGGACTCACTATTCGTCTTCCTATAATTATAGTATTCATGAAATTAATCAATTAATCATAAAATAAACATTAATATTTATGAAATTTAATAAACGATTATAATCTTTTATTAAATAATAATAACACCATCACTCCCAAATGGCTAGAAATATATTGAGCGTCAAGATGAAGAAGTTGATTTTGTTCTGCCATTTGAATGAATCTGTAGAAAAAAATTAATAACATTAATAATTTAATAACACATAAAGCTGCTACCGCTTTGAGAGAAATGACGCATAAAAAAAATACTACTAACTACATCTAAGTATTCAACACAAATAAGAAACACATACAAGTTACATACGAAAGCAATATCTATCCATGCATCTAATTTAAACAAATTGGTTTAGTAGATTAAATGTTGAATAATGAAAATATTATAACGAATTCAATTTAATAACAATCTACTAAGTAACTAATTTAATTTAATCTAAAAATAATCTACTAAGTAACTAATTTAATTTAAACAAGTAAAAATTCGTAAAAAAATAACAATAACAACAAAAAATGACCTAATATGCACTATATTTTTAAGTTAAATTCAAGATAGTTTATTTTTTAAACTAAATTCTATTCGAACTCAACAACATTAATTAATTAAATAATCACTTTAATAAATCGAAAAAATTAAAATTTATCGTCTATATTATTCATATTATTTTATAAATAATATAGATTTTAAAAAAGAAAACTAACTGGGTTAAATTTGTCGAATAATGTAGCAAAAACTGACTTTAACTTTCTTCTCTTCTTTTTCTTTCTTTCTCTTTTCTTTTTTTCTTCCTCTTCTTTCTTCTCTCCTTCTTTCTTTCATCTCGGTATAACCCTCCCTCACTACACCCCATATATATATATATATATATAACCCAACCCCAATGGCTCCAACCCCAACCCTCAACCTTCCCTCCCTACCTCCCAGCATTATTGCTCCATTATTACTGCCCCATGCAAGATGCATGATGCATGCAAGGTAGCCTTCACGTGGTTCATTCACGAGCATGATTCACGGGTGTAGGGGGAGTCACATGGATTTCCATGCGTCTTCGGGGGGTGGGGGAAGTCGCATGGATTTTCATGCGTCTTTCAGGTTTTTTTTTATGAATATGGAAGCAACGCATGGGGTGGAAATAGTTGCATAGGGCATGCAGGGGGCTCGCATGGATTTCCATGCGTCTTCGGGGGGAGACGCTGGGAAGGCACGGCGACTCCGGCTCTTCCGGGGGAGACGCGACGACCACAACACATCTCCGTTCAACACTGTAGCATTCACCCCATTTGAGCAAATAATATC
Source organism: Hibiscus syriacus (assembly GCF_006381635.1). Classification (NCBI taxonomy): domain Eukaryota; kingdom Viridiplantae; phylum Streptophyta; class Magnoliopsida; order Malvales; family Malvaceae; genus Hibiscus; species Hibiscus syriacus. Next base: position 604,345 of record NW_024062483.1, read on the forward strand.
TCAGGTGCATTATTCAAACAATTATTTTTGTCCACCACATTATTTGAAAATTTAAGCCAATGTCAGCATCATAATAGTCAACGACGAAAATTGTAGGTCAAAGGGACACATTGATTTATTTATTTTTAAGTTTGAGGATCACATTAACTGCAAAAGACCACATTAACTTTTTTGAAAAATTACAAAAAGCCTCAAGTACCCTTTTACCTAAAAATTTTGTCACACTATTAATTTAGATCATATATCAATAAAATTTGATGTTTGCATATCTTTTTGTTATATATATATATATAGGATCCTGTTTACACAATGTAAAACTCTTTTAGTTTTACATAGGCTTAGAATCGTTGAATGAGTGAAATCAGATGGTTGAGATTAAAAGTAGGAAATGTGAATATATTTACTGGAAAAAAACAAGGAGTCAATCTCAGCCATCTATTTTCACTCATCCAACTGTCCTAAATCTATGTAAAACTAAAGAGTTTTTATATTTGATTGATCTGGGTTAAGTACAATGTAATATTTTTTTCAAAGATAATTCTTAATCATTTGACATTGAATGCTCGTACCCTTGACGTTCCTGGTTGTCAAACTCGGGACATCAAGAAATAATAACAATTCATTTACTACTGAAATCGCTTGGCTCATGCATATTTTTAAAAATAAATCAAAATATTTAACTTTTAATTTCATATCGATTTAAATTTTAATTCATATCAATTACATCATTCTACTTTGTTTGCATTGACCAAATATTAATATTGTGCATAGATGTATAATCAAATTTTTTATAAAAATATTCAAAACTACAATGAAGGTTTACAAAAATAACTATAAACTAAATATATAATTAGAACCTTTTTATATAATCATTAACACAAAACCTAGCCACCTAGATCACATAAGGACCGACCAAATAAGGAAAATGTTCAAAAACCTAACCAAAAAGCTCGAACAAAAGATATATATGAAAAAAATATGATTGCATTATCAAGCAAACCACAAAAGATGATAAAACTATTGAAAGACCACCGGCAAACCGCAAATCAAAGTCGAGTGACGTGAGAAAACTATCAATGAACGCAAATCGTGTATCCAAGTCAATCTGAGGGTCCAAAGCAGTGAAGATCAACATGATAACAAATATGCGATATATAGATCAGTCGTGGTAATAAAAAATCCAACCTTGAGAGAAAAAGATAAACATAAACAATGATCAAACAACAAAAAAAGTGTCAAAAGTCAGAGAAAAAAAGTGCTATAAAAACAGAGTAAAACATGTCATAAAGATAAAGTTATTAAAACGTTAAAAAAACAAAGAAAAAACGAAGATATGATATAAGAAAATAAATGTAAAGAATACTAGTGGTGATGATTAACATTAAGATCGATGTCGCTGCTTACAACTAAAGAAGAAAAGAGAGGAAACGACTAATATTTGTAGGGTTCCAGCAAGAGAGAGTTTTAAAGTTGAATTTAAACATTTAATTATGTATAATCGACTTTTAAAGGTAGAAAATGATAGTTTTCTTAATTTTATTAATGTATAAATGCACAATATTTTGGTCAGAATATCATACCAAAATTTGTTGATCTGAAAAACGAAAATTACATCTGAAAAGAAGAACTCAGAGGCTTAATTGTTAAACACGGGACAATAGCACAAATGTCCCTTGGATTTTAGTAAATATTCCAAGACTTCGCCTTAACTAATCTAGATCGACCCGGATTTATACCTGGTTTTAGTTGGTGAGTATTCTACTGGAGATTTTCTACATATTCAAAGACTCAAACCTGAAATATTTACTTAAACAATATTAAACTACTTACCACTTAAACCAACCCCGGTTGATAAATTTGATTTTCTTTAGTAATTGATATATATCGTTTTTATGTTTCCAATATACGTGGTCGTTTTATTGTGCATATAGTATATTCTGGAACATTGTCATTTTATTTTTGGCTAAATGGCAAAATAGGTGTCAAAACTCTACTTAAAATTAAATTTTGATATCTATTTTTTTTTGTTAAATATAGGTGCCTAACATTTTCTCCATTACACTTTTAGGTGTTTAACGTAAAAAATCGTTAAGTGTCACGTGTTACGTTTAGATTTTTAAAAAATTTAAAAAATATATAAATGTGACACGTGTTACTTAACTTTTTTTTAATGATAGACGTCTAAAAGTGTAACAGGAAAAACGTTATGCACCTATTTTTAATAAAAAAAAACTTTAGGCATCAAATGTTAACTTTAAGTATAATTTTGACAGTTATTTTTACAATAACCTTTTATTTTTAAGGTTAAAAGGTTTCAGTATGATTTTTTTTTAAAAGACCTAGATATAAAGTCACCCACATGTGCATACTAGGGTGTTCAAACTTGGATCACGAAGGAAGAATAAAATTCTCGTTTAGACCCTCATCAAAGGAATCAGGGAGAGTCGATCTCGACCATAGTTAAAGGTCAACAGTCGTTTTTTGTTTGCAATGCGTGAGGAAGTTTGCATGAACCAAATTTTTCAGTAGTTAAAGGAATGACTGTTATTTCTAAAGGTTCCAAGTTCGAGCACCAATGACTACAATAAGAGTGATTGAGTGTTCAGTGTCAAATGATAGAATAAATACTACTCCGTAATTACATCAGTTTAATAAAAAAAATTAATGAGAATATTCCTAATTATATAAATTTTAAATCTAATAGGAATTTAGAGAGTAATTGAATCGTTTTCAATGCAAGTATAAAAATATTTTTTTAATAATTATAAGTGACTATAAAGTAGTATTTGTTCAATTTTTTTAATTATAAGTGAATATAATTTAGTATCACTTACGAAATCCAAAAAAAAAAGAAAAAAAAAAGAAAATACATTGAAAGTAAGCCTAAAATATTCAATTAAATGCACTCTAAAATAATCAAAATTTTGAATCACCGATACAAACTAGTACACAACCTATTTGGACATATAGAAAGTAACAAAAAAACTATAATATTAGAGTATTGATACCATTCGTTTTTACCTTAAAACCAATACATATTACATATTGATATACCGTATACGGTACTGACTACACTAGATATACGTCCACTAAAGTATTTTAGAGTTATGCTAATACGTCCCTGTACTTCAGATTAGCCGTTAACCTTTTAACTTCTATTCTAATAAGCCCTGCCCTGGCTAAAATGATTTAATTTATACCTATATAAATCCTTTCACGTATATCAACTTTCCATGAGGGCTTACTAAGTACACTTCAAAGAATTATAGATTATTCAAGTGTTAAAAAAAGTATAGGGCCTTATTTAAATAAAACAGTAAAATTCAGGGACTCTTTTAATATTTTAACCATTTTCGATTTATCCCCAATAGTGTCTTCTAAACCTGTTTCTTGCACACCAAGTATGCTTTAGGAAATTTTGTTTTAGGGGATTAGGTCACTGTATTACTTAGCTTCATGCAACAGCTCACCTCATTATCATATTGCTTTTGTACCTACAGTGATTGCCGGATCAACTTGGTTGCTTGGAACCGGCACAATGGCAATCTTCTGAGTATCGGCATTTCCACCAGAAGTGGAAACCATATTGGAGATTTTTGGTCACCCCTTGACCCCGAGGGATGACTCGTATTCATCAGCGGAGGATTCGGATACTATTGCAAAGTCTTCGTTGACAATAGATGATTCACGAGATTTTCTTCCTTTAATGGAAAAGGCATATTTGATTCGACGAGCAGATTTCTCAGCACGTTTTAGAAAACCTGTCATACATCTGATTTTGCTAGGGCTTTCAGAGCCGCTTTCCGCAGCACTCAAGCTTCCTTCATTTGAGACCTTGTCGGTTGAATGGCCCGGAAGATGGTCATCCAGGAATATCTTTTCGAGAACTTCCTTGTCATCAGGGGAACTGCTGTGGCCACTATTAGGGGATACGGATCCTGCTGAAAGGTTGATGCCCAAAGAATCATTGGACACTCCATGAAACTCTGTCTCAATGCTCCTAGCCTTTCCTTTTCTTGGTTCCCAAGTCTGCAACACTTCACTTCCGGGACGATGAACCCATATCCCGGTTTCTTTTTGTCCTCCAATGTTTATAGGCTCAAAATGATCAGGCTGGTTCACAGATTCATTTGAGCATGAACCTTTATCAGAAGCTTTAGCCGGTAAAGATTTTAATGTATCTTCCTTGTTTAACGCTTCGACATCAACTGCACCATTACTTCCCTTAGTATTATCTTCAAGCGCTGTTATAGCGATGTGCACTCTTCCCATTTTAGTATTTTGAAGAGGCAACCATATTTCATGTCTCTGGCCACCCCGATAATCACCGATATTCACCGTGCATTTACTGTAAACCGTAACAAACTAAATCAGTCCATCCCATAAGACCCGCAAATATAACAAATCCAGAAAACAGAATATAGTCCGGAGACAAACCCAAGGAAATCATCAACAAAATGGTCTTTGTCGAGAACTTCGAGTGTTAGAACATTAGCTGTGTCCCAGGAGAAGATGGGGATCATGAATTCCTCACGCCATTTTGGAGACAAAGTTTTCTTACGAGTCTTTGTCTTGAATCGATACGAGCCAACTTGCCCTTTCACATATGGATCAGCCAATCCTGAAAATTTACATCTGATTCCATTCATCGACCATCAAATCAGATACTACAAAAGGGAAAAATTAGATACCAAATTTACGGCTAACCATTCAAGTCCGAAGGTTTCATATCCGCTGCTTCGATAACTTCTACCTTGACCTGAGCTGGAGGTTGCTTCTCATGCACGGAAAACCATTTTCCTGGAGTACATAAACAGTAACACGTATTTGGCTCGGCTGAAGCAAACTTGTTAAACCGGTTGTGACCTCGGAAACGGATTATAGTAAAAAAACCAAAGTGCAATGCAAAAAGGGTAAAAGTACTTGTATACAAATACCTGGCTGGGATGTGGAAAACTTCTCAAAGTCAACAACCAACATATTTGGCTGCAAAACAAACGAACATTTCAAGCTAATTGCATTTGGAAATGCAATTGGTTTGCACAAGAGAACAATTGAAAACATGATCTGTGCACAAAGTGAAGGACTGACCTCAACAAGTGTCTCCTCAAATGCAAGTGAGAGAAGCTTATCCTACACAAGTAAAAGGGGGATTACACAAGAAGATTGGGAGAAAAAGAAGAGATGAAAACAATAAAGATAAAGATTTATCAGAAAGAAAAAGATTATTACAAGCCATTTGTCAATCCCCGGAACTTCTGTAACATCGAGTCCATGTGTAAAGATAGGTTTCACAGTCATCTGGAAATATGGAGGCTCAACAAAGCATAATCGCAAACGGCTGAGGAAAGGCCACTGCCGAACAAACTTCATACCAATCAAAACCTGCAAGACCGGAAAACATGGTAAGGAATGGAGCCATAGACACGAAATACACATTTGCAAAAATTGGACAACTAAGTAATGCCATATCTTGAATATTAAGGCAGTGAAAGTGCAACATTTGTGTGCAGATCCGAAAGAAGTCCTACAATCCTTAAACCATGTTAGTTTATGTTACTCTTTGTGCATCACATTCCCATTGTTTTATCAGTACCTTTGCTTCAATATGCATGCGTGTGATATTCAACTTTGCCCACATTCCGAATCCCAATCTTTTCCTCAGTTTCACAGCAAGAACTGCACTCATGTCTTCTGCTGTGAGGAAATTCAATCCCAATTCCAGTACCTGCATGCATTTACATTGTAATTTCCACCACCGTAAAAAATTGAAAACTGGAAATTATAGAACGTACCAAGTCGTCGTCATCCGACCATTGATGAAGAACCCTCATCTCTGTAATCAAAGGTGCATTTCTTCCTAAATATAACTGCTGAACAACAACTTTCTTCTGCAAGTACAACAGTTATTATAATCAAAAACTCACAAAGTCGATCGGAAAACGATCGTCCATCAGTCATTGCAAGTATCATTCACGAGCAATACATGCAAATGATTGAGATTGTTAATTACTAAGAAAGCAAAATTCATACAGCAGTCCATGGTTTGTACTTTTCCAAGAACCAGGGTATGATCGGAAGCAGAATCTTTTGTGATGCAATCTGTTCCATACAAATCGGCCATATCTTTTCGGAAGCATGGTTTAACCAATGAACCGACTCCGATTCCAAGAGCACCTAAACTCAAAGATAAGATCAACAAAGCATTAAAGGGACAGACATTACAATATCAAAATCAAGAATCCAAAACTTGGGCCTAACACCATATACATCTAAAAGAGAATTAAAGAAACATAAAGTTGCAAATGAGATTTCCTCTCATCGTCTTCTCCAGAAAATATATAAACCTTTTCTCAATATCCAAAAGACAATAAATTAATCATTTGAGCCAATATAAAGAAACAAAATCCCCATCAAAATATAGAAAATTAAAAGGAAGAGAAATTGAGAATTACCCTTCTCCTACAGGAATGTTTTCTTTCATCATGCTCCAACCTCTTCGTCAATCTCATTACATACCTTTCATGAACCTTTAATCAACAAAGAAATGAACCCATCAATGAATAAATAAACAATAAAAAATCAAAATTGATATGTGAAAAGCACAAAAGGATTTTTTTTCTTCTTCAAAGAATTAGATGAATAAATTACCGAGTAGATATAAAAGAGAGACGCAAAATAAGCAGCGGCATTGCAAAGATTGAAGCAAGAGAGTAGCCAAAGCACCATGAAAACCAACCCAATATGATGCATTATTGAAACCTCCATGAAATTGAATTCTGAAAACATCTTAAAAGGTACCAACTTGCAGTAAAGATCCTTGCTTTTCACTCACTTTCAATAACCCAAATAAAAAACAAAACTTTCGTAGGAATTTCAATGGAAAAGAAACAACTAAGAAGGATTGTGAATGAAATCACTTGGATTCGAGGGTTGTGTTTGTCTGAATTTAAGGCATCATATGAAACAGTTATTAAAGTAGCAGTTTTCCATTTTATGCTGCAAGAAACATGGGACCGGTAAATATTTTGCCTCAATAACACTACTATTGCCATTTGGAATAAGTTCATGGCTCCGCTTAAGTGTCTCTGTTATTTACAAATTACATAAATTAATAATATTTTGATTTTTTTAAGAAATATTACAAATCTCCTCTTAAAAAGGTTATGCAAATAGTACTCTTTTTTTACCTGGGACTTGGAAAAAGAGAGAGGAGGGAAGATGAATGATGAGTGACGATATTCAATGTTAATACAAATTTAGAATAAAAAAACATAAAATTTAATAAAATAAGAGCATTTATGTCTCTTAATTGAATTAGTAATAATTGATAATATAAAATTTAATAAAATTTAGGGTAAACTATTTCAATAATTCCTTTTATTTTTTGTTTGACCAATTTTAATCACTATTTTTTAATTAAATACATTTAATCTCTAACATTATCGATTCATTAGGTTTAAGTCGGACCGTTCCTTTAACCCTTAAGAGAAGTGATACTTGACAATCAAAATTTATTTTTAAAAAATTCACGTCAACTCTTCTTCTTCTCCTCCTCCTCCTCCAGGTCAACTCTTCTTCTTCTTCTTCTTCACACTATTTCTTCTTCTTCTACATACTTGAAATCAGTAATAAAGTCGCACGATATTTACACACGAGTTTTACACGAATTTTTTAGTGAGCTTAGAAAGAATCTGAAACTCCTTTTTGTTTTGTACTTGTTTTTCTAGTGAGCTTTCATGATATGAACTTCTTTCAATGATTTCCCAAACCTTAGCCACACAGAGATTTGCCGCTCTTCCTTTCTCATGGCTCACTCGTTAGAGCAAAGTCCGGAATTGTTTCCATGGCTGAAATCCATGCCTTTAACTCCAGAGTATAGGCCTACTCTAGCAGAGTTTCAAGGTCCGATTGCATACATTTCCAAGATCGAAAAGGAGGCTTCCCAGTATGGAATATGCAAAATCATACCCCCGGTGCCAATTGCTCCTAAGAAGACAGCAATTGGGAATCTCAACCGTTCACTATTGGCTCGTGACAGTGATGGATTAAAAAAATTTAAGAATTAAAGTTTAAAATTTTAATTTTTTTAAATAACGGGTATATAAATTTTTCATTATTTTTTTCTTAACACAGTAGATTAAATTTAATCATTTTTCCAAAATAATGGATCCACTTTACCCCTACCAGGGCTTTGTCATCCGCCCCTGGCTCGTGCAGCGGCTAATGCGAGCCCAGATTCGAAGCCAACACCCACATTCACTACCCGACAGCAGCAGATCGGGTTTTGCCCCAGGAAGCACCGGTCTGTTCAGAAACCCGTGTGGCAAATTGGGGAGCACTACACTTTCCAAGAATTCGAAGCGAAAGCCAAGAGTTTCGAAAGGAATTACTTGAAGAAACACAGCAAAAAGGGTACCCTTTCGGCTTTAGAACTCGAAACCCTTTTCTGGAAAGCAACTGTTGATAAACCATGGTCTAGTATGTTAACCACATGCCCGGTTCGGCTTTCGTGCCTTTGAGCTCGAAGAAGAGCAGTTGATAAACAGAGCTTTTGTGTGTCAATGGAGAGGAGTTCAATCCTCTTATCGAGTTAAGTGAACTATTAACGGTCTCTCCTCTGTTTCTTCACTAGCTACATGTGAAATACTTTGTGTTCATTTACTTTGCATATGTAAGTGGTAGTCCATATTGGATGAGTATGATTGGCTAGTTTGAGTGAAGGAGGCATTATCTTAATAAGCCATGCTCAAATTTGACTTCTTGTTGGATTATGCCAATTGAGTTTTTAAAGAGGCTTTAGTTACCAGTTTCATTATGTTTAGATGAAGGGGATTCAATCCTCTTGGTGAGTTTAGTGAACTGTTAATTATTTATCCTCTGTTTCTTTGCTTGCTACATGGGAAAAAGAAATACTTTGTGTGGCCTCTGCATATGTAAGTAGTAGCCCACATAGGATATCATTGGTGAGATTGACTAGTTTGAGCGATGGAAGAATTAAGCAATAAACACGGTGCTCAAGTTTGAATTCTTGTTGAACACAGACATGAACACCCACAAGAAGAAGAAGGAGATGTGTGAGTTTTACACGAGTTTTTTTTTTCTGATTTATTTTTTATTTTTTAAATGCCAAATCAGACTTCCGTTATTGGGTTAACGGAAGGTAACAACCGAGGGACTTAAATAAGACGGATCGACAACAAAAAAGACCAAGCACACTTAATTAAAAAATCGGTGACCAAAGTCGGTCAGACCGAAAACAAAGGGGACTATTAGCATAGTTTACCCTAAAATTTATAACACTTTCAACAATAAAACGTGATAATATAATAGAAAACTTTTTTTTATAAATTCAATTAGTATGAAAAGAAGATGCAAAAATAGGAAAGAAATTGGAACATAACTATAACAAACTGTATAAAATATAATACAAATTTGAAAATAACTGACACCAATTACGAACACAACATGAATATATGATCGAAAATAAATCAAAATTAGATTTAATGTTCCATCCATTACAACCTTGAAAAAGTGGCAAATTCCACCTCAGAATTATGTTTGTCATGTTGTTAAATATTATATTCAGCGTTACCTTACCAGTGATGACAATAAATAAGACGATGGAGACCCGTCCGGTTCCATTCATGAACGTCTCTATGGTGAAGACACAGTGAACGAAGAACAAAGAAAGCAAGAAAACTTGGAAATATACGTGTTCCATCTTTTATATGAAAAATGATAACATAGGAATATTATCAGTTCTGATTTACTTTGATGAGTATATATTGCATTTTGATTTCAACAACATTGGATTTATTTTTGATTTCTGCTCATCTTGTTCAGATGCTGAAATCTGATGACTGTTATTCACATATGCTGAAACTTGTTTCGATCAACACTGTTTCTGGAATGCTTTTCGTTGTTTGATGCTTGCTGCTTTTCTGGGCAGCAAGGTGACTTTCTACTTTGCCGAGCAAATGAGGGGGAAAATAAGTTCTCCTTTCAAATCCAACTGTAGTATCTAGTGTATGAATTAACAAAATACACTTTCTAATTTAAATTAGAGAAAATAACTTTAGTGACCGAAAATGACTTATAATCTATTATTTTAACCAATTTTTTTGGATTTGTGAAAATGACCAACAATTTTGCAACACAAGTTCCAAAATCGCAACACAAATAGTTAAATCGCAACGATAATATGTAATTCGCAACGCGAATAGGTAAATCGCAATGATAATATGTAAATCACAACGCAAATTCTCCAAATTTGTAACTCGAATTTCGCAACGCTAATTACCGATATAGGTAATTAGTATTGCGAAAACGAAATTCGAGTTGCGATTTTTCAAATTCGCAACGCGAATAGGTAAATCGCAACGATAATATGTAAATCGCAACGCGAATTCTCCAAATTCGCAACTCGAATTTCGCAACACCAATTACCGATATAGATAATAAGCGTTGCGAAAACGAAATTCCCGTTGCGATTTTGGAGAATCGCGTTGCAAAAACGAAATTCACGTTGCGATTTTCCAAATTCGCAACGCGAAAGTCAAATTCGCAATGCGAATAGTTAAATCGCAACGATAATATGTAATTCACAACGCGAATAGGTAAATCGCAACGATAATATGTAAATCACAACGCGAATTCTCCAAATTCGCAACTCGAATTTCGCAACACCAATTACCGATGTAGGTAATTAGCGTTGCGAAAACAAAATACGCGTTGCAAAAACAAAATTCGCGTTGCGATTTTCCAAATTCACAACGCGAATAGGTAAATCGCAACGATAATATGTAAATCGCAACGTGAATTCTCCAAATTCGCAACTCGAATTTCGCAACGCTAATTACCGATATAAATAATTGGTGTTGCAAAAATGAAATTCGTATTGTGATTTTGAAGAATCGAGTTGCGAAAATTGCATTACGATAGTACTGTTTACCTATATCGATAATTAGCTTTGCGAATTTGACTTCTATGTTGCGATTTACATATTATTGTTGCGATTTTGGAACCTGTGTTGCGAAATTGGTTTGCGTTGCAAATTTGTTGGTCATTTTCGCAAATCCAAAAAAATTTGGTTAAAATCATATATTATAAGGCATTTTCGGTCACTGAAGTTATTTTCTCTTTAAATTATCATCCAAAATCCTACGAGCTTCCCAAATATGATAACCCAATGTGGATAGGTCTTTCTTCGGTCGAGACATCTTGTTAACTACAAGCGTTAAGTCCGATTCGAAGACTACATGTTTCCACCGATACTCACTCATCAAAGAAAGTGAGTAGAGGCTATACTTGAGTATTATAATCGAGTGTTTATGAAATGATGTGGAAGAGAATATAACCGTCTTTGTTGAGGGAGGAGAAATATGTTAGTGTCACATGGTTTAATTATTTCATTGTATAAACTACACTTCTTAGTTGCTAGCGAAATAATTAAACCATATGACACTAACATATTTCTCATCCCTCAACAAAGAAGGTTCTATTCTCTTCCACATCATTTCATAAACACTCGATCATAATACTCAAGTATAGCCTCTCCTCACTTTCTTTGATGAGTATCGGTGGAAACATGTAGTCTTTGAATCGAACTTAACGCTTATAGTCAACAAGATGTCTTGACCGAAGGAGGACCTATCCACATTGGGTTATCATCTTTGAGAAGCTCGTAGGATTTTGGATGATAGTTTAAATTAGAAAGTGTATTTTGTTCTTTGAGTTTGTAATACTGTAACATACTTTGGCTAAGTGGGCTCTCTGTTCGGAAAATGCCTTGTATTTTAACTCGGTTTGTCTCAAGATTATCACGTCTGTTGCATCCAATAATTCTTATTTTGGTAATACAAGGTCATAGGACACTCTTTTCCCCTTATAGGTCTTGGAAGTTTTTTAACGAGGCCCATTTCCTTTCAAAAAAAAAATGTATGGCCTCTACTCTATGTAATTCACCATCTCTTTACACCTTTAATTGCCAAGACTCTATCTAAACATTTAACTTAAACATATCCAAACATATACTCCAAAGTTTCTAAGTTTATTTATGTCTTGCAAATTTCCAGCCACATTCCGGCTCAATTATTTACTCGGCTCGCACACAAGCAGGTGTAAATATTGTTTGACCAAATGGAGACTACATACAAGATAATACTTGGAAACCAATCTTTTTCCTTTTGTGCGTGTACAAAAGAAGCTGTAATATGAAAATAGAAGGGTTACCACATCTAAAGGATGGCAGCCTAAGCCAACTAGACTAAACACGAGGTTCAAGTAACCAAATGAAGCTTGTTTTCATTTGAGACATGCAATGGAAGGTAACTAATGCTACATAAAGGAACATAATATGGTTTTGTTTTGGGGGTATGGACAAGCCAACAAATGAAACTCGATCCAGCAAAGGCACGCATCTTAAGATATGGTAGAAAAACATGTTACCTTTTCAAATATCTATATATGGAATTATAGTAGTGTGAGGAAGCAAAAGGGATCGTTACTACCTTGACCTTTTAAACCAGTTGCATTGGAACTACTCGTGCATTATGTCACAGCTCCAAACTCGGCTCGTAACTGCCACCGCCAGCATCATCTGTTTGAGAAAGATGACCAATGATAGCTTGGCCATAAAACTATTTCCATGGAACACCCGAGCCACTTTTCATGGCTTTAGCTTCCGACAGAGATACAGACATAGCCAGCATCATCTGCTCCTCATAACTTTCAGGAACAATGTGTCCTAAAACATTAGGAAAGCTACCCCTTATTACATCTTGTTGTGATATTGTAGAAATATCACCAACATCATCTGTAACATCAGAGCTTGCATAGCTAGTACCCGCTTCAGCCACCTCTGATCCATGATCAACTCCCCATTCCCCCTCATCTCTTGTAGGTGTCAAATGATTATCAGCTGGCCCGTCAACCGGACTCTCTGCAGGACAGTTCTCAGCAACTTGGTCCAACCTATTACAAAACCTGCTGCTTCCGTGAAACATATTGAATGCTGGCACATTTCCTTTCTGGTCGAGAGAAAATGCCCCGCCCATCGGCTGACACTCACCAAGGGCAGCTATTGCACAAGTAAAACCACCAGAAGGAGACGATGATGATGATGAACTGGCCACTGTGGCCATCGCTGGTGGAATATAGCAATCTCTGGATACATATTGTACTGAAGCAGCAGCAGCATCTCCATTGTTAGAATTTCTATGTCTTCTGTTATCCTTTATCAATCAAGATATCAACAGTCATATGGACCGAATTTAAGAAAATAAAATCAATTAAAGTTTATATGAAATATATTAGGTAAAGTTTAGTAGACTACATAAACAAGAAGATGAAAATATGGAAAAGCCTCTTGAATAATATGTTGATCCGACTCTTCATTTTTATTTAAGTATTCGCATATGACACTACTGTCAAACACGAAATATGTGGATATGACCTCAAGGATCCTCCAAATACATGGAAAAAGATAGAAAACCTTACCATACTCGTGTCCAGCACATACTCATATCAGATGCACACACTCAAGTCCAAGTAACATACTTGAACAGTTAAAGGAAGTTTTCAACGAAAAATAATACCAAAATTGACCACACTTTGTTATAATTGACAGTAAGAGTTTTCTTACAGATGCGAAATTCTCAAATTCTACAATCAGTTTCATACCTGAATTGACAGCCAAATTGCTTTCATGACCATTACTTCCTCAAGATCTATGTCAAACTCATCATCCCTGCAATTTAATCATTTGATACTAGATAGTGAAGCAGAATTCAATCTGATCATTTCTGAACATAAGATCAACAGTGTACAACCTTGAGTACTTGTGTAGTGGAAAAGAAAATATATGTCTCAACCATTCCATTCAAAAACATATAAAATAGAAAGTTCACCACAATGAAATGCACCCAACACTATATCCTCTCTTTGGCATAACTCTTCCACAGAAAACAAGATTGTAATTAACAAACTACAAATGGTTGGCATATTTTTCCTACACTTAAGGAAGTCTTTCATGCATCAGCAGACCAGTCTCCATTCATTCTCATCCAAAACGAAAAGAAATTGAGGTCCATGGCTCTGTACTGTAGTTATTTTGGTAGATCTGTAACCAGCCAAGGACTGCATCTATTCTGCACCAGGCTCAGATCCTTGGATGAACTATTTGTGCCAACCATCTAAGATTGATAAGCAGTTTTTGCCCCAAAAGGAAAAGGCACAACAAAAATAAACATATATATGCATGTAATTATGATAGACCCTCGGTAACTTTCGTAAATTTAAGGCTTCTTTCTAGTTTTCATCTATATCTTCTTTGAACTTCCGATAACGAAATATCTTTCATTAACTCACATGCTCTTATTAAAGAAATTGTAGGTCTATCCTTACATGTTGAAACCACATTTAATCTGTTTCACTCATTCTATCCCCAATGAGTGTAACCCTCAACCCTTTAAATATTCATCCAAACTCTCAATCTCTCCTTGTGTGCTATGCATCTAATGAAATAATTTGATCTTGAAAACAGTTGTGAATGGTGAAACATTTGTCATCAGACATTTAAGAACTAACTTTGATGCTGATCTGGCAACTACCAACAGTCATTACAAAACAACTTCCAACAAAAATTCATTTTCAAATCCACTTTCACATTAAACCCATCAGATTCAGTCCCTTTACCATCCATCTTGAACTAGAGAAAAAATATCAGTCACAGCTGTGGATGGAGGACCATCTGTGAGAAACTCTTCTGAACAAATCAATCATAAACCAACTAGAAATGAAAATACTAAGACCAATATTATGACATGAGTTCCAAGATTTGAATAGAAAAATTAACACGGACATGAACTAGCAACCAAGTGTATGCACTAATTTTTCTCATAAGATATTAATATGAACTGTAAATAATATAGAGGATGAAAAGATAAATAAGCACTGCCTACCTGTTTGTCCTGGTATGTGGTGGTTGTTGAGTCATTGAGGCAACCTGCAATTCTTGTGAAGAAACCATTTCCTCCTCAGAGGATCGAGCTGCAAATAACAAAGGGAAAGTATGGGATACATTGAAGATAGAACAATGTCAAAGCAAATGAAGAGTCAATATATAAGATAAAATATCACAATATATTGATACCTTCAACTGAATTGTATTGAAATTCCCCCAGTACAAAATTGGTGCTTGAAGAACTCAATTCTTGTCTTTTCTGCATTCTCTCTTCATCATCCTGAAGTTCCTGCTGCCTCATTCTAATTTTTGCCTCTATAACTCGTTGCTCTTCCTGCAAATTTTAAATAGAAGAAAAGGATATATAATTCATTTTTTATCTAGTGAAAATCATAGGATTTAAAACCTCCATTGTTTTGGAAAGAGACTGTGAACTTACAATTTGCTCGATCCCTTTTTCCTCCTTTGTTTTCTCACCTTGGTACTCAACAGCATAGTTTGAGGTTTTGCAGAAGGGGCACCTCAAAATGTCAAGGAATACAAACATTGGAATAAACGTACATAGAAACTAATCAAATTGAAAAGCTCTACAGTCAATTTCATCAATGGGAAGGATACTGGGTAGGATGGCTTGAATTTGGATTCGTCATTTGTAGAAAACACTCTGGTGCAAATAAAATCCGTCAAAATTTCATGCAACTAGCAATATCAATAAATATTAGTTGGAAAATTCAGATATTTTACCTGTGCATATACTTTTCATGCAACATCTCGATCTGTTGAGACTCAGGTAATACTAAAATAAAATGGGGGGAAATCATATTGAGGTAATCAAAAGGTATTACATTCAACCACAACTAAATTTAAAAGATGACTAATGTAATGTTTAACAAAGAATCAGTAAACAAGAAGAGAGTTTTAACATAAGAAGATACAAAACAGAATAAATACAAACCAAAAAGCAAATTGGGCATTCTTCGAGATCATAACAGCACTCTTCATTGCCAGGATAACATGGAGCGAGCTTTGAATCAAGTATCATCTTTCTCAGCTTCTTGGCATCCACATCTTTATGAACATATAACCCTTGGGGGCGTGTATACCTCTCATCCACCACTTGCTTTCTCCTTCCCAATTTATTACCCATAAAAATTATCTCAAATATGTTCCAAAAGATAATTTATTTCCCTCTCTTTCTCCTTCTACTTACAATTTGCTTGTTATTCTAATTCTACAAAATCGAAACCAACCAAAATAGCTAGACATTTGGTTTTGATTGTTTGGCTTACACAAAATAACAAACACATCTGAAACTCACGTACCATCTAAAACCCTAATTCAAAGTTTTACAACGCAAAAGTCAATTGCACACAGGAAAAAAATTAATTATAATCGAGGTCGACAATGGTTCAGTTTATGAAATCATGCCCCAATGCATCCTGCAAATGCAACAAATAAAAAGAGCTCAAAATTGAACGTAGAGATCCGAATTAATAGTTAAAAAATGCTTCCGAATTCCAAAATGTGAACTTACTAACCAAATATTCATATAAAACCCCTAAGTTTTGGATTATTATGAGAAATGAAGTTACCAAGTCCCATTTTCCACAGTGCATTCAGTTCAAAAACATTTCGATGCATATAATTCAAGTATTCAACCCAAAAAACAGTTAACACTAAAACTGAGAAGGCAAAGTAAAATCATTTTCGGAAAAAATAGATTAATTTAAATTCTGAAAGAAAAAACACGAAGTTAATCCCAGAAAAAGAAAAGATCGAACGAAAGGAAGAAAAAAATTTAGTGAATAAAAGTAATTTGAAAGGTTAAAAGAAAATTACCTTGAAATTTAATATCTTGAAAGGGATTCGACGAAGTGAAATTGCTAAATTGGAGAGGTGATAAAGGGGGATTATAAAATCAGAACTTCTCTTAGAAAAGAAAAATCAATTTTATTTATTTATCATTTTCTTTCTTCATACATTATACACGTCCTTTTTTTCATTTTTTAACGGGATAAACTGTACAAATAGTCCCTTTTATTTTTGACATGATGGATTTTGATCACCGATTTAAAAATTAAATGTGTTTGGTCTCTCATATTATCTATCTATTTGATTTTACTCACTCAGTCATCTTTGAACTTTCCTTTGTAGACACTGCAAAAACCGCCACCTAGTTTCTCCACGAATGAGTTGGTTATTTTCTGGATATAAAAACATTTGTATATCTTTGGAGCTAATGATCTATATTTGTTTATGTAAGTCTCGACGTTCGGAGATTTTATCATTTCATTTTGATCATTCGGGACATTAGTTTCATACTTTTGTATCCAAGGACGAGGTAAACAAATATCACTCCTTTAGTGGTGGTGTTGAAGATGAGGACGTTAGGTAGGTTTTTAAGGTTGTTAGGTAAGTTGCGAAGTTGTTAAAAAGATACGTGTTAGCTGTGTAAGATGCAAACCTTTGCACGGAGAATGATGATGGAGAGACGAGTAAACAAATCAACCACATTTATATACAAAATTACAAATTCAACACTCTCACTCTGTACGTATCTCTATCTCCAGCCCAAACCTATTTCTATTTTCCAAAGGTCATTTTAGTCGGGGCAAAAAATGGGTTGCGAAAGCTCAAAAGCTGATAAAAATAAAGCCTTGCGTCTATGTAAAGAAAGAAGTAGATTCATAAAGCAAGCTATTGATTCGAGGTACGCTCTAGCGGCTGCACATGTTTCTTACCTTCAATTTGTTAGAAACATCGGCCTAGCTTTAAGAAGATTTACTAAAGTTGATATTTTGATAGAGTCCTCTCAATCAACCTTAGCTACTGATGTAACACCCTGAAATAACCCCAAATCAAAAATCCTAAAATTTGAGGATTTTAACCTTAAATAATTTGAATTTGGTGACCAAATTGAAAGTTTTGTGCCAATTTCGTAAACTCTAAATAGCCTGAGGACTTATTAATTAACCTAATTTTTAAATGGAAACAACTTCTTCCCCTTTCTTTTATTACACCCGTGCGACACTTCCTTCTTTTCTTCAGTCAAACCCTAGCCGTTCACCATCCCTTTATAAACCCTAGAGCCGTTCTCTCTTCCCCGTTGTCGTGCCGATGGTCATCACCGGGTAAGGTAGTCAGTCTTCGATCAAGACTCTCGTTGAGTAGTACGAATATGAATCACTCGTGAGCTTTGGCTCGCATATTTGACACCGCCGCCTCTATGTTTAGTTGTTTATGGCGATGGAGTGACCGAGTCCTCGTCGAGGAAGGCTCAGCTAGCTTGTGTCACGGCTGGCAGCTTTGTTTGGCCGTGAAACCCCCGTCGGTTCTATTTTATTCTATTGATTTCTTTCGTGTGATGGTCGATCATCGACGATAAGGCGGACCGTGAAGTCATCGGCCTTCAAGACTGTTGCTGCTGTAGTTCCATTGCCAAAGTCCCTTTCGTTTATACCGACAGTCCTCCCTTAGTTTAACGAAAATCCTATTGTCGGTTCTCAATCAGACTGAAAATTATTTTAATCGTCATGTAAATTATTACATTAGCATGAAGCACTAACAACAATTTTAAGACCATCAAGCTTGAAGCCATTTCAAGACTTGATTGTTGCTGATAGGAAGGTTGTAAGTTGCTTGATTAATAATTAACCATTTTTTCTATTCTTTCTATTTATAGCCTACCATTATCATTATACTTTGTTTTCCTTCCCTAACCTCTTTGTAGCATATGCCTAAGACAATTTGCTTAAGTCTTGAGTAAGTTATTTTAAGAACTCTACAAGAGAGATTTGAGTGGAAAAAGCCTTTGAGAGAAGCGAGATCAATAAAGGACAAACAAAAGTCATATAAGTCCTAGAATAAAAACACGAGAGATTGAGTGTCATCTATTTTTCTTGGAGTGAAAGTTTTGAGGTTTTGCTAACTGAATTGGTAAGGTCCTTCTATACATTTTATTTTTTTCTTATTTTACTAACAGTGTCTTAAGGTTTAGAAAATTCACGTTGAGAAGTAGCATAAAAAATGCAAGTAACAATATAGGGAGATGTTGAGATTTCTAAGGTTGGAACTTGAGCCTCTCAATGAAAGGCTTGATAGAATTAAGACTTCCAGAGGCAATACTCAAGGCAACCCAAGGAGACAACCAAGGTGAGAAAAAAAGTACCTAGATTACTATGAAGAAGAGAACAATGATGATGCTGAGGTTGATCAAGCATCTACTCAAGATTCAAGGAGAAACACACCAAGGAACCAAGAAGGCCGAATGTTTTTTGATAATAATCTCAACAACATTAAAGTCACTATTTCACCTTTTCAAGGAAAGATTGGTCCAGAAGCATACTTGGGCAGGGAAGTAAAGGAGATCATATCTTTGAATGCCATAACTATTCAGAATGGAAGAAGATGTAAATGATAGCAATGGAGTTTGTTAACTATGCCCTAGTTTGGTAGAATCAATTAACATCAACAAGAAGAAGAAATGGAGAAAAACCTATCAATTCTTGGTATGAGATGAAATGAGTCATGAGGAGGAGGTTTGTTCATGTTCATTACCATCGTGACTTATTCTAATGGTTGTAAACTATCAAGTAAGGCAATATGAGTGTTTAGGATTATTACAAGGAGATGAAAGTTTGCCATGGTCCGAGTAAATGTGGAAGAAGATAGAGAGACAACTATGGTAAGGTTCTTGTTTAATTTAAACCTTGAGATTGCTAACATTGTTGAATTACAACATTATGTAGAAATGGATGAGATGGTTCACATGGCGATGAAGGTTGAAAGACAAATCAAAATGATAGCCACAACTAGAAGCAACAACAATTTTGCATCTAAGTGGAGTAAAAAAAATAACTTCAAAAAGCAAGCACCATTGTAAATTAAGGAGAATGTCGAGCATTCAATAAAAAAACTGAGAATGAAGACTGACAAAGGGAAAAAATGGCCAATATTGAAAAGATTAGAGACATTAAATATTTCAAGTGCCTTAGGGAGGTCACGTAGCAAACCAATGCCCTAATAGAAACATCATGTTGCTACTTGACAATAGAGAAGTTGCATCAGATAATGAAGAAGAGAAGGAAGAAGAGCCCATTGAAGAAGAGGAATAAGAAATTGAGGCTGCAATAGATGGACAATTGTTAGTGGTTAAAAGACTCATAAGCACCAAAATGGACAATGAAGAGAAACAAAGGGAGAACATCTTTCACACAAGATACAATGTGAATGGAAAAGTATGTTTTGTGATTATTGGCGGTGGAAGTTACACCAATGTGGCTAGCACCACTATGGTTGACAAGTTGGGCTTAAAGAGCATAAAACACCTACGCCCTATAAGATAAAATGGCTCAATGATAGAGGAGAACTATACGTGACGAGGCAAGTGTTGGTTATATTCTCTATAGAAAGGTACAAAGATGAGATCCTATGTCATGTTATTCTTATTCACTATCATTTGTAGTGTATTTTGACATAATCATTGCACGTTTTACATAATAATAATCAAACTTTTGCAGAAAAATCTTTTGTTTTGTTGGACGAGACGTGGAAGATGAAAAAATCGTGTGAAACAATTCATGAAAGAGAGCGTAAGGATGTAGTCACCTCTATCACGGAAGTCCTCAAGGATAAATTTCCTCGATTTGAGGACAAATCGCTAAAAAAGGGAGATGATGTGATCATGCTCATGTACATACTACTTTTCATCATTATTTCATCTTACCTCACAAAGATGAAAGAAGCGGGAGTTTTTAGTTTCCTTATACATTTCTATTTATTTCATGTCTTATATGTTTATAAAGGACAAACAAAAGTCATATAAGTCCTAGAGTAAAAACACAAGAGATTGAGTGTCATCTATTTTTCTTGGAGTGAAAGTTTTGAGGTTTTACTAACTGAATTGGTAAGGTCCTTCTATACATTTTATTTTTTTCTTATTTTACTAACAGTGTCTCAAGGTTTAGAAAATTCACATCGAGAAGAAGCACAAAAAATGCAAGTAACAATGAGGGAGATGTTGAGATTTCTAAGGTTGGAACTTGAGCCTCTCAATGAAAGGCTTGATAGAATTAAGACTTCCAGAGGCAATACTCAAGGCAACCCAAGGAGTCAACCAAGGTGAGAAAAAAAGTACCTAGATTACTATGAAGAAGAGAACAATGATGATGCTGAGGTTGATCAAGCATCTACTCAAGATTCAAGGAGAAACACAACAAGGAACCAAGAAGGCCGAATGTTTTTTGATAATAATCTCAACAACATTAAAATCACTATTTCACCTTTTCAAGGAAAGATTGGTCCAGAAGCATACTTGGGCAGGGAAGTAAAGGGGATCATATCTTTGAATGCCATAACTATTCAGAATGGAAGAAGATGTAAATGATAGCAATGGAGTTTGTTAACTATGCCCTAGTTTGGTGGAATCAATTAACATCAACAAGAAGAAGAAATGGAGAAAAACCTATCAATTCTTGGTATGAGATGAAATGAGTCATGAGGAGGAGGTTTGTTCATGTTCATTACCATCGTGACTTATTCTAATGGTTGTAAACTATCAAGTAAGGCAATATGAGTGTTTAGGATTATTACAAGGAGATGAAAGTTTGCCATGGTCCGAGTAAATGTGGAAGAAGATAGAGAGACAACTATGGTAAGGTTCTTGTTTAATTTAAACCTTGAGATTGCTAACATTGTTGAATTACAACATTATGTAGAAATGGATGAGATGGTTCACATGGCGATGAAGGTTGAAAGACAAATCAAAATGATAGCCACAACTAGAAGCAACAACAATTTTGCATCTAAGTGGAGTAAAAAAAATAACTTCAAAAAGCAAGCACCATTGTAAATTAAGGAGAATGTCAAGCATTCAATAAAAAAACTGAGCATGAAGACTGACAAAGGGAAAAAATGGCCAACATTGAAAAGATTAGAGACATTAAATATTTCAAGTGCCTTAGGGAGGTCACGTAGCAAACCAATGCCCTAATAGAAACACCATGTTGCTACTTGACAATAGAAAAGTTGCATCAGATAATGAAGAAGAGAAGGAAGAAGTGCCCATTGAAGAAGAGGAATAAGAAATTGAGGCTGCAATAGATGGACAGTTGTTAGTGGTTAAAAGACTCCTAAGCACCAAAATGGACAATGAAGAGAAACAAAGGGAGAACATCTTTCACACAAGATACAATGTGAATGTAAAAGTATGTTTTGTGATCATTGGCGGTGGAAGTTACACCAATGTGGCTAGCACCACTATGGTTCACAAGTTGGGCTTAAAGAGCATAAAACACCTACGCCCTATAAGATACAATGGCTCAATGATAGAGGGAACTATATGTGACAAGGCAAGTGTTGGTTATATTCTCTATAGAAAGGTACAAAGATGAGATCCTATGTCATGTTATTCTTATTCACTATCATTGGTAGTGTATTTTGACATAATCATTGCACGCTTTACATAATAATAATCAAACTTTTACAGAAAAATCTTTTGTTTTGTTGGACAAGACGTGGAAGATGAACAAATCGTGTGAAACAATTCATGAAAGAGAGCGTAATGATGTAGTCACCTCTATCACGGAAGTCCTCAAGGATAAATTTCCTCGATTTGAGGACAAATCGCTAAAAAAGGGAGATGATGTGATCATGCTCATGTACATACTACTTTTCATAATTATTTCATCTTACCTCACAAAGATGAAAGAAGCGAGAGTTTTTAGTTTCCTTATACATTTCTATTTATTTCATGTCTTATATGTTTATCACACTTATATCATTCATGTCATGATTTGCCTTGATAGCTATGTCATGCATTTCATACATTATCGTGGAAAGTATACATCGTATCATATGCAACTTATACTAGGATTAATGTTTCTATACCATAGTATTTATTTCATGCATATTATCTAAGTTACTTGAATGATAAGTAGTTTATATCTTTATACTTAGTGTAATGCCAAGAATTCTAGGTTAGGAGTTTCGGATTAACCTTATAGGATTTTGGGCAAACCCAAAAGCCATGTGAGAAGCCTTAGTCCAAGTTGCCTTGGGATCGGGCTTGTTTTGGGGCCCAAATGGCCATAAAATGGGTGTTTTTAATCTTAAAATAGAAAAAGGAATGACTAGGTGAGTGAATATTGTAATACCCCAAACATCAGGTCAGTGACTTTAGTGAAAGGATTTAAAATTTGATAGGTTAAATTGAGTAAATTGAAAAGTATAAGGAATGATTTAGGAAATTGTGTTTGAGACTTATTAGTAAGAATGGAAGGGCATTATGGTCCTTTAGAGGGAAATAAATTTAATATTCATTTTATTAAGGATAATTATTTAGGGTTAAAAAGGGGGAAATAGGATAAGCTGAAAATTGGTTCTCTTCTCCTTCTTCTTCTCGTCTCGTGCTCCCCCTAGCAAAGGTAAGGTTTCTTCAAGTTGGTTTTTCCTTTTGTTTATGGGTTTGTTTTGAAGCCTTAAGTGATATAGAAGCTTAAGGAAAGCTTAAGAGTGAATAAAACTAAGAGATTAGTGATTTATTTGAGATTTAAGAAAATGGGTTTTTAAATGTTTTGATGAAATATGATCCTTTATTGGAGTTTTAAAGCATATTTGACTTGTCAAAGAAGTAAATAAGATATTTGGAGCCTTAGAAGTAATTAAAAACATGTTTGAAAAATTAGTGTGATTCTTAGTTTTAAGTGTTCTTTGGATATTTTAGATGCTATAAGAAGATTTATGGATGTAAGTTAGTTGGATTGAGTAATGACGAGTTTAATGTTATGGTTGGTGATAAAAGAAAGAGATTTAGGCAAAAATGTGGTAAAAATAGAAGTGAAATATGTAAAATCTTGGTAAGGGTATTGATACTGGAAGAACGGTACTGATATTGTAATGCCCCAAATACTGATTTAGGGACTATATTGAAATGATTCAAAAATATGAGGATTTATTCTATTAAATAATGAAAGATGAGAATGATTAGGATTAATGGTTATGGTTAAATTGTGACTATGAATTAGTAAGAGGACATTTTGGTCCTTTATAAGAAAGAGAATTTGAAGTATATTTTAAATTGGTATAAAAGATAAGGGAAAAGGGGATTAGGTTGGATAAAAGTCTTCTTTCTATTTTCTTTCTCTTTTTCCCGTAACCAAGTTTCTCCCAAGCTCAAAGGTACGTTTTCAGTTTAATGGTTTATTTCTTCAAATTTTGTTGGTTATTGAAGCTTTATATATAATGGAAGCTTAAGGAAGGTTTAGATGAGATTAAAACTAAGTTATGAATGAGAGATTAGAGATTTAAGAAAATGGGTGTTTGAGTGATATGTTGAAATAGGAGAGTTTATGGTTGGTTATTGGTAAAATTGACTTGTCAAAGAAGTAAAGGAAAGATTAGAAGCCTAAAATGAGTTTAAAAACAAGTTGGAAATTTTGGTATGATTCTAAGAATCAAAGGCATTTGAGAGATTATAAGAATCAAAGGCATTTGAGAGATTCTAGATGTTATAAGTATCTAAATAAAGGAAAGTTAGTAGGGTTAAATAGAGAAGGGATACATAGCATTGTTAGGGGTAAATGAGAGGAAAAATTGGCCAAAATTGAGTAAATTTCGGGTTGAAAACTGGAAAATCTGGGTAGGGGTATCGATACTGCTAAGAAAAATACCGATACTATAGGCAAAGATTGGGCTGAATTATACAAGGAGTATCGATATTGATTCAATCAGTATCGGTACTGATGAGGAGGTATCGATACCATGGTGAGGGTATCGATACCAAGTAACATCGAACCTAATTTTGGTATCGATACCAGAAGGGGGTATAGGTACCCTAGCATAGTAGTATCGATACCATGGTGAGGGTATCGATACCAAGGCACATCGAAGCTAATTTTGGTATCGATACCGGAATGGGGTATCGTTACCATAGTAGGGTAGTATCGATACCATGGTATAGGTATCGATACTGAAGGGCCAGAAATCTTAAGTTGGGCTGATATTGTTGTAAAAAGGTTAAGAATAAGTATTTTGATTAATGTTTAAGTTATAATTGTTAGTAGGAAATACACTAATATTTGATATTATGCATGTATTTAATGAATGTAGGATATATCGAAATCAAGCTCTTGAGTCGAGTAAAGCTAAAGGCAAGGGCTAAGTTCTGGAGTAATTATCTCCCATTTTGGATATCTAAGCAAGGCGAGACAGGTGAGTGCATTTAAATCGTGTTACTATATGTTGCGCCAATTATATATGTATGATTGTTTAAGATGTATGTGGTGAGTATCCAATAGGCACTAAGTATGCATTTCACATAATTCATCCTATGTGGATGAATAACAGTTTAGGCACTAAGTGTGCATTTCACGGAATTCATCATATGTGGATGAATAACCGTTTTGGCACTAAGTGTGCATTTCACGGAATTCATCTTATGTGGATGAATACTATTTTGGCACTAAGTGTGCATTTCACGAAATTCATCCTATGTGGATGAATAATCGTTTCGACACTAAGTGTGCATTTCACGGAATTCATCCTATGTGGATGAATAACCGTTTCGACACTAAGTGTGCATTTTACAGAATTCATCTTATGTAGATGAATAACCGTTTCGGTACTAAGTGTGCATTTCACGGAATTCATCTTATGTGGATGAATAACCGTTTCAGCACTAAGTGTGCATTTCACAGAATTCATCCTATGAGGATGAATATCCGTTTCGGTACTAGGTGTGCAAGGTGTAGAATTCATAACTTGTTTATGAGTGATGTAAGGGCACAACGGGTAAAATATAAATAAATAGTAATGAATGAAAATAACGAATTGATAATTGATCAATATAAATAAAGGATAATGATATATTTATGGATTTCATTATACGATTTGTATTTGCCTCACTAAGTAATACTTAACTTGTGTTTATTTCGCGCGTAGGTTGAACACAGCTGAGTAAGGAGATCATTGGACATCCAGACTGAGTCACCACATCAGTAATCGTATGACATACATGTATACTTTTGTTATATTTTAGTTAGCATGTAATAGGGTTTAGTAAAACACTCTGAACAGTAATTAGATTAAACCGTTGTAAAATGATGATATATTTGAACATCTCTTTTTGTTTGTCGATTTATGTTAAAGTATGTTTTCTTTTTAATGGAATTAAATGTTTTTTATGAAACAAAAAATTTATGGGATTTTGAATTAGGAATAGTAACATTAGTGATGTGATATCTATACCTCGTATACTTATGGGTATACGGGAGATGGGTGTTACAGATTAGAACATCCTCCATACCAGGTTAGTGGTTAAATTGTGAGATTTAAAAATTTAGTGACCAAATTAGATAAATTGAAAGTTTAAAGAATTAATTGAAATGTTTTGTGTAGGATCAATTAACAAAGAAGGAAAAACTAAAGGGGTAAATGAGTCTTTTAATAAGGGAAATAATTAAATATTAGTTGAGGATATTTTATACCCACGTGGAAGGCAATTGAGGGATAACTAAAGTTCCAGACTTCTCTTCTTCTTCTTCATTCTTCTTCTTCCCCGTGAGACCAAGCTAAAGGTGAGTTTTCTTGTTAATCAAATTCTTGATGAATTTAAGGTTGCTTATTGATCATTAGATGATAAATAAGCTTAAAGAAAGCTTAGATTATCTTAAAACCATAAGATGATGGAGTTAGGAAGGATGAAAGAAAGGAAGTAGAAAAGTGAAATCTTGGAATAGAGTTCATAATAAGAATTAGAAGTGGGATTTGACTTGTCATCAAGCTAATTAAGGAATAGGAAGTGTTAGAATTAAAATTTGAACATGTTGGAATTTGAGTGAAATTCTTAATTTCCATATGGAAGATTGGATTTCTAGGTTTTAGAAGTATTGAATGGATAATAATTAGTTTAAGCAAGTGTATGCAAGTTAGGGATATAAAAGGAGGTGAATTATGAAGTGTTTAGAGAATTATGAAGAGATTTTCGTGCTTAAAATAACATTTCTGGGCTATGTGCATTGATGCACATTCAATGTGTACCGATGCATCAAGGATAAATCCCAGAAATTGTTCAAGGTGTATCGATGCACATGAAGTGCATCGATGTAATCTTTTAAAATACAAACATCGAATGCCATCAGTGCATCGATGCACAAGTAGTGCATGGATGCACCCTCTTAAATATAAACATCAAATAGGATTTATGCATCAATGGATGGCGTGGTGCATCGATGCATACCTTCATTAAAAGATGAAAATGGCTTTTCTTTTAGCCCAAGAAATGATAGTTTAGAATATATTTATTAGTATACTGATTAGTATCAATGAATTACTCTGTAGATACCGAGCCTAAACAAGTTCCAGAACAATTGCCCAGTAAGATCGATCGAGGAAAAAGCAAGGAAATATAGGTGAGTGCATATGCATAACATGATTATAGCGGTATATTCAGTTTTAGACTTGTGATAAGTCTAGATTCAATACATTGATGCATGATTCATTCCATATTATGAAGCATGATATGAATTCATATTATGTGCAGTGTGTGACATGTTTTAAATGAATATGTATGTAAAGTTATATGAGCCATGTGAAAAAGGTAAGGGAATGATATGTCTATGTGATGTACTATTCAAATTGGGAAAAACCCATGTTATGTAGATGAGAACTATAGGTATAGTTGGCATGCCAAGAGTAGAGGGTCTCCGCGATCCTTCGGGATATATATGTATTCTTTGGAACATGTGTAAGGTCTTTTGAGACGCATACTTGATCCTTGGCATATGTATATGGTTCTTAAGGAATTTTCTATGTGGTCCTTAGGGACATCTTATATGGCACTACGGTACGATTATACGCGGCACTTCGGTGCAATTCTACGTTGCACTTTGGTGCATTTATACGAGCTGTGATGATAGCATACTGCACAACCTCACATTTCTCATATACCTTAGGTTCTCAGTATGATATCATGGGCTAGTGAACTGATTAATATGAACTTATGAGTGTTAATGTGATAAGTCTATGTGTAGGAAACATGGTTATGGATATTACACCGATTAAATGTATATGTTCATTGTACTTCATTTCATTTTTGGCATTCTCATTATATTTTCTTGTCATTATTATATTGCCTCACTAAGTCGATGACTTCGCGTGTGAGTGTTTCACACGTAGGATCCGGGAAAGTAGATGAAATAGATTAAGCAGCTGGACAACATTACTCCTGCAACTATCAGATCAGAGACAACTTGATCAGTAGGTCCTTTTGTTATGTAAATGAATGTTGGCATGTAATCAAAGGGTCAAGTTGTGTATGCTCTGAGTATTTTGATAAACTTGTATTAACATATGTATATTATTATATTTTAATAAGATAAGTTCAAATGTTTTATTGTTTTTTTAAGATTATGGTTTTGTTTAGTCAATGTGACATCCAAGACTCGTATCCGGGTAGGGTATGGGTTGAGGGTGTTACATTTAATGGTATCAGAGCTATGGTTTAGCCGATTCTAGGCATAAACCAGAGTCTATAGAGTCTTTAAATGGAATACATGCCAACAAATAGTGAGAACTTCTGATCTAGTATAATATGAGTATGCTGTTTTGCTAATAGAACAATGTGTTTATTTTATTAGATGTCCGGACATAATAGCTCTTGAAGTGAAGTGGGAGAAGATAGGCATGTTGAAAGCAGTAATTCACCTACCCTGGCCAGGCAAGGTGAAGGACATACATCTCAGGGAGTGCCTGTACAAGACCAAGACACTTTCTTCAGGACGTTGGACACTATTCTGACGCGTCTTCAACCTCCTACCCCACCAACTCAAAGAATGAATGTAGTAAAAGAATTGAGAAGTTTGGGTGCTCCCGAGTTTAAGGGAGAATCTGAGGAAGGTCCGGTTTCAGCGGATCTTTGGTTAAATGGTTTGAAAATAATGTTGGATGGTCTCCACGGCTCTGAAGTGGAGAAGTTAGATGAAACTGTCTTG
Source organism: Hibiscus syriacus (assembly GCF_006381635.1). Taxonomy (NCBI): domain Eukaryota; kingdom Viridiplantae; phylum Streptophyta; class Magnoliopsida; order Malvales; family Malvaceae; genus Hibiscus; species Hibiscus syriacus. The sequence goes on from NW_024062483.1 coordinate 633,298, forward strand.
TTACTGAGGGGTCAAGCGAGAATATGGTGGACGAACGTCTCCATAAGGATATCAAGTGACCAGTTGACTTGGTCTTTGTTCTTAGATGAATTTAAAAATAAGTACATTGGAGATCAATTTATTCGGCAAATGAAGCAGGAGTTTATGAACTTGAAACAAATGAACCGCTCTGCATATGAGTATGAATGCGAGTTCAACAAGTTGAGTAGGTTTGCATCTGAGCTTGTGCCTACTGAAAAAAATGCGTGTGAATGGTTTGTGGAGGCCTTACGCCCTAGATTCAAAAAGATGATGATAGTATTGAATTTGTCCTCGCTTCAAGAGGTGATCAATCGTGCAAAGGCTCTTGAAAGGGATCAGAATGAGAGATTCGGGGACTCAAGAGTTTAGACATCAAAGAGGTCATGTGCTTCTTCTAGCTCAGCACCATCAAAAAGAGGAAGAGACTCAGGATTTCGATCATAAGCTAGATCAGAATCAGTTACATCATCTGCTAGGGAAGCAAGTCAGGCAAGACCTAGACAGACACAGTCAGTGAGATCTGGTGTTGGGGGATCCAATCAGGGTTAAGCAAGACAGTGTCCGCATTGTGGAAAGAACCATTTTGAGATATGTCGGATGGCTTCCGGAACTTGTTTCCGATGCGGGGATGCTGGACATTTTATCCGGGATTGTTCGTTAATGGTTGGTGAACCTGCACCATCTGAAAGAGTTAGTTCTGCCTCACAGATAGGTCGGGGAAGAGGCAAAGGAAGGAACCAATATGAATCTTCTACTTAACTTGAAGTTCGGTCAACTGCACGGGTGTACAATTTAAAGACAATTGAAATGGCACCCTATGAGGCGTTATATGGGAGAAAATGTCATACGCCATTAAACTGGTATGAGCTCAAAGATAGAAGTGTACTTGGTCCAGATTTGATTCAAGATATGGAAGAGAAAGTTTGGGAAATTCAACATAACCTAAAAGTGGCATTTGATCGGCAAAAGTCCTATTCGGACCTTAAAAGAAAGGAGATTGAATTTGAAGTTGGTGATAAAGTGTTTCTGAAGGTATAACCATAGAAAAAAGTATGATGATTTGGTCGAAAATGAAAGCTAAGTCCTAGATTCATCGGCCATATGAAGTTGCTAAAAGAATAGGACCAGTAGCATACCAGTTATCTTTGCCACCATAAATGGAGAAAATCCATAATGTTTTCCATGTATCCTTGTTACGAAGATACAGGTCTGATCCTTCTCACGTTGTTGCACCAGAACAAGTAGAAGTTCGACCTGATTTGACCTATGAAGAGGAACCAATACAAATATTGGCTCACGAAGTCAAACGATTGAGAAATAAAATGGTTCCCTTGGTCAAAGTTCTTTGGAGGAATCACAAGGTAGAAGAAGCCATGTGGGAACGTGAAGAAGATATGCGATTTCAATATCCTCATCTGTTCGTGCAATGAAAATTCGAGGACAAATTTTCTTGAGGGAGGGAGATTTGTAACATCCTCCATACCGGGTTAGTTGTTAAATTGTGAGATTTAAAAATTCAGTGACCAAATTGGATAAATTGAAAGTTCAAAGAATTAATTGAAATGTTTTGTGTAGGATCAATTAACAAAGAATGAAGAACTAAAGGGGTAAATGAGTCTTTTAATAAGGGAAATAATTAAATATTAGTTGAGGATATTTTATACCCACATGGAAAGCAATTGAGGGATAACTAAAGCTCCAGACTTCTCTTCTTTTTCTTCATTCTTCTTCATTCTTCTTCTTCCCCGTGAGACCAAGCTAAAGGTGAGTTTTCTTGTTAATCAAATTCTTGATGAATTTAAGGTTGCTTATTGATCATTAGATGATAACTAAGCTTAAGGAAAACTTAGATTATCTTAAAACCATAAGATGATGGAGTTAGGAAGGATGAAAGAAAGGAAGTAGAAAAGTGAAATCTTAAAATAGAGTTCATAATAAGAATTAGAAGTGGGATTTGACTTGTCATCAAGCTAATTAAGGAATAGGAAGTGTTATAATTAAAATTTGAACATGTTGAAATTTGAGTGAGATTCTTAAATTCCATATGGAAGATTGGATTTCTAAGTTTTAAAAGTATTGAATGGATAATAATTAGTTTAAGCAAGTGAATGCAAGTTAGGGATATAAAAGGAGGTGAATTATGAAGTGTTTAGAGAATTATGAAGAGATTTTCGTGCTTAAAATAACATTTCTGAGCTATGTGCATCGATGCACATTCAATGTGTACCGATGCATCAAGGATAAATCCCAGAAATTGTTCAAGGTGTATCGATGCACATGAAGTGCATCGATGCACTCTTTTAAAATACAAACATCGAATGCCATCAGTGCATCGATGCACAAGTAGTGCATGGATGCACCCCCTTAAATATAAACATCGAATAGGATTTATGCATCGATGCATGGCGTGGTGAATCGATGCATACATTCATTAAAAGATGAAAATGAATTTTCATTAGTATCAATGAATTACTCTGTAGATACCGAGCCTAAACAAGTTCCATAACAATTGTCCAGTAAGATCGATCGAGGAAAAAACAAGGAAATATAGGTGAGTGCATATGCATAACATGATTATAGCGGTATATTCAGTTCTAGACTTTTGAAAAGCCTAGATTCAATACATTGATGCATGATTCATTTCATATTTTGAAGCATGATATGAATTCATATTATGTGCAGTGTGTGACATGTTTTAAATAAATATGTATGCAAAGTTATATGAGCCATGTGACAAAGGTAAGGAAATGATATGTCTATGTGATGTACTATTCAAATTGGGAAAAGCCCATGTTATGTAGATAATAACTATAGGTATAGTTGGTATGCCAAGAGTAGAGGGTCTACGTGGTCCTTCGGGATATATATGTATTCTTTGGAACATGTGTGAGGTCTTTTGAGACACATACTTGATCCTTGGCATATGTATATGATTCTTAAGGAATTTTCTACGTGGTCCTTAGGGACATCTTATATGTCACTACGGTGTAATTCTACGCGGCACTCCGGTGCAATTCTACGTGGCACTTCGGTGCATTTATACTAGCTGTGGTGACAACATAGTGCACAACCTCACATTACTCATATACCTTAGGTTCTCAGTATGGTATCATGGGCTAGTGAACTGATTAATATGAACTTATGAGTGTTAATGTGATATGTCTATGTGTAGGAAACATGGTTATGGATATTACACCGATTAAATGCATATGTTTATTGCACTTCATTTTATTTTTGGCATTCTCATTATATTTTCTTGTCATTATTATATTGCCTCACTAAGTCGATGACTTCGCGTGTGAGTGTTTCACACGTAGGATCCGAGAAAGTAGACAAAACAAATTAAGCAGCTGGACAACATTACTCCTACAACTATCAGATCAGAGGCAACTTGATCAGTAGCTCCTTTTGTTATGTAAATGAATGTTGGCATGTAATCAAAGGGTTAAGTTGTGTATGCTATGAGTATTTTGATAAACTTGTATTAACATATGTATATTATTGTATTTTAATAAGATAAATTCAAATGTTTTATTATTTTTTAAGATTATGGTTTTGTTTAGTCAATGTGACATCCTGGACTCATATCCGAGTCGGGTATGGGTTGAGGGTGTTACACAGATACTATAGGGTTAAATTTGAGGAAAGAGGATGAACACGATGAACAATATCAATACTGATGCAAGTAGTATCGATACTGAAGTGGGGTATCGATACCAAGAGGAAAGTATCAATACTATTATTGAAAAATGGATTCTAGAATGCAAAAATGGTATCGATACTAAAGGGAGTATCGGTACCATAATATAGAAGTATCGATACCATAGGAGGGGTACCAATACTATTCAACATGGAATTTTTAAATTAGGATTAATTTTAGTAGAATTCGAAAATAATAGTAGTTTTGAGTATTAATATTTTGTATAAATGTTAGTAAGGATACTAACATTGTATTTTATATTTTTATATGTGATTATGGATGCTTGTGTAATTCGTGATCAAGTTTGTGATACAAGCAAACCAAAAAGGCAAGGAAAAAGTTAAAGAATAGTTGGAACTACGTCAGTAAGGCATAATATTGAGGCATACTAGGTGAGTGTATTTATTGTACTTATATGAGATGAGGATGACTTGCGATAGGTCAACCTCGAATATTTTGATAAAAATATGTTTTACAGTATTTCGATATATATTTTCACAATGTTTATGGAAATGATATTACGAATAAATTTTAGAGTATGAACTCCTCTAAAATGAATATATGAACTTTTATGTTGTTTTAAGGGTTATCGATGTTTTGGAAATAAATTTTTAATATACAAATTTGACTTAAAGGCCCATTGTATGTGCATTGAGAGTCATAGGTGCATTTCGACATAAATTGTATATAATGGTTATCGATCGATTTTGTGTAATGCATAATGGTGTATTTTCGTATCAGTACTATGTATACTTTCGGCACTAGATGTGCAACCATGGTATTCATAACGAGTTTGTGAATTATCATTTCGACATACAATTATGTTTAAAAGTTATTGATAGATTTTGTGTAATACATAATGGTGCATTTTTGTATCAGTACTATGTGTACTTTCGATACTAGGTGTGCAACCATGGTATTCATAATGAGTTTGTGAATTACATTTTGACATACAATTATGTATAAAAGTTATCGATCGATTTTTTTAATGCATATGTTGCATTTTCATATCAGTACTGTGTACTTTCGTCACTAGGTGTGCAACCATGGAATTCATAATGAGTTTATGAATTACCATTTTGACACTATGTGTGCATTCATGGAATTTATAATGAGTTTGTGAATTTCCATTTCGGCACTTAGTTGCAACACATATACCTTGCATTCTCATTCAACATACATTGGGCAAATAAAATGATAAATTGGAAAATTACTGATTAATAGGTATGTTGGGCATACTAAATATTGTTTCGCAGGTTATGTGAAAGAAACTTGGTTTATCAGGCCAATTTTATGTATTATTATGATTTATACGATTTAGTTCACATTTTGATATTTTATGATATATTTATGTTTTGATTTCACCTCATTTGTATTATTATGCCTCACTAAGTATATGCTTAGTGTGTGTTTGGTTTCACGCGTAGGTAAAAGCCAAGATTTGAAGTAAAGAGTACATAGCAACTCCAAGCATCAATGAATATACTACAATATCAGTAAGACATCCTATGAGGAAATTTTAACTTAGTTTAGTGGCATGTACTAATGAATGTCCTATTAGCTCTATTTAACTATTTTGGAAACTGGTTTGTAATAGATCAACTAAACCTTTTTATTCTATTTTAAATAGGGATAATATTCTTGATTTTCTAGCAACTTTCATGATACACTTGACATTTAAACCAATTAAATTGAATTTAAAATTTAATTAATGAAAAATCCCCAAAATACCATTAATGAAACTTGATATTTACCAATTGCCATTACAATATATTCCATTAAAATATTCTTTAGTAAAAAATGAACCAATTTGACTTTGACCTTCTACTTTGTCTATGTAATTTTCAAAAAATGCATTTTAGTCACTAAAATTACACTGTTCGGTCAAATCTGAAAATTACACTATTTTGAGCCAAATTTCTCTAAACTAAAATATGGAAATACTATTTCTTACCATTTTCTAACATCCTTCAAATTTTCATGAAATTTTGTTTGAACCGTTTATTCGATTCCTATACCAAACCTTTTCGGTTTATAGCTTTTAACACAATTCTCGTAACGAAAATCTAATCCTATGATAATCCTTGTTTTTGACCAAGTTATTCATTTGCGGGATAAACAAAATATATAAATTTTCAAAATTATATTTTTTTGTCCCTAAACTTTTCAAAGTTTACTCTTTAGCCACCAACTTTCAAAACTTACCTTTTAGTCACTAGACAAAAATTTGGGGTATTACAATTCTTTCCCCTTAAAGAAAATTCGTCCTTGAATTTTCCATACGTATCTACATACCTGAAATAAACAGATTAGGAAACGCTTTCTTCATATCTTTTTCTCGTTCCCAAGTCGCTTCCTCAACTTTATGATTCCGCTAAAGAACTTTTACTGACAGAATCGTCTCATTTCTCAGTTATTTGATTTCATATGCTAAATATTTTACTGGTTTCTTTTTATATAACAAATCTGATTGAATTTTGATTTTCTATGTGTAATCACATGTAAATTATCTAATCTATACTTTCAAAGCATCGGTACATGGAACACATTATAAATTTTATCCATCTCCAGAAGTAATGTTAAATAGTAAATTATTGGATCAACTTTCTTTATAGTCTCAAACGACGGATAAATATCGGACTTAACTTCCTTTTATGCTCGAGTTTGAAAACTTTTTTTCTAAGGTAAAACTTTAAGAAATACTTTATCATCTCCTTGACACTCAATCAAATCTGGCAATTCCGATCTTAACATCAACTCTGCAACAAGTATACTATCATTTTTCATTGAAAACTAAACATCTAAAGCACTCAGGATAGAGAATATTTTTCAGCTAAGTGCATCAACTACTACTTTATCTTTCTCTGGATGATAGTCAATAATCATATCATAGTCTTTTAGAAGCTTAATCCATCTCCTTTGCCTTAAATTTAGTTCCTTCTGAGTGAGCAAATATTTCAAACTCTTATGATTCGTATAAATGTAACATCGCTCACCAAATAGATAATTACGCCAAATCTTCAAGGCGATCATGCGTCAGATAATTCTATTTGTGTGTTTTTAGTTGCCTTGAAGCATAGGCTACCACTTTATCTTCTTGTATTAAAACACATCCCAACCCATTATGGGACGCATCACTGTAGATTACATAATCTTTACCTGACTCTGGTTGCACTAATATCGGTGCCTCTGTCAGAATCTTTTTAAGTGTATCGAAGCTTTCTTGGCATTTTTGAGTCCTGATAAGTGGTACATCTTTCCTAAGTAGTTTGGTAAGTGAAGAAGCAATCATCGAGAAATTCTACATTAATCTCCGATAATTACATGTTAATCCCATAAAGCTTCGAATTTCAGAAACATTCTTCGGGGGTTTCCACTCCATTATAGCATGTACTTTTTTGGGATCTACTCTGATTCCTTTTTTCTGAAATCTTGGGCCTAGAAAAGCGACCTCTGACAGCCAGAATTCGTATTTTGACAACTTAGCATACAACTTCTAATCTTGCAGCACCTGAAATACAACAGAAAGATGTGCATCATGTTTTTCTTGAGTCTTAGAATATACCAAAATATCATCGATGAATACAACTACGAACTGATCCAGATACGGTTGAAACACCCAATTCATCAAATCCATAAATGTTACTGGAGCATTAGTCAATCCAAATGGCATGACTACGAACTCATAGTGATCGTATCATGTCCTGAAAGCCATCTTTAGTATATCTTCTTCTTTATTCCTTAACTGGTGGTACACCGATCGAAGATAAATCTTTGAAAATATGGAAGTACCCTTGAGCTAATCCAACATGTCATCAGTCTTTGGAAGAGAATACACTTATTCTTCACCGACGTTATAATAAAACTGATGATAATCTATACATAGCCACATCTAATCATCTTTTTTTAATTAACATGAACAATATACCATACGAAGTTATACGTAATCTGATAAAACTTTGATTAAGTAAGTCCTACAACTGAGCCTTTAGCTCTCTGAATTCCGTTGGAACTATTCGATAAAGAGCTATCAAAATAGGTGTTATGCCTGGAAAAATATCAATATTAAACTCTACCTCTCGGTCAAGAGGTAATCCGGGTAATTCATCAAAGAATACATCTGGAAATTTCAACTTATCAGCTTTACTCAGACACTAAAACCCAGAAGTTTCATTGCTATAATAAATAAATTCTAAGAAAATGCATGTTTAAGGCAATATTTTATTAACACAACTTATTCAAAAATTCTATTCCCAACATTAAATTACTACTCTATTACTTGAAGTCATTTTTCATATACTTTTTCATTTCTATAATCTTACTCCAGTTACTATAAATCTTGAAACTCTTCAAGTTCTTCAAATAAAAAACTATTCTTATTTGAACTCATTTTAAAGCTTTTCAAACAATAACATAATTATCATATGATTCACTAAGAACTTAGCTTTCTTTAAACTTTTAGCAGACAATCTACTTACCTATAGGAATTCCAGGATCATCGATAAGTTCAATACTTTCTAGAACCTCCTCAGTCTCAACTTTTCTGATAATCCTTTTAAACCTTCTGATAGATTTCTCTAATTTTGTTACCTTATTAAACTCTAGGACATTTCTTTCACAAAATGAAGAAAAATCCCTTACAACTCTAATCCTAATAGGACAAGATACTAAAGTCCTCTTGGATCCATTTGGGTCGATTTTAGTCTCAATTCTATTTCTAGTATTATCTTCGTTCTTACTCTAGTTCTTAACTTCCGACATCTAACACATACATTTCTATATCATATTAGTAAGGAGTAGCATCCTCAATAGAATCATAAAACCATACCAGATCATCAATTTTGATATCGCAGTGGCATGTACATATTTTTAATATAACATAAGCTCGGTTTAGGCCAAGAATAGACTAAACATTTCTCTGATACCAATAAATGTAACACTCATAGCTCGTATACGACTCAAAATAGAGCTAAAGATGTCACATCAACTTTGGGAATTTTCACTAAAAGTAAATGCTGAAAATTTAGTTTCATTTTGAAACATTCATTTATCAATTTTATTTTTACTTCATTTAGCATGCATATTCATAAAATAATAATTTATCATTCCAAAATAGGCTGATCTTATACAACAATTAGATGGTTCCATGTGGTTTTTTATTTATATACAACTGCCTAATATTGATTAATTTTAAAACCAATAAAAAACTTTCATAATATTAATTCATATTTACACCTATAATTAAAATTAACCAAAATTAAACAACCATAAATTGCTATTATGGACCCTTTTTAAAATAAATTTGATAAAACAACCTAACGGATATAATGTGCATGCCACTAATAAATCAAAGTTAGAATATCTTACTGATATTGTCGGTAGGTTTGATTTCCATAAGATGCTGGCAAACTCTTCACTTCACGTTTTCTACTTTATTTGAACCTACGCATGAAAATCATCACGCGCTATGTAAAACTTAGTGAGGCAATAACATAACTAAAATGATATAAAATATAAATTTCATAAAGTATTATAACATGAAACTGTAATTTTAATGAAAATACTAAAGCTTTCAAACTAAGTTGTTCAAACTGATTTTCCCTTGAAACCTGAAAATCATCCTCACATGATTTCATCAAAAATTCATGTAAATCAATAGTAAATGTCGTAAACAATTCATATTCCTGTTATTTTAACTTATAAAATCATAAAGATTCTGATGAATAATATCAAATTAAATCACAAAATCATGATTTCTTTTAACTTGACGTCATTCATAACTCTAATATTCATTTTCATATTTTTGTCATAATTTTCATATTTATCTGTATAGCCCAATGTATATGTAAGTGAATATAAGGTATGTGAGTTTAAGGTGCGTACTAGGCACAACACGGTGCCAAATCATAACTGAAACTGCGATATGATGCACTTCAGTGCAATCATAAACTGAGCACCAACGGTGCTGAACATTTGTGCACGAATGTGCCAAAGCTGAGCCGATAACTGATAACTAAAAAGTACTCACTAAATGGCATGCCAAATGTACCTATGACTCTCAATACAGCATACAATGGGCTTATATGTATCATCATAGAATCATTTATTAATATGTGTTTGATAATTGTAAAACATCTGATATCTATAAATATTTGATAAGTGTAATCACATGATATCTGTAAATATTTGATAACTGAAAATCATTTGATAACTATAAATATTTAGAATTCATCATCATAAATATCATACTTATGCAGTTCATACGCAAAATCATTCATCAAACTTGTTGAAAAATATTATAGAAATATTCTATACTGAAAATTTATAAATCATACTGGAAAATAAAATGAGGTTGACTTATTGCAAGTTGTCATCGATTATAATAATCAAATAAATAAACTGCACTCACTTTAACACTATTTTTAAAATTGAAATATAAACCTAACTAAGCTTTAGATTTAAATCCTTTGCCTACCACTACTTTCAATACACAATTTATCAAAATTCCATATTCTGCCAGTTTTCACTACCCTCAAACAAATATTATTATGTATTAATATATATACTGAAAAGTAATTCAATTTACACCAATGAAAACTAGACTCGAATACAAATCTAACCATATAATCCAACTCTTCTAGTTCTACTTGTACGATTAATAGTGAATTTTCAAAGTTGACTGACAGAAGTTCTTTTGAGCAGAATCTGCTGTCCTGTTTTCTGACCTATTAACGATTGAAAATTCATATATTTTTGTGTACACCTCAAAATCAATCACCGTCTGTTTTAAACAAATTTAGAATGACATACAAAAATAACGGTGTAGAGATCATCCTCTAACCTATTCTGTATAATTTATGGTGAATATCTAATCTCACTATTCGAATCCTAATTTCTAGACAACTTTCCTTAATTAGCATCTTTAGCTTAATTTCATAATTCTGTAAGCTTTAATAAATGAACCTTTAGGCTAGGATCACAGTTCACATAACATTAGGAGTCACTTCTTATTGTAGTAACTCCGACACTAGCTCATCGCAAGCCAATGTTTGTGCGATATCACAAACGCGAATTAAATACACTCACCGTTGCCTTACTGTCGAATCTCCTCCTCGATAATCTTATTAACTTCCATGTTTTCTTTCTTTTTCGAGTTACTTGAATCACTAGATTTATTGAGGTCTGACGATGCCATATAATAACATAAAATGTTCAAGGTACATGTTAGTATTAAACTAACATAATCTAAGCGTAAATATAAAATTCGATAGAAATAAAATCGATATAAAACTAAATCGTACTCCTATCAAAATTTTAAACTTCTCAAAATATTTCCTTAATTTCCAAAAATATATATATCCATTATCAACCCTTCAACTTTTGCTAATTGCACAATCAAACAACTAATTATGAATTCTTTCTAAAATTCACCTTAACTTCCCATTCAATTCATAATAGCCTTTCACTATTATGGTCATGTCACATTAATCACATAAAATTTCCAGCACCTTAATAAAATATTCAGATCAACACTTGAACAGTTAAAAACTTGCAATTTCATCCTTAACTTTCTGAAACTTTTCAATTTCAACCACCCAACTTGATAAACTTGAAATTCGATCCCATCTCAACATTTAAACTCTAAAATCAGCACATAAATATAATTTCCAGCAATGTAGTATTTTACCCAAATGGTACTTTCACATTTAAAAACTTTAAATCAAGTCCCTATATTTCTTGGACTTTTCGAATTCCACCCCTAAATTTTACCAAACTTGCAATTTGGTTCCAACCAACTTTGTAACTTAGTTTTCCAACATCTTAATACTAAATATTAACATTGAATACTCCAAATCTCACATTTATACAATAATGTCCCACAATCCTTAAAACTTGTAAACTAGCCTTTTTTCACTTATAAGGTTCCAAATTGATCCAAATCGATCTCCAATTCACATAAAACACTTCTAATATCATTTCTAAACCATAGGAAAATTTTCAACTTTTTCCCTTAATATTTTCCCTATGGTCGAATGCCCCATGTCACTTTAGGGGACTTTTTGTTCAATTTCAAGAATGAATTCAACCTTCTTACAACAAATTCATGATATTCTAATCATAACAACATCAAATTTAATCCAAATCCAATCATCTCTTAAAACCTTAGCCATGGCCAAGTGATATAAGCTTCTACACATCATTTTGGTAATTACACAAGCTTTAGAATTAATCTTCAACACCATGTGGTTTGAAGTACCAGTTCTTGCTTAGTTGTCTACCGGTTCTTACTTTCCTGCTTGAAAGAAAAATGGGGAGTTTGTTTTGGTTGTTATTTGTCTGATTATATCCATGCCATTTATTATTTTTCAAGATCAAAAGCTTGAAGAACCAGTTGATGTGTATAAGCTGCTAGGGGAATCTGTGAATTCCAAGAAGTAGGATATAGGGTTTGAAGTAACCAAAGCTTTTAACTCTAAGTCTGAGAATTGTTGCCTAGTGGGTATGAGTAAATATCTTATCATGCTTTTTCTTATAGTTTATCTTCTTGTAATATATTGTCTCTGAATCCATTATTTTCATTGTTGTTTGAATTGAAGATACATTCCTAATGAAAAGAATCAACTGAAGTTGCATATCAATACAAATTGCCACTAGAAGATTGTTTTTTATTCTAGTGAACAATATTTTTTTAATTGAAAGAGAAATAACCTAGACTAAATTCTAGTGAACAATGTTGAGCTATGTTACATTTTAATTTAATTTTATAAAATTTGATTTATTTTTCTACATAATTTGTGTCGTAATTAAATTTTAAGTTTATTTTTATTACATAATGCTATAGAATATTAAATTTGCGTAATATAAAGTAGAAAAATGATATATGCGAAATCAGTTAACTATATAGGCATTTGTAAATAAAAGCCACTAGAAGTCAGGTTCTTTTGCGGCGTTTTGTGAAGAAAACGCCACCAATGACCACATATTTGCGGCATTTGTGAAACAAATGCCACTATATACATAGTTAATAGTGGCATTTTTTACCACAAACACCGCTAAATATCATAACATGTAGCGACGTTTTATAAAACAAATACCACCAAAGACAAGGTAATTAGCGACTTTTTTAAGAGATCTTGACCTTTTGTGGCGTTTTTAAGAAAAATGCTGCTATAGAGCTGGACCTTTTGCGGCGTTTTCTGTTCACAAACGTCGCTACTTTTTGCGGCGTTAGTTTTAGCGGCATTTCTTGCGGCGCTTTTTACATACATCGGGAAAGTTTTTAGCAGCGCTTAAAAACACCGCTATAGAGCTAAAAACATCGCTAAAAACCTATTTTGTTGTAGTGAACTAACTTAAAAATATTTCATTAAATCCATTAAATCCATAAACCCTAGTCATCAAATCTCAACAATCAAGCATGTTTAGCAAGAATTTTTTGTACCAAAAGATGGAGAATTGAATGTAGAACAATTTCTTATTTGACAACTTACTCCAAAATATTTCTAAAATAGCTCAAAATGGTAAAGAATTTTTTTCTCACCTTGGAGGGGTTCACGGAAACAAGCTGATGGAAAAGAATAATTTTTTATTTTTCTAGCAATTTTCATGATACACATGGCATTTAAACCAATTAAATTGAATTTAAAATTCAATTAATGGAAAAATCCCCAAAATACCATTAATGAAACTTGATATTTACCAATTTTCATTACAATATCTTCCATTAAAATATTCTTTAGTCAAAGATGAAATAATTTGACTTTGACCTTCTATTTTGGCCACTAATTTTCAAAAACTATATTTTAGTCACTAAAATTCCACTGTTTGGTCAAATCTGAAAAATTACATTGTTTGAAGCCAAATTTCTCTTATATAAAATATGGAAATACTATTTCCAACCATTTTCTAACATCCTTCAAATTTTCATGAAATTCTGGTTCGATCCGATTATCCAATTCCACTACCAAACTTTTTTGCTTTATAGCTTTTAACACAATTCCCTATCGAAAATCTGATTCCCACAAAAGTCCTTGTTTTAGATCAAGTTGTTCATTTACGGGTTAAATAAAATATATAACTTTTCAAAAATATATTTTTTGGTCCTTAAACTTTTCAAGGTTTACTATTTAATTACCAACTTGCAAAACTTACCTTTTAGTCATTAGACAAAAATTTGGGGTATTACACGTTAGGCACTTTAGTTGCCAGCTAGGCGCAAATGACTCAAGACTCAACAAACTAAGTTAGTTGGGCCCTACATCCGATGTAGGTAAAATTTCGGATCTCACCCAATGCTTGAAAGCCTACATGTAAGCAAAGAATGTAAGCTTCTGATGCAAGTAAAAGTTTGATTCTTACCCCGAGACCCTCGAGTATTTAAGGTAAGCTACTGTGTTGTCCCGAGATGCAGAAAATTCCTCCGACCACACAACTAGACTTACCTCATGCTTGATGGTATACTTTTGCATATCCAAGATTTCACTCACTGGCATGTTCATGTAATGAATGCATATAGTATTACGTAGTTATTAGACTGGCACTAAGCTTGTGAGCTCACAGAATTCGGAATTTGTTTATGTATACAAGTCAGTAGAGGATCAATTAGAAGCCTATCGCGCATATACATTCCAGATCAGTCGTTTTTCAGAGTATGACATGAGTGTTTTAGAGGGCATATAGTATGTGGACCTTGTATTATTTCAAGTCATAACTCTATTTTGATTTAAAATTTAGTGATTATATTTTGTACGTATTATGAGTTCTCCATATTTTATAAACTCTGATTTATGATGCTTTATCTCACATTACTATAGGTGGTTTTATTTGATGTTTCACAAATGATTTTAAAAGAGAAATTTATGTTAGCTACTTCGGTGGTTCGTGTAACGCTTTAACCATTCGATCTTCAGGTCATACTAGATTAGGGTGTTATATTTAGCTTATATTATGCATATATCATGATTTATAATTTATATTTATGTTTACATAGCATTTACATACTTAATATAGGCGTTCATATTGATTCATAAACTTAGACCATCTTAACTTATTGTTTCTTTATCTTTCAAGGGTGCTTGGTTGAACTACGGAAGCTAAGGGAGCTCATTTTAAAGAATGAAAGATATGGAAACTTAGAGGAAGCTCATTATGTATCAAATTAGCTCATAATTGAGCCAAGGCAACTAAACTAGCTCAAAGGGTAGCTGAAGTAGCTAAATAGGAGCTGAACCTAGCTGGAAGTAAGCTGAGAACCTAGTAGCTGACTAGTGGATTAAAGGTCGTTGAAGGGTAGCTGGAGTGGTAGCTGAGTAACTAAAGTGATAATAGGTGCCTAGCTTGAGCATACCTAACTACAAGTCACCTAGCTAGTTGTTTACTACCTATCTTGGAGCCAAACACAAAGTCACGTGCCTAGCATGCCCCATGGTCGAACCATTACACATCTCTTGGTGTGGAAGGTCATGTGTATTCAAGGAACATGTAATCTTATTTAGGCGGAAAGCATCTAAGGGAAATCACCATTCGACCAAGCCTCTTAACTCATCACTTTGGCCCCATCATGAAGTAACACCAAGCCTATTCGGCCAAGGATCATGCACCATACTTCAAACTACATCAAGGTCGAACCACACCTTACCTTTTTGGCATATTCATTCATCTTATTAAACTTGTACTTTCTTAATGTCACAAGGGCTTCCGAAATATCTTATAACCAATCGATCATGCCCGTCAAAAAATTATAAATATCAATGCCTTGCAAGTTGTAAGGCATCTCATTTCATATATTTATCAAATTCCTTGTGAAGATTCTCTCTTCAAGTTCTTAATTCAACTTTATCTACTTATCAAGTTTTGTTTATGGCGCCACCCCCTCTATTTATTTGATACTTATGGTTCCTAACTCATTGTAGTTAGTGAGTCCAAGTCTTTTGTTACCACCCTATCAAAGAGCATATAAGGGTTGGGGTTAGGCTTTCTATAGCCTAGATTCTTCATTGAGATCTTTGATAATACTATCTTCACCATCTATCTTCTTTTATAACCATCACCGCGCCCACTTCAAAACCAACACATCTATTCTTCCTTTTCTTATTCTAGCCCACCTATTCACCTCAAGATCAACCTACCAAAACCTTTTTTGTGCCTATCTTACTTGCAGGTTGCTTAATTCCTTCATAGATCTAATAATCGAGGTTGATGTCATCTTTATCTTCAACAAGGCATGCAAAGACCCCTATATAAAGTGTGACATGTTGAAGTTATTTGAACCACAAGTTCCAAGTCAAAGAAAGGCCCATATTCATCGTCGTCACCATAATCTTTCCTATCTATCACTGTAACAATCATATCCAAGCTGTCAAAAGTGGAGACGACGGAAGAGGATGCATTATCAAAAGCATTACCACCATCTACGATGGTAGTTACGCCCCCTCTCCAATACCTAAGCAAACTAAAAGCTTCCATGGTGGGGAAAGACATAATAAAATAGAGATAGGAAAAGGAATAGTTAAGCTTTTTACATAGCTTTTTTTCGTAGAGAGAGGATGTGCTACTTAAAATGAGGAGTCGGAACAATGAATTTTCAACGTAACTTTTGTTTCTTATTTAATAAATTTCCCTGTGAGAAGAAGAAGAAGAAGAAAAAGAAGACCCACAACTAAATAAATAAATACTGACCCACAACTAAATAAATAAATAGCTATGAAAATTCAGTAAATAAATAAATAACAAAAAATAAGAAGAAGAAAATGGAACATGGGTTTTTATTATCTTTTAAGTGCCACATAAGACTTTCATTAATGGGTTAATGGACATTAAAGGTTAGGGACTTAAATTGAACAGATCGATAATGTTAGGGACCAAGCACGCTTAATTTTTGAATTAGTGACCAAATTTGGTCATACCATAAACAAAGAGAACTATTCACATAGTTTACCCACGAATAATTTATGGTCTCTTCATTTTTGCCAAGGAATGTTGATAACTCTGTAAGAAGGTCACATTTTGAGACATTTTCACTTGAGTTATTGAATGTTTAAGAGCTCATTTAGGACCATGTAGATGCATTTAGAAGCATTTAGTTGCATGTGGTGGAATTCGGTTTGCCTCGGCATTTTAATTTGTCATCAGTGCTACCTTATGGGGAAGATGTTTGTCTAATGATGTGCAAGAATTGAGAGCAAGGAAAAGAGAAAAGAAAATGTCGTGACATAAAGAGATTATTGAGCATAATGAAAATGCCGAGTTGGATTGGCATTTCGAAAGCGAGCCAAGTGTAAGAAGATATTTTTAGCCAGCTGTCTCCTACTTTCCGTGATCTCTGCCCGAGAAATCTGCCTCGAAGATCCGCCTGGAGGGGTCGACGCTGCTATAGCTGATTCTTCTGACCACGGTACCTAGTTTGAAGATCCTGTCTGTCCTTGGGCGTCTGCAGTGGGATTATGCCGGGTACTCAGCCATCTACCCAGGCTGTATTATAGTATGTCCTGCCCGACTCCTAAGTAATTTAACCATAGTTTTGGGGTTTCCTAGGAAAGTTAACACCAAGTCCTAGGATTAGTTTTCCCCTATAAATAGATGATAAAACCATATTATTAAAGATTTTAGTTCCACCCAGATTTGAGCTTAAAAAATTAGAGAGAGAATGTCTCATCTTTCTTCGTCAATCTTACTTGTCGTGGCATTTCTCCATGACAAGCTTGAGGGAGTGGCGTTCAAGACATCCGAGAGGACCTAGTTTGCTGGGGACAGTTCGTGGTGGTCGAGGGAAGCTCCGGCAGTGTACGTCGAAGGCTTTTTTTCCTTCCCTTTATTCTTTGCTTTAATATTTTATCACTTGGGTTGTAAGGAACGGATAAAACTTGCTTTGTGCTTGTTTATTTCGAACCCCACCATGAACTAATTCTATTTGGTGGGAGTTCATTTTGGATGTTTAATTTTTATTTCAATGAATGGTTTCTTTTCTATGCTATAATCTGTTTTTCTTATGAAACTTAGTGCCTTAAGGTTGTAGGAGCTATGAGAGTAGCCATTCATTAGGAGATTCTTTGGGTTTGAGAGAATACCTAGGTAACACATCCTTAGTGTTCGAGAGAAACTAGGGAGGAACCATATAAGCAAGGGGTTCTAGATAGTAACTATGCCTAATCCACCTTAGAGATAAGGCTAGGATTTCATTCGACTAAAAGGAGTTATGCATGAGCGATAGGTTAGATGTTAATGCTACCGTAAAAAGGTATTATCAAGACATATCCTGTTATCTGGACCAATAGGATCACTGCAGGGGTTTACGCCAAGCGGCTTTGCCAGGGCATCTTCAATCTGTCGAGTCCCTTACTAGAGATAGCATAGGTTACCTTAGTATACTCTGTCGGGTAGAAGAGGCATAGAGATAAGATTGTTCGGAGAAGTAAATTTAGATTTTCTAGAGTGACTCCTATCACTCATTTCCATAGTTGCTTGTCGTGTGAGAAAGACAAAGTCCTATTTATCAAATCGTATATTTACATTTCATTTTGCCTTGACATTTCTATTTGTTTCCACTTATCACAATTGAATTTGCCACGACATTTCCATTCACTTTGCCACGACATATCCATTTGCTACTATACCACCATTCCATTTCCACAACATCCATCTCATTTTGCCACATCATTATCATTTGTACATACCATCACTAACTTTACTTAGGTGACAAAGTAAAGCGCTTTGATAGAACTTATTCAACTTCCCCCAATCCCTATGGATATGATACTGACTTATCATTGTATTACTTGTTCGATTGTTTATACTTGCACATATATCCGCACTCATTTATAGTACTCATACCGAGCAGACAAGTTTTTGGCACCGTTGCCGGGGATTGGCAACTGGAAGTTAATTTTTTTTGTCAAAGCTTTTTTATTTTACATATTCATTTTTTTGTATAGTTTTACTTGTTATTTTCATTGTCTTTTCAGGTTTTTATTTTACGTACTCAACATGCTCAAGCAAACATGTATCAGATCAAAAATCAAGGAATTGGTTAAGAGGAATATCATAATGTCGAGGCAATTCCGAATGCTGGGAATGCAACTAGGCCTCATAGTATTCGAGATCATTTAAACCCTATCATGGATGACCTAAATCCTAGAATTATGGCACCCATGATTCAGGCAGCCGACTTTGAGGTCAAACCGGTTATGTTCGACATGTTGGACTTTATTGGACAGTTTGATGGTACTCCTCAAGAGGATGCAAGGCAACATGTTCATGCATTTTAGAGGTCTGTGACTCCTTTTGACAACAAGGTGTGCATGAAGATGTGCTGAAATTAAAGTTATTTCCGTATTCTTTAAAAGATCACACCAGGGCATGGCTCAATGGATTACCTTCCGGCTCGATAAGGTCTTGGGATGACTTGTGCAAAATTTTTTTGCTATAGCATAATCAACCCAATATGAACAACCATCTTAGAAATGCCATAGCATCTTTTCACCAAGGCGATGAAGAGTCTATGTATGAGTGTTGGGATCGATACAAAAGTTTGCTTCACAAGTGCCCCAATCATGGATTCCAAGACTGGACTCAAGTTGTGATGTTCTACAATGGAGTCAATGCACCCACGAGGATGATGCTAGATGCCTTGGCAAATGAGACATTACTTGACAAATCACCAGCAGAGGCATTTGAAATTCTGGATAGGATTGCCACCAACGATTACCAATTTTCATCTACAAGGCTTGTACTTGGGCGAAAATCACATGGAGCTTTCGAGCTAGACTCTAAAGATACAATGTCCGTCCAACTTGCTGCTATCACCAATATGTTGAAGAATTTGCAAAGACCAAGTGAGGTGAAATAAGTGAAGGCAACCAACTCAACATGTCTATTATGTCATGGCAATCACAATGAGAGCGAGTGTCCGACCAATCTAGAATCCATCCACTATGTAGATAACCATAATCGAGGTAACAACAACCCCTATTCTAATAATATTGGATGGTGTCAGCGTCCAAACTTCTCTTGGGGAAATCAAGGAACCAGCAATGCTAGTCAGCCCGCTAGGCAGCAGAACTTCAGTGACTCCCAGGGTTTCCAAATGAATATGTCATGGCATAATTCTAATGAGGGAATAAAATCTTCATCTAACACAAGTTCCTTGGAGGCCACAATGCTAGATTTTATAGCAACCACAAAGACCATGCTGCATGATCATGCGACCTCTATAAAAAACCAAGAAGCTTTGCTTCAAAGCCATAGCTCATCTTTGAGGGCCTTGGAGGGTCATGTTGGTCAAATTGCCACGACATTACATTTTTGCCCACATGGCAATCTACCTAGTGATACTGAAGTCACTAAGGCTCAAGACATGGAGCATTGTGGTATATTCATCTTAAGGAGTGACACCAAAATCTACAAAGATACTAAGTTTGGGGGGTAACAATCGGAGAGCCCGATCATGAGATTGTGCACGAAGATCTGAATATTCAAGAAGATTCACGTTTGCTGGAAAACAATGTTGAGGGTTCGAAGAGTACAACCAATGAAGACACAAAAAATTTTGCCACGGCAAAAGAAAACCCCCATCAGTAGGAGTTGATGACCAAAGAAAAACTACAGAATTTTGCCGCAACAAATTTTTATGCACTGATAATCACTTGAAGCTTGATGAAGAAGATAAAGAGGAGCTCGAGGATTTTCCAAAGGAGATGAGTCAGACTAGCTTACCTATAGCTAGACCAGGTATGAAATTTGAACCTTTGGATTCTATTGAACTCACTCATCCTAAACCCCAAGTGATTGATCATCTACTTAAGCTAGAAATTATAAAAGAATTAAGGAATGAAATGGAGATTAAGGAAAAATTCCCTAATGAGAAATTATTATTTGTCGTGGTAATTTTGTGGCATGCTAACATTGTCAATTTTCTCATTAGTGTTGTTTTGCTTTCTTACTTCAATAGCCTAGGAAAGAACAAGGTCATACACAATGGTGGCTACTGTCATGGGGATGATCCCGACCTCTTCAACAAATTTACTGCCCAAATGATTTCAAGTTGCCACAACAAAAAGGAGCAAAAAGAGATCCCATTCCTCTACAATTCATCTTCATGCAGAGAATACTTTGAAGAAGAAATGACTACTACAAAGGTCCTACAATTCAGATATAAAAGACCCAAAATGCTAGGGTAAAATATTTTGAAGGCAGAATTATTAAATATGTGGGGCATTTTGGTCTACACTGGTGCTCCAATCGAACGAGACAAAAATGCCATAATAATTTGAGATGTTTTGAAAAGCGCAGACTCCCAAACATGTGGACAAGGGTAAAGACCCTAAAGTAGTTACACCCACTTAGAAAGAAGACTCAATTGGTATTGGCACAAACGATGACATTGCTAATGATGTCCACCCATATGCACAAATGCCACAGCAAATTGCAATACGTCTGGCCAAGCAGACCCAAGATCAAGTGGCGAATCTGACCAGCAACCTGATAATCTTCTTTGCCTATAATAAGCGATGGGATGAGGATGTGGCAATGGCCTTCATGGAGCTCATTCCGCAGCCCACTGAGTCAACGGATGAGACACAATCCGAGATGCCACGGCAATCTCCTTTGCGTAGGAGCTGACGCCGACTGAAGAAGGCATCTAAGAGTGAGGAGCCCCCGCTCTCCACTATCCAGAAGATCTTAGTACTCCTCTGGCCGCACTCGACTCTGACTCCGAACACTCCAGCCCCGCCAAACTAAGAAAACGCACTTGCCGCGCGACCGCTGCACCACCACCTGCTTAAAGTCAATGTACCTTGCATTTGCATTGCATTCATAGCATGAAGTTTTCACTTTCCTTAGTCTTAGTCAGCATTGAGGACAATGATTCTCTCAAGTTTGGGGGGAAGTAGGGTTCTCGCATCATTGCATGATAGTAGTAGTAAAATAAATATGCCATGACATTAGTAAATGTTTAAATAGTTTTCTGGAATTAGTTAAGGATGCCCAATGATGATGAATTCTTGATGGTTAGGATATAATGTACATGACTGGTAGAGGATGATAGAACCAACTCTAGGACTTGCTTCTTTGAAATCATTGAAAACACGATTGTATATTTTCCATGCTTGAGAAACTTAGAAATTTTTTATAAGAGAATTCTTAAATCCTGTGGCATAAAACTTTGAATGATGAAAACTCCTACTAAAAAAAGATTGAAAAATGATGATAATGTTATAAATAAATGCCTCGACATATCTGTAAAGGGACACTCCGCTATGCCATGGCATATGAGTGAATGAAAGTAGTCACAGGATGACTCTACCTGACTAGCTCGGGGGTGGAAGGTATGCTCCCTTTCATCTAGAGTATGGGATGGTAAAGTGATGTGCTAACTCCCCTCGTAGTAGAAATAAAGGAAAGAAAACAAGGTGTGAGTAAAAATTTCTAAATGTCATGGCAAATAGTTGCATGTGGTGGAATTCGGTTTGCCTCAGCATTTTAATTTGTCATCAGTACTACCTTATGGGGAAGGTGTTTGTCTAATGATGTGCAGGAATTGAGAGCAAGGAAAAGAGAAAAGAAAATGTCGTGTCATAAGGAGATTGCTAAGCAGAATGAAAATGCCGAGTTGTACTGGCATTTCGAAAGTGAGCCAAGTGCAAGAAGATATTTTTAGCCAGCTGTCTCCTACTTTCCGTGATCTATGCCCGAGAAATCTGCCTCGAAGATCCGCCTGGAGGGGTCGGTGATGATATAGTCGATCCTGCTGACCATGCCACCTGCTCTGCAGATTTTGTCTGTCCTTGGGCGTCTGCAGCGGGATTATGCTCGGTACTCAGCCAGCTACCCATGCTGTATCATAGCATGTCCTGCCCGATTCCCAAGTAACTTAACCATGGTTTCTAGGAAAGTTAACACCAAGTCCTAGGATTAGTTTTCCCCTATAAATAGAGGATAAAGCCACATTGTTGAAGATTTTAGTTCCACCCAGATTTGAGTTTAAAAAGTTAGAGAGAGAAGGTCTCATCTTTCTCCATCAATCTTACTTGTCGTGGCATTTCTCTGTGACAAGCTTGAGGGAGTGGCGTTCTAGACATCCGAGAGGAGCTAGTATGATGGGGGCAGTTCGTGGTGGCCGAGGGAAGCTCCGATAGTGCATGTTGAAGGCTTTTTCTCCTTCCCTTTGTTCTTTACTTTAATATTTTATCACTTGGGTTCTAAGGAACGGATAAAACTTGCTTTGTGCTTGTTTATTTCGAACCCCACCATGAACTAATCCTATTTAGTGGGAGTTCATTTTGGATGTTTAAGTTTTATTTCAATGAATGGTTTCTTTTCTATGCTATAATCTATTTTATTTATGAAACTTAGTGCCTTAAGGTTGTAGGAGCTACGAGAGTAGCCATTCCTTAGGAGATTCTTTGGGTTCGAGAGAATACCTAGGTAACACATCCTTAGAGTTCGAGAGAAACTAGGGAGGAACTACATAAGCAAGGGGTTCTAGATAGTAACTAGGCCTAATCCACCTTAGAGATAAGGCTAGGATTTCATTCGACTAAAAAGAGTTGTGCATGAACGATAGGTTAGATGTTAATGTTGTCGTAAAAAGGTATTGCCGAGACATATCCTGTTATCTGGACCGATAGGATCACTGCAGGGGTTTACGTCAACCGGTTTTGCCTGGGCATCTTCAATCTGTCGAGTTCCTTACTAGAGATATCATAGGGAACCTTAGTATACTCTGTCGGGCAGAAGAGGCATAGAGATAAGATTGTTCGGAGATTTAAATTTAAATTTTCCAGAGTGACTCCTTTCACTCATTCCCATAGTTGTTTGTCGTGTGAGAAAGACAAAGTCTTATTTATCAAATTGTATATTTACATTTCATTTTGCCTTGATATTTCTATTTGTTTGCACTTATCATAATTGAATTTTCCACGACATTTCCATCCACTTTGCCATGACATATCCATTTGCTACCATACCACCATTCCATTTCCACAACATCCATCTCATTTTGCCACAGCATTATCATTTGTACAAAACATCACTAACTTTACTTAGGTGACAAAGTAAAGCGCTTTGATAGAACTTATTCGACTTCCTCCAATCCCTGTGGAGACGATACTCACTTATCACTGTATTACTTGTTCGATTGTGTATACTTGCACATATATCCACACTCATTTATAATACTCATACCTAGCGGCAAATGTTTGATTATTTTATTTAATTTTTAAGGATTATTTAATTTGGCCTTTAGCCAATTAACTACACGGGTTCTCAACAAAGGTTATGAAACTACTTAAGAAGAAGAAGGTGAAGGAGAATATGATACACAATTTTTATTTTTTAAGTGTCACATAATACTTTTGTTAATGGGTTAATGGACATTAACAATGGAGGGACTTAAACCATACTGACAAATAACATAAATGACCAAGCACACTTAATTTTTGAACTAGTGACCAAAGTCATCCAAACCAAAAACAAAGGAGAATATTCGCATAGTTTATCATTTTTAATATTTGGATATTTTAAATATTAAATTTAAGATTCTTATTATCAATTTTATTATATTATCATTTTCTTTTTTTATTTGCATTATAAAAAACTTCTTATAGAATATTTGAATATTTTAAATATTAAACTTAAAGGCAAAGTACTGTAAATTGATTTGTTAAGTACGGCTATTAAAGTTATAAAATGATCATCTGATTATTCATATATTTCAAACTCATATTTTTTCGTTATGTAATTAATAGTTGTGTGAGTTGAACGTCAACATATTGATTAGTATATGATAAAAATTTGATCTTAGAATCGTTTGAGTTATATTTTGTAGATCGAGTCTCTATTTACATTAAGACGTTGAGCCAGTGTTTGAAAGTAATAGTGATGTATGTAAACATCATTGAAATATCATTTTATCATATCTTAGTCAGTAGGTTAACATCCAGCTCAGGCGACCATCATTGTTTAACGAAAAGGGTGAGTTTGGAACATATGAATAGTTGGGTAATCATTTTGTTACTTTTAATAGTCAGTCGTCCTATTGTCAAACAACCATTTGTTTACTTTATCCTAAATTTAATTTTTTTATTTTATAAAAAAACTAAATAAGTCCTGAAACTTAAAAAAACCAATTTGGTCCTTACATTGGAAAAAAAATAATTTAACTCATCTATCACGTCATCAATTATCGTAGATCGTCATGTTAATACTGACACCGTGAACTGCCATACTAACATTGTAAATGATCATATTAGCACTATAATAATCAACAATAAAAAATATATTAATTAAAAACCATAATGAATTTGTTTTTATGAATTGGAAGGTACATTGAATAAAGAGGGAAACTAATAATATGGTAACCTTAATATATAAGAAATTGATGGGTCAAAATTGACAAGAAATATATATGTACGGAAAATAATAAAAAGGATAAATTATATTAGATGCCATTAAACTTTAGATATTATATCGTTAATATCACTGAACTTTTAATTTTTTCAATCATAACACTGAACTTTAATTTTTATTTCAATTATATAATTGAATCGTTAAATCGTTATTGACACGATGATGTGACTAACGACTATCAACGTAGACACCTCAACAACATTGGTATAATTGAAACGAAAATCAAAGTCTAATATTATAATTAAAAATTTAAAAGTTTAATATTATAAATGATACAATACCTAAAGTTCAGTGGTATATGATATAGTTTATCCTAATAAAAATGTTTAAAAGATTTAATTAATTTGTAAATGTGAGGAAACTGGGATGAAGCAGAGTCAAAGTCAGACCCACATACATGGCTCAACGAGGACATCTAACATTTGGGGTAACATGGCTATGATTATTGCGACATGTAAACTATAAGTAAATAAATAATTGATGTATGATAGATAGGCCGAGAAAACTTCCACGATAATGCAAGTGAGAAACTTTATTTCCCAAAATAATGTTGTAATGCGATTATTTCCCCAAATAGGGCGAATGACACAGGAAACATGCATCTCTCGACATCTTCAAAAGATTGCTCGGCGTCTTAAGCAATTTTGCATTTGTTCAAGGGATCTCTCGGTGTCTTCAACACAATTTCCATGCAAAATAGGATCTCTGCGTCTTTGAATGCAAACTTGGAGCTCTCGGCGTCTTCAACACAATTTCCATGCTCGTTGGATATCTCGACATCTTTCATGTATTTTAGTAGCCATGGATTTTGCAGCAAAACCAGGAAACCATGGGAAGATAGGGTTGTAACAATGAGGAATGACATTAATGATTTTAGTACATGGTTGGGCCCCATAAAGCAGCACAAAACAAAACAAAAGCAAAAGAAAGGTGAGGGGAAATTTCAGCATACATTTTAGAAAAGCGAATCAATAATGCACGCAATAATGTAGAGAAAATTTTACATGGGGGTCGGGGATGGAAATCACTGCATGCATGTGAATCAATAATGGTGTCGTAATAATGCACCTAATATGATTTATAAATAGGAGAATAGTGGTGTCTGAGAGAGTGAGTGTGAGTTCGGGGAGAAGTTAGAAAAGAATAGATGAAAAGCTTACATGTTCGAGAGTTATTTTGGGAAAAAATGAGAAAAAAGTTTGAACAAAGGAAGAAATAAATCGAATATTTAGTAAGTTTTATGTAATTTTTTATAGTTGTTCCATTATTTTAATTTTAAATAGAAATTAATTAGATATTTTTTTTTTAATTTTAAAGAATGAACTATATTTTTGATTTTGTTATTGAGTAATAACTCAAGTAGGTTAGTGGTTGGTGGTTATTAATTATCCTTTAACATCCCGGTACGTTGGTGGTTGCAGGTTATTAATTATCCATTATAATTATGAATGTAATTTATTCTGAATATCTATATTATAACGTGTAGAAAAAATGAGCAACAAATTTTTCACAATTGTCCATTACAATGGACATATGATGGAAAATGAGGTTGGGGTTATTTTTCAGTCTGAAGCACCTATAAATATGATGTTTAAAATGGACATCATATTTATAGAGATGAAGGCGAGGATAGAAAGAAAAATCCGTGCTAAAGTTGATGGTTTGAGGTACAAATTTATGGTATGTCCTAATCCGGTCAGGTATGTTGCAGTGCCACTTAAAGAAGATGATGATATTATAACTAGGGTTGAATTACATGACTCAACAAATATTCCAATTATTGAGTTATTTGTTGAGTTGTGTAATATATCTAATGTGCATGGGTCATCAAAAAATGCGGTTGAAACTTTATCTCAAATGGGTTTCGAGAGTCATTTCGATAACCCGACATATAGGTCGATGAACAGCTTTGTGGCGATGTTGGAAAGTGCAAATGAAGTTGGTGGAACATCTGGAGCCGTAGAGTATGACGCTGAAAACCACTGGGAAGAAATACTTGAAGATTCCAGTGAAGATGAAGAAACTGAGGAACCTCTTTTGGCTGAGGATGATGCCATGTTCGATGGTGATGAATCTGATATCAATATTACTGAATATCCGGCACCGTATCAACCTACCCCTAACATACATGAGATTGATTATGAAGCAATGAGGGCACCTGAATTTCAGGAGATGCCATATTTAACTTCAGGCTACATGATTGAATCTTTCGATAACTCTGGTGAATTATCAGTTGGGAAGCAATACAGAGGAAAAAAAGAAGCTATAATAGTGATTAAAGAGTATTGCATAAGAGGCCATGTAGATTGCAAAGTTGTAGAGTCCAACTAGAAAACTTTGTATACGAAGTGTGTTAAATATGGGCCTGAGTGTAAGTGGCTGATCAGAGTGTCCAAAATACAGAGGCAAGATGCTTGGGTCATCACAACGTACAATGATCCACACACATGTTTGCAAAACTCTATCGAACAAGACCACCGACTACTGGAATCCGATGTAATTTGTCAATAGATGAAGGTTTTTGTTGAACAAAATACAAGGATCCCTTGCTCGGTGTTAGCTGCATCTATTCGAGACCAGTTCGGATACAATGTAAAATACAAACCCGTTTTGCATACGAAGGAGAAGGCAAGGAGGTTGATATATGATGATTGGGATACATCATATAATGAGTTACCTGATTTGTTACGAGCTATGAAACAATTCATACCTGGAACCATCGTGAAGACTCAGACCATGCCTGCATACAACCGAGAAGGTCAACTTGTTCTAGGGAAGAGAATATTTTGTAGACTCTTTTGGGAATTCAAGCCATGCATAGAAGGTTTTCAATTTTTCAAACGTATGGTCCAAGTAGATGGTTCGTGGTTATACGGTCAATAAAGACATGTATTATTGATAGTAGTTACGCAGGATGGTGAACGAAATATATTCCCAATTGCATTTGCCATCGTTGAATGAGAGACGATAGAGGCTTGGGACTTTTTTCTGACTATTCTACGTAAGTATATCGTCTGAGAAACGACCGGGAAGTTGTTGGATACCTCCGCACGCATATCCCGCATATTGTATCCGTCATATTGGTAAGAATTGTATTGAGAATTTTCATAACGGTCATATTCGTAGGGAGATAGTCAGCATGAGTATGTTTTATTTTCAGCATTTGTACCCATTGGATGATATACATTATTAATAATGATTTAATGATTAACTACTAATGATTTAATAATATAATGATTTGATTTAATGCTTTAATAATTATTAAATTTTAACTACTAATGATTTAATAATAATGATTTAACTTTAATGATTTATTAATTATAAATTTAATAATGATTTATTAATTATTAATATGATAATGATTTAGTAATGATTACTACTAATGAAATTATAATAATTATTAATCATGATTTACTAATTATTATTAATTTAATGATTTGATATTTAATGATTTAGTAATTATATGATTTAGTAACGATTAGTAATAATGTTTTATTATTAATATTTAATGATTTGATACAAATAATTTAGTAATGATTTGAAATAATGAAATTATAATAATTACTAATAATGATTTAATAATTATTACTAATAATTATTTAATAGTAAAAAAATTAATTTAATAGTAATGATATTCGATTCAATTACTTCAATTTGATACAAATAATTCGAATAATGATTACAACTCTTGACGGTGTTGGGGTGTTGTTGAGTAATAATGTCGAGGCGCACGTCGGTTTCGTTGTGGTCGTTGCACTTGTTCAGGAGTTTGTTCATCATAACCAACCTGCTCATTCATCGAGGGCATAAGTTATGGTGTTGTAAATATATGCCCACCACCACTATGCTCTCCCATATGAGGACAAATACTTGTACTTGTCATCATAGATGTCATTTGATCAAAATCATTTGTTGCCCCAAACATGGGAGAGAACATGAGTGATTGATGAAGAACATGCTGCGGAGTATAGGGCGTAACACCAGAATCACCAACCACTAAATGATCTTGTGTGATCAAAATATTCTGGTGGGATATTATCCATTGCCTCTTGTTCTGCTCCACGGTGAGAAGAACTCCCACTCCCAGTCCTTCTTGGTTTCTCGGGTTTACCAAATTTTTTCGTATACTATAAATTACCGTCTTTCTCTGTTTGTTGTCAAGAACGACTTTCCATGTTCCCAAAAATAATTCAGGTAATCCGAACTCTGGAAGTCAAAGTCATCCGCTTGTATAGGAGTGAGCGTTGGCAAGTATGAACCCCTGTTGTTCTAATGATTGATATGGTTGGCATGCCTCACCAAACAATCCTCACCGACCCTACCCCACCCATCTAATTTGTGGAGAGCGTCATGATTCTCTGGAATGACTGGAATAGGTTGGTGGAAGCCGAACTACCTCAACACTCTATCGGCAAATTGGAACTCCACAAATGTTAAATGGATCAATGGTGTAACAGCACACCAATATTGACAACCCTCCAGACATGTTGCGATACGCACGACATAATTTATCCATCATCGTAAGGCCTCCAAATAAACTATAAAACAAAATTACATAGTTATTATTTAATTAAATAATTATAAAAACCAATAAAATAAATAAAGAACAATATTATAATATAAACATAATAAAAAAATTGCTAATTACTAATATATATACCTCAACTTTGCATTTGATGTCAATCTTAAACCTAAACTCTTTCATGTTATTGTGCGCCAACCCCATTATTTCTATTTTATGTCTCCATATGTATACCAATCAAAATAAACTTATGTAATTATTTTTCCTTTATAAAATATTCTTTAATTAATTTAAGATCAAATATTTTAAATCAAAAAAATTACCTTCCGGCAAGAGGAAAGTCAACTGCAGTTCGGCTAATCGGTGTTAACCATGGAATTCTGTACCACGCCCACGATTGTAATAACATCGTGCATCCACTGATTTCAATCGTATATGCATCATTTACAAGTAATGATGCTTTGCACATCTCACGATACAAGAACGCCAATATTGCTGATCCCCAACTATACTGACGGGTCATAAAGAAGTTATCCAAAAACGGAAGATATTGTATATGGACAAGATTACTGGATTTATCCGGCATCAAGATTCCGCCGATCAACCGTAATATATATGCTCGAGTTGCATATATAATGTCTTGCTCACTACAATGAGGATCGAGCTTAAACTCATTTGCCAACCAGGATAATCTCAGCCGTGACCCTTTTGTTAAATCTTTGTGTGGTACCTTCCCAAGGTAACGCTCACATATTGCAAACACGTTAATATCAGTATTTCCCACCACTGCCATTCCATTTGTAGGAACTTTGAGTTGTAAAGCCATATCCTCCAAAGTGATCGTACATTCACCACATGGAATATGAAAAGTATGAGTTTCTGGTCTCCACCGTTCAATTAATGCAATGATCAAACCGGGGACCAACCGAAATTCTCTTACAAAAGCGACATCATAAAAATCGACTATTTTCAAATTATCGACAATACGTTGATCTGGCATCTCACAGTTCATAAGTCGAGGACGAAGGACTCATTGTTTGTCATCTTGCAATTTGTTAATCCATGTAATTAGACTTAATTCACCGTTCTCAAATTAAAAAAATAAGTCGATTATATTACCAGTTCTCCCAAATGACTCGAAATCTGTCGACAATCTAGCCTCAAAAGAACATTTTCTTCTGTTATGTTTCAACAAATCTGGACAAAAAAATTAAATATTACACTCAAATATTAAATTGTTTTATTCAAGTTTTCAACAATAGCAAGGAAGTTATCTACTTTAATAAAAATAAAAATAAACTTCAAAGATAAAACGATCAACCTTTACAGGTGTAACTTAGATCGGTTATTACTTCATTTTCGTTTGACATATTACTCATCATTTCCACTTACATGAATTTTCAAGCCTTATTTTCTAATTTAATACAATAACCTTTTTCTACTTACTATTTGGTTCTCAACATTTTCAAACTTTGCAATTTAATCCCTAAACTTATAAATTCTTTCAAATTGAACCAATTAAGCATACTAATACTAAATTCCAGCACAATTTACCAAAATTTAATAATTTACATCTTAATCCTTAAATTCCTTAAAGTTTGTAAAAAGGTCCCTATAACTTTACAATTTCCAAAATGGTCCAAAGCTTATTTCAAAGTATGTAACAACATATAAATCAAAATTTCACAACATGACAATAATCATAAAATTACATGATTTTTTTAACCGTAAACTAAGAAATGAATGAATGAACCGGTGTTTGAAACGCTAAACCTTTAAAAGAAGAAGAATATGCGATATAGGGCTGTAGTTTTAAAATTACCTGAAATTTTTTTGACCACGATGATATCCTCCTCTCCTCTCCTCACACTTTGCTTCTGTAATTGCAATCCCAACTCATATGCACATTGCATTCCCTAAACCCCGAGCCCTCTTATAAACGACCGTGCATGCATTATTGGTGGACCTATCCCATATTGCTCAAGAAGACACCGAGAAATCCCCCCTAAGGCTGAAGAAGAAGCCGAGACATCCTAGGAGAAAGCATGCATGCAAGATTCCTGCCACATGCAACTGAACAAGACGCCAAGACATCTCACATGCAAGCGGAGACATCTCACATGCAAGATGAAGAAGACGCCGAGAGATCCCGTTGCATGCATGCCAATATTCTTGCGCCTTCTCTGTTCACGTCCAGGCCCCCCAGCTTTAGCAGCAGCAGGTCCAACATGCAACAGCTACTCACATTCAGGCACCCAGCTTCAACAACAACAGCTCCCACATGAAGCAAAGATGAAGACACCGAGATATCCCTTCAATGATTGCAACACACTAAAGACGCCGAGAGATCCAATGCTTTCCATGTTTCCTGTAGCAAACACCCCATTTGGAGAAATAATCGAATGAGTTCATTATTTTGGGAATTAAACATTCCCAGATGCATTATCTCTGTAGTTTTCCCTAGATAGGTCAACACCTAATTGGATTTTTTTTTGAATAATTGGATTTTTATTTAGTCGAATTAAAAAATTATTAAATTTGGAGAAGGAAGATTATATGAACGTCTGGTTTTTAAAAAAAAAATATTTCTTTCATATATATATACTAAAAATTTACCAACAATCATTTGATCTAATATGGGATGAGACACTAGATCTCTTAATCAAGGTTTAGGGTTTGAATCCTGGTGATTGTAAATGGAGTAAAATGGGTTGAGATGGTCGCCTTTGCCTCTGCAATACCCGATCTGGATTAGTCTATCAATAGATCGAATACCGATGGTTATACCAAAAAATTTTATTGAAAGTTTTAATAATAATTAAATATATTTTTGTAACACGTGTATAGAATCTTTATATCAATAAATTTAAAAGATCATAATTATATACTAAATAGATTAAGATTAGGGTTATAAGTAACATCTATTAATTTACATTTTAATTTAAATAATATGAAAAGAAAATTATTGAAGAAAAAGATAATAAAGATTGTTAACATGACTATTAATAAATTAATAGCTTAGCAGTTCAATAATAACTAATAGCTGATTTGTAAACGATGACTTGCCCGACCATCGCTGCCAAGACTTCAGCATTTGCTTGGCTCGGATCTTAAAAAGTTTTGCTCATCATATCAAAACAATGGAATGATGTAAAAATACAATTTTTCTTAAGGCCAAGCTTCCATCCAAAGCATGATCGAAATCGAAAACGAAATTAAATATTACGGCAGAGAGTTAATTTAAAGGAAAGTTTCCCCATCCTTCCACACGAGAAAATTTCTCGTCACTTGCAAGTCACCCAATTTCATCCATGGCTCTTAAAATGCTCAGTTAAGACGGGTAATTCGGGGTCTCACGTGTCTTCGAAGGACTCACCTTCCTAGCACCATGCCACTGCAATTCAGTGCAATTATGGCACTTTCCGCATGTCCATGAAGGGGAAGAAAATTATCAGTCCAATTCAAGGCACAAAACATCATGCAGGAAGAGTTATTAACTTGGGAACTACCATTTTCATGAACTGTCCCTATTATATATGTAAAAATGCAAGTACAACTGCGTTTTGCTTTCTGCAGGCGATGATTCAAGCATGTACAACAGATTTAACGCAAAAGTAGATGGATAGTAACTTATCCTAGTTAAAAACAGGCTGTAATATGGGGAAAAAAGGTTCCGTGGTAAACAAACAATCAAACGAATAGACATCTATGGAAACGATATGCAATATTGACATTAATTATGGAAGAACTCGATTGACTCAGATAAGTCCTTTGTAAGCAAAAAGAACGAGAATACTTCTTGGGGTCAAGACTAGCTGACAATACCAAATATAAAGAAAAATAATAGTTACTTGAGAAAAAATAAACATACAATCAACCGTCTCGCAATTACAGAGTTAAAATGTGGGATCAAAAACTAAAGATTGTGGACTTAGTCATACGATTGGGACAAGCTGACAATACCAAATATAAAGAAAAATAATAGTTACTTGAGAAAAAATAAAAAAGGTCCCTTGAAAGACCAGGTAAGCTCTTCGGGTCAAGACTAGCACCATATTGTTGTATGGATAAATCAATATATAGGAAACTTGTTCCAAGAAGAACTTGTGTTTTGATGTGGACTTCATCATTTGCACAAATGGTTTGCAAAGACACCCCCACGACATATTATGAATAATATTACCAACATGAAAATATACCACATCAAAGTCAGAAACATAGTTTTTAAATCATCATAAGTATAAACTCAAAGTAGTTTCGAACCCAAATCTATTTCGAGATGAATCCTATAAACATGAACTCACCATAACAAATTCAACAAAAGCAATAAGAGTTAATGGACTTGATCCCCTAAAAGCCTCAAGCGAGTGGCCTGAGAATTAAATAGAATGACGTCAGAATTCACCATAATCCCCTCTGCTTTCGATCTTCTTTCTGAAAACAGTTTTCAGAAAAGGAGTGCGAAGTTTTGATAGCGTACGGACCTGGCCACAGGTTGATTCGAAGAAATTCTTCACTTCAGCTTGGGAAACCTTCAGCCAAAGTGGAAATGTCAATCGGATTAGATCAACAAAGTTACATTTATAATATGCATGCTAGAGAAAGAGAAGAGAACTGATTACTTTTGACAAATGTCAGGAACTCAAGCATTCATGTGAGTAAACATGGGGGATTACCTTCTTGGCAATATTTGTGCAATAAACCGTCCTGGTACACATTTCCCTTTCATCTTCTGACTGCCATCGTAGTAATTATACATATCAACAATAAGGCTCAAAAAAAAATATGGAGAGAGAAAACACCAAAAGCTATTTAGTAACAACGAAACAGAATTGGATAAAGTGAAGCCTCATGCAAAACCGAGACAGCTAAGAGCCAGAACATTATTCATTCATACCCTAGGGAGATATGTAGGGTTCACAGGAAGGATGGCCGTTTTTGATGGCAAGACCCTAACGGGATAAAACCCGAGCATGGTCCCGTCAATGTTCAAAGCAGCTCCTGCACCATCTGTGGAAACAACGTTCATAGAAAATGTGAATAAATGTACGTCGATTTTATAAAGAAAAGTTTTAAGTTCAGTCCATAGAAGCTGCTTGCCTTCATCTGCAAATTCCACAAAAGCAAAGCGAAGAACTGAATGTGGATCGCCACAAACTCGACAATCAACAACCTTCAATATTAAATTCCCAAACCGCTTCAGATGAGAAATCATATATATACAGTAATCTGTCACATCAGCTATCAACATACAATAACATCCTTTTTTGAACTCAAGCAAAGTGGAGATACCGTGCAAAATATGAAGGGAAAAACGACTTAAAAAGATTAAAAAAAGGTAAAACTCTAGTCTTTTGCGAGTACCGCAGAGAGAGAGAGAGAGAGAGAGAGAGAGAGAGAGAGAGAGAGAGAGAGAGAGAGAGAGAGAGAGAGAGAGAGAGAGAGAGACCTCTATAGACAGAAAATATGAAGTTTCGCGACAATACACCATTATCCAATAGTGAGTGAAATTACAAGAAAAACTTTAGGGATTGTCTCAGGAAAGGCGGTATTACCGGATACATTAAAATATATTTAATAAATTCAGTTTAGCGCTACCTATTATGTTGACAGACTAATAATGTTTTAGGTAGAAAACATGAAAAACTATTAAAAAAATTGGTAATCGGTAAATTTTGGTTATCGGTAAGTATTTATCTTTTTTATAAAAGTGTCCATACTTTCAACATATCAGGTAAATTTTATCGGTTTTGTCATAATGAAATTGGTTTTGTCATATTTTTACCTGTTATATTGTAAAGTATCTATCATTTTTATAAAAGTGTCCATACTTTTTTCACTGTGAAAAACATTAATTTAAGGTTATCTTTTGAGTGAGTTTTAATATATTAATTTAGTAATTATAGACGTCTAATTATTTATTTTTTTACGTTACGGTATATATTATTATTAAATTAAAAACAATAAACATATATATTACATATTTATTATTATCTTTGGTTAATATTGTTAAATTTAAATACTAAATAATATTTTATAAAATATCAAAACAATCAAATAATTTTTTGTGTAAATGAAATTATTAAATTAATATTGTAAGTGGAAAACATGAAACACTGTTAAAAAAAATGAAACATAAATTACATAACTTTAAAAAAAGTATCGATCCTTTTTATAAAAAGTATGGATACTTTCAATATAATAGGTAAAAATATGATGTAATAGGTAGCGCTTATATAATGTAATAGGTAGCGTTTATATAATGTAATAGGTAGTGCTTATATTGTAAAGTATCTATCATTTTTATAAAAGTGTCCATACTTATTTCACTGTGAAAAACATTAATTTAAGGTTATCTTTTGAGTGAGTTTTAAGATATTAATTTAGTAATTATAGACGTCTAATTATTTATTTTTTACGTTACGGTATATATTATTATTAAATTAAAAACAATAAACATATATATTACATATTTATTATTATCTTTGGTTAATATTGTTAAATTTAAATACTAAATAATATTTTATAAAATATCAAAACAATCAAATAATTTTTTGTGTAAATGAAATTATTAAATTAATATTGTAAGTGGAAAACATGAAACACTGTTAAAAAAAATTGAAACATAAATTACATAACTTTAAAAAAGTATCGATCCTTTTTATAAAAAGTATGTATACTTTCAATATAATAGGTAAAAATATGATGTAATAGGTAGCGCTTATATAATGTAATAGCTAGCGTTTATATAATGTAATAGGTAGTTCTTATATTGTAAAGTATCTATCCTTTTTATAAAAGTGTCCATATTTTTTTCACTGTGGAAAACATTAATTTAAGGTTATCTTTTGAGTGAGTTTTAAGATATCAATTTAGTAATTATATGTATCTAATGATTTATTTTTTATGTTACGGTATATATTATCATTAAATTAAAAACAATAAACATATATATTACATATTTATTATTATCTTTGATTAATATTGTTAAATTTAAATTCTAAATATTATTTTATAAAATATCAAAACCATCAAATAATTTTTTGTGCAAATTAAATTATTAAATTAATAT
Source organism: Hibiscus syriacus (assembly GCF_006381635.1). Lineage (NCBI taxonomy): Eukaryota > Viridiplantae > Streptophyta > Magnoliopsida > Malvales > Malvaceae > Hibiscus > Hibiscus syriacus. The sequence continues at coordinate 670,018 of NW_024062483.1, forward strand.
TGTAAGTGGAAAACATGAAACACTATTAAAAAAATTGAAACATAAATTATATAACTTTAAAAAAAGTATCGATCCTTTTTATAAAAAGTATGGACACTTTCAATATAATAGGTAAAAATATGATGTAATAGGTAGCACTTATATAATGTAATAGGTAGCGTTTATATAATGTAATGGTAGTGCTTATATTGTAAAGTATCTATCCTTTTTATAAAAGTGTCCATATTTTTTTCACTGTGGAAAACATTAATTTAAGGTTATCTTTTGAGTTAGTTTTAAGATATTAATTTAGTAATTATAGGCGTCTAATGATTTATTTTTTACGTTACGGTATATATTGTTATTAAATTAAAAACAATAAACATATATATTACATATTTATTATTATCTTTGGTTAATATTGTTAAATTTAAATTCTAAATAATATTTTATAAAATATCAAAACAATCAAATATTTTTTTTGTAAATGAAATTATTAAATTAATATTATAGGTGGAAAACATGAAACACTATTAAAAAAATTGAAACATAAATTACATAACTTTAAAAAAAGTATCGATCCTTTTTATAAAAAGTATGAACACTTTCAATATAATAGGTAAAAATATGATGTAATAGGTAGTGCTTATATAATGTAATAGGTAGCGTTTATATAATGTAATAGGTAGTGCTTATATTGTAAAGTATCTATCCTTTTTATAAAAGTGTCCATACTTTTTTCACTGTGGAAAACATTAATTTAAGGTTATCTTTTAAGTGAGTTTTAAGATATTAATTTAGTAATTATAGGCGTCTAATAATTTATTTTTTACGTTACGATATATATTATTATTAAATTAAAAACAATAAACATATATATTACATATTTATTATTATCTTTGGTTAATATTGTTAAATTTAAATTCTAAATATTATTTTATAAAATATCAAAACAATCAAATAATTTTTTGTGCAAATGAAATTATTAAATTAATATTGTAGGTGGAAAACACGAAACACTATTAAAAAAATTGAAACATAAATTACATAACTTTAAAAAAAAGTATCGATCTTTTTTATAAAAAGTATGGACACTTTCAATATAATAGGTAAAAATATGATGTAATAGGTAGCTCTTATATAATGTAATAGGTAGCGTTTATATAATGTAATAGATAGTGCTTATATTGTAAAGTATCTATCCTTTTTATAAAAGTGTCCATACTTTTTTCACTGTAGAAAACATTAATTTAAGGTTATCTTTTGAGTGAGTTTTAAGATATTAATTTAGTAATTATAGGCATCTAATGATTTATTTTTTACGTTACGATATATATTATTATTAAATTAAAAATAATAAACATATATATTACATATTTATTATTATCTTTGGTTAATATTGTTAAATTTAAATTCTAAATATTATTTTATAAAATATCAAAACAATCAAATAATTTTTTGTGCAAATGAAATTATTAAATTAATATTGTAGGTGGAAAACATGAAACACTATTAAAAAAATTGAAACATAAATTACATAACTTTAAAAAAAGTATCGATCATTTTTATAAAAAAAGTATGGACACTTACAATATATCATGTAAAAATATGATGTAATAGGTAGCACTTATATAATGTAATAGGTAGCGTTTATATAATGTAATAGGTAGTGCTTATATTGTAAAGTATCTATCCTTTTTATAAAAGTGTCCATACTTATTTCACTGTGGGAAACATTAATTTAAGGTTATCTTTTGAGTGATATTTAAGATATTAATTTAGTAATTATAGGTGTCTAATGATTTATTTTTTACGTTACGGTATATATTATTATTAAATTAAAAACAATAAACATATATATTACATATTTATTATTATCTTTGGTTAATATTGTTAAATTTAAATTCTAAATATTATTTTTTAAAATATCAAAACAATAAAATAATTTTTTGTGCAAATGAAATTATTAAATTAATATTGTAGGTATTAAAAAATTGAAACATAAATTACATAACTTTAAAAAAAGTATCGATCATTTTTATAAAAAAGTATAGACACTTTCAACATATTATAATGTAATAGGTAAATTTGCAATGTTATCGGTATAAATATACCGATTTACTTATAAAATAGGTCAATATAAGCGCTACCTATTACATTATATAAGCGCTACCTAATATGTTATTGTACTTTATAATATTTCAAGTTAAATAATATAACATAACCGGTCTAAATTTTAACCGGTCACTTGTTTAACCGGTCACGCCGTATATTAGCCGTTTTTTAGGCGCCGCACCGCAGAACTACCCAAAGCTTTATAGCCTCATTATAACTTACTTGTCCACAATTACTAAATAAGCCTGCAAGTTACCCTTCGGTGATCTGATACAAAGAAAGAAATGTAATACCCCAAATTTTGGTTAGTGACCACAATGTAACTTTTGAAAGTTTGATGGTCAAAGTATAAAACTTGGAAGAAATTTGAGAGAATTAAGTGATAAAGTTCCTAAAAAGAATTTTATTCCATAAATGGATTTATTTAGTGACCAAATTATAATTTGGTAAAGTCTGGTGACCAAAGTATAAACTTTGAAAAGTTCATAGACCAAAATGTGATTTTGGAAAACTTACAAATGGGTCACGAAAATAAGAAAATAAAAATATTATTTCACATTTTTAAAATGTTGAAAAATAATATTTTATGGTTTAATTTCATGTTTAAGCTTAATTGTTTGATTAAAGTGACTGAATTATAATTTTTGAAAAATTGTAAGGGTAAATCGGTAAACCAAGATATAATTTGTTCATATTTGACTTATGGATGAACGTAATGTTCAGGTGATATGAATTGAAAGATGATAAGGATAGGAATCTTGGTATTATGGTAATTATGAAGTTTCATTAAGGGTATATTGTATTTTCCAAGTTAATGATTAAATCATAATTAAAGGATGATAGGCATGATATCAATAAAAAAAATATCATGCCAAAGTGTTCTTCTCCAACAGCAAAGGACGTGAGTTATACCAAGGTAAGGGGAAAATATTTATTTTTCATTTTTGAGTCAATTCCTTTGGAATTTGGGTTATACTGTGAAATAGGAAAATGATCTACGCGAAAAACGCTATCATTTGGTACAAGTATTTCTTTCTAATCTTGTTGGATTTCAAATATCCCAAATCTAAGAGTTTATGTTCATGATAGGATTCATGAAATTGATGATAAATCTAGATGATTTACATGTTGTAGATTCATATTCAAGTATGTATGATGATTATAATATGTTTAATCTTTCTAAAACTTGTTCTTTAAGTTTTGGCCATGGATTGTTTGAATAAGAATAATTATGGAAAAATTATATATGTGTTGGAAATGATGAAGGAAGTATTCTACAAGCTTTAGAAAATTTAGGGACTAATACGTAATGTTTGAAAAGTTGGAGAGAAATTCGTAAATCCTGGAAAATTGAGGGGTTGTTGTATAAGTGTTGTACTATGCTGGAAATTGTTGATTGGGAAAGCACAGAAAGAATAATTGCTCCTGATATTAACAATTTGTCTCCTCTGTACAAAGTTGGAAATCAGTCTAGATACATCTTAACGTTTTTGATTTAATTTAGGAACAAGCTGTTTAATTTCTGATAACTCTCATAAAGCTGAGCCGAGCCGAGCCGAGCCGACCCGACCCGACCCGAGCTGAGACGAGACGAGACGGACGACGGTGCGCGAGAGTCCCCATTGTTCTCTTTCACTCAACAAGGAAATGGAAATTTCATACTATAAATACCCATTCCCAATAGTGTTTCCAATACTATGTGGGATTGAGCATTACCAATATTAAGTTCCAACAAGTCAATCAAATTAATGATTAGATCATAGTTAGGCTTATTAAAGCCATTACAATCATAAATTCCAGCAAAACATAACAGTTTATCAATCAGAAGGGAGGAAAATCAGAAACCAATTCAAAATGCAGAGTTGAATAAGCACGTAAACAGGATTCAAAAGGCCAATTTAACCATTAGAATGACAAAACAAAACAAACAATAAACCCTCAATTTAGCTATGCAATCAAAATCATAACCCTCAAATAAAAACCAGTTTCCCACAAGAGAAAAAAACAAACCAAAAAGAACACAAAAAGTAAAAATAAAAAAGTAAGCAAAAATGCAATTAGAAAATGTAGGTACTATGTTGAAAGAAAATACCCTTTTGTTGGAGAAATTCCATTCCAAGCTGATTGCTTTTTTACAGGAGTCTGATCAAAATTATCTGTTTTTTGGGTCTGATCATGATGATAAGATAATGGGAAAAATTCTTTGGCCAAAGGATTCAACTTTGTGAACATAACAACCAGCTTTTGCACATTGAATTCCTTTGATTCTGAGTTGGCTGTTTCCACTACCAAATCGTTGTTTTTAACAGCTTCCACAGCTTCACCTGAATTGTCAACAACTGCTGCCATTGAAGAAGAAAAAAAAGCCAAAACCCACCACGAAATTCTCTTTCTTTTGAAAAAGAAGAATGTCAATAATCACAAGAAATGGGAATTTTGCTTTTGTGAAATTATTCTCTTCATTTCATCTTTCTTATTGGAGGGGAAGAAAGTTGAGAACTTTACAGAGAAAATTTAAAATAAAAACTTTTTTTATGATTATTGATGCCTAATAATAGACATCCTATTTGGAACAAACAAATTTCTAGAAATGGAAATAAAATTGAAATGCAGACTGGGTTTCCTTTTTGCTCCTTTCTGGATGTGTTTGAATTAAATGGTTAAATATCTCAAATTAAATAAAGAAAAATAAAAGGGATTCAGGGTTTTGGAGGATCTGAAAGGATGATAAAAAAAGACATAATAATTATAATATTCGATTCTGAATTAATCGATTAATAAATTAATATAATTGATTAATTAAAAAAACAGAATAATAGGGAGGAATAACAGTTTTTTTTTTGGGATTTTTTCATTAGGATTATTTTTACTCATATCTTAGTTTATTAGATATTCTTAAATTAATTAATTAATGATACTAATCTAAATATCAAAGTAGTAGATAAATTTAATTCAAATTGTATATTGACCGTATAATTAAAAGATAACTGTCAATATATAATTTTAAACTTTTTTGTCATTTTCTGTTTTTTTATATAAAATTTTAGGTAAGAGTGACTCATCCAGTTTAGGGTCAGAGTATATCTAAAACCTAATTAAGATTTGCATAGGAATTTACAGACTGTCCACCGACAATGACAGTGGTAGGATTCAAACTTGATCTTAAAAGCTCAAATTTCTGAATCTTAACAATTTGTGTCAACTATCATAATTTTATGTTTTAATACTAACTACTATTTTATATTTTTAAGATGAAAGCATTTTATATGTTATCATCAGATAACTGCTATTTTCTGGATTTGTTGGGATTCCAAATCTTCATTCATTTTTTTCTCTCATTTTCGTTTTTTTATTTCTCAATTAGTTGATTAATAATTTTTTGATATTTGCATGCTTTAGAATTAATTAGTTGACATATAATCCATCTATAAAATCTACTAATAAATTATGTTTTATATAATTGTTAAAAATTCTTAACTACTTTTTTTTCAAAAATCTTAAAATAATTTATTTTTTCATTATTAATTGATAGACGATAACATTAACCTTTGTGTTGATTGTTATTGTCAATATTTTTTTATTTTTCCTTTAAATTTGTATATCAAAATTTTTTTCTTTTTAGTTTTTAATAACTATGTGTTTATTTCACGGTTTCTTCTGCATTGATTGGCATATTTTCAGTTTTTTTTAGTTTATCTTTTTTCTCAGGATTGAATTTGATATCGTCATGGAAAATTAAGAATCAAGATGACGTTTATTTATTATCATGTTGATATTTCATGCTTTAGATGCTTAAAATTGGATTTAGAAGAACATTTGTGTTCATGAATAGTTTTTTTTACTTTGCTCGATTTTTATTTGTGGTTTGTCAGTGATTTTTTAGTCATTTATCCCATTTTTTAGTTCATTTGTCGAGACTGTCAGATTTGTTCATATATATTTTTGTTCAAGTTTTTTTTTGGGTTAGGTTATTAGCTTTTTTTCATGGATCCTTGTATAGCCTTAAGAGGCTAGTTTTTATGTTAATGAAAATGAAAAAATGTCTTAATTATATGATTAGTTTACTTTTATGATTATAAACATTGATTATAAGTTGGATACTTCACCTTTCTAATAAAACTATCTGCTTAATCTAAAATTTAAAAAGTTTAATTACACTTGAAATTTTATATTTTAAGATTAAATCCTAAATTCAAAAATTCAAAATATAAATACGAGTAGCGTTAATAAGAAAAATACGAGTAGAACACATGGTATCAAAATAAACGAATTTAAACAAACTATATTTTATATAATTTGTGTATTAGATAATTTTATTTAATTAATACATCAAATTTAAAAGTTCATAAAATGTTTTTAATTATTATTTAAAAACAATAAACAAATAGTACATATCATTAAATTTTAATTTCATTTGTAGAAACAAATTTATTTGATTGTATTTTAGTGTTCGGTGTTATGTAACAAGAAAGTTAGCCATACTTTGGTGTGTTCTACTATTTGGTTAATTCTTTTAAGGATAAATTACAAATTTAATAACTATACTTTACTCTTTTTCATATTTCACTCATCATACTTTAAATTATTTTATTTTTCTCATTGAAATTAATAAATTAATTTTTTATAATCGTTTTATTATTAACAATCATAAATCTTTTTAATTTATTCGTTAAACTTAATACATTATATTTTTACTATCATTTCCTTTCCTTATTAATGGTGTTATGATGGGTCAGGATTTAATTATTATTTTTAACTATCATTTTCCTCACCGGTTTGACCTAGCATCACAAATTTAACGTGATCTCTCCCTCTCAAAATCTGAATCCATGAGCTCCGCCGCAGCAACAACCGAAGGACGCCGAGGCAAACCGAAGGCGAAGGCTGCTTGATCCAGAAAAGTCGGACTCCCGGTCATCTCTCTGTCGCCCTCGAATAACTCATCGCTGAAGTTTGTAAAATGGAAACTCTCTCATAGTGTTAATAGATAACATGTCGTAATTTCGATGGATGGAGTAACTGATCCGTTTGCGGTTTACCTAATACTTTACAGGTTTTGGAATTGGCTGGGAACGCAGCAAGGGACAACGAGAAGAACAGAATCATTCCGAGGCATATTCAATTGGCCCTGAGGAACGATGAAGAACTGAGAAAGCTTCTCGGAGGTGTGACGGTCGCTAACGGTGGGGATTTGCCTAAAATTCATCCGAATCTGCTGCCAGAGAAGGCCGAGAAAGGGAAGGGCGACATTGGTTCTGCTTCTCAAGAATTTTAGAGGGCATTTGCAATAATACATTTTGTTTTTAGTTGGATTTTGTTCATAGAATGTAGTGGAACCAAGTTTGATCTGGCATTTATAAATTTTAATTCTTGGTAAGGAAAAACAGAAAGAAATGAGAATTTTACACCGAGGAGGAGATTTTTTCATTTAATAAGTGAGATAAATAACTTTTTGTAAAGAATTAAAACAACTTAGTTTTGAGTCAGACTTAATTTTTTTTAAAGAGTAAAAACGACGTCGTTTAAATAATGATTATCATATTATAACATCGTTAATTATTTAAATGATAAGCGATAACATTTATTTATATATAAAAATTGGAGGTTTGTAGTTTTCGAGTTTTCAAGACTTATCAGCCTACTTTTTGCTATGCGGAAGTTACAAATTCTCCTAAGTAGTTTTCAAAACTCTTCATTCATGACATGTCATTTTTAGTTATGTATTATCATATTTACTATAATAATACTCTTGGTCCTTTCTTTAGTAAAGTGTATCATAACTATCAGTGCTTTTTATTGGTATTCTTCTAGGTTTTTTATTTTCCTTGAATACATGGTTGTTGTTTTCCCGTTGCATGTTTTCTCTGCTCGTTTGTTCAAGTCGGTTCGTTTGTTCATTGAATACATGGTTGTTTCTCTCCTCCATGTTTTTTGCTCGAAGCAGTTGGTGTGTTCAGTTTTTGTACGTCGTTGCTTCACTTATTAATGTTTTGTTTATAGGTTACCTCTAAGTTATCATTAATATATTTTATTTTCGATAGTTTCGATTGTATTTGTTCAGTATTTCATTGGCACGGTGTTTGTTGATATGGTTTTCAATAAATGAAATATCTTGGTTATTTTCAAAAAAAAAAAAAATTGATGAGTGATAAAAAAAACTCAATGTATAAAGTTAGTTATTAAATTAAAAATATTTAAAGTACAATAAGTGAAATAAGAGAGAAAAAAAAATCAGTTACTATATTTGTAATTTACCCAATGTATTTGATTAATTTTTGTTAATGTTGTGTTATCTTTAAAACGGGGTGAAAGAATTCCAATGTTCCAACAACCCAATTTTCCAATCTTCAGAAGCGTCATTTGATTGTTAATACCTCTTGCAAGCTGTGTGATTTTGCTCCCGAATCGACTGAACACATTATTAAAGAGTGCTCATTCTTCAACCAGGTACTTTTACAATTGGGTGTAGATTTATCTTCAGTTCCCGCGGAGCGAAATTGGTTGAGATGGTTAGCTAACCTGTTTGATAATCTGTGTAAGGAGGAAGTTAAAGTTCTGATAGTATCTATTTGGTCCATCTGGAATTTCCAAAATCGTATAGTTCACGACGGATTACCTCTTAACTTTGATACAATCAGGGTTTCAAATCGAGGTCGCGGTCGCATTTTCGGTTATTTCGGATTTACCGTGATTGCGGCCGTCGCGGGCGCTATTGCGGTTGTCGCGGACGCTATTGCGGCCGTCGCGGGTAACTCGGACGACGGCGAAACCGCTATATCGCGGCCGAAATCGCGGTCACGGACCTGTTTTTGAAACCCTAGATACAATTGTGAAACAGATCAAGCACTACATGCAAGAAACTGGAAAAATCAACCACCAGTCTTGCCTCAGAAACGACCGTAATGCCAGGTGGACTCCCCCGAGGGAAGATCTTGTAAAAATCAATTTTGATGGCAGTTTTGATATGAACACTAATAGCTCTGTTTCGGGTATCCTCGTTAGGGATAACCAAGGTTTAATCATGGCATCCAGTACAATCCCTAACAGATTTATAATGAGTGCAGAAATGGCTGAAGCCCGTACATGTGAACAATCTGTCAAACTAGCATCAGAACTGGGTTTCCGTAAGATTATTGTTGAGGGAGATGCAATGGTGGTCATCAACAAAATATCCAAAGCCTCGGAAGACAGATCCAACATCACTAGATGGTGCTCACTGCATCGTAGATGGTTTTTCGACCTGCGGAGCTGTAATTCGAGACCATGAAGGAAGATGGAATGTGGGATATTCCAAAATCATTGAAAGTGTTCGATTCTTGATGCGGAACTTTGGAGCATTTTTGAAGGATTATTGATTGCTTGGAATTTGGGATTGAACTCTATCACCGTGGAAACAGATAGCAAGGAAGCTCTTAGTGAAATTACACCTAGATCTAGATCGAGAATTACATCTTCAATGACTCCCTTTATTACAGACTGAGTAACAGATGTTGGAGTTTGAAGTTCGTCTTTGTACCTAGGGAGAGGAATAAGGTAGCGGATAACATGGCGAGACTGACATGGTCACAACCGACATGATTACAAATTTATACATTTATTTTATTGGAATAGTCCAGGAGGAGATGCGTGAAGCTCCAATGCATAATAGAGACAACTAGCTCTTTTGCTTATTTATTATTTCATTAAAAAATACATAAAATATGAATAATTAAATTATTTTAAAATATCCCAAAAATTTATACATTTATTTTATTGGAATATCATATAAATATATATAAACAACAACAATAATGATAATGATAAGATTTCTATTCTCATAACGTTTTAAATCAATAATATTATTAATTATGTTAATTATATAAATTAATATTATTATTTAATTAATGAAAACCGTCCTTATTTTTTAATAATTTTATAATATGAACATGATATTTATTTTTCTTTGGGAACAACACGTTGAAAGGGTAACATCCCTACACCCTTAACATGCTAAATCCTCTACTATCGGCTTCCAACAACACCTTTCTCATGTGGGTTCTGAAGAATCACCAGTTTCGCTGTTTGAGCAGTGGCGAGGTTAGCCAGTCGGTCGGCGCACATGTTCCCTTTCGCGTCATGTATATCTGATTTCATGGATCCATCCACCCTTCATGAGATCGCAACAATCTTCTGGACCAATATACTTCATAGATATTCACTTCTTAATACTGATTGCACTAATTGAACGAATCACCTTTAGATTTACCATTGAGCGGATCTTGATGGGATGAATAGGTATTTCAATGATATTAATTATTTCTGCATTGTAACTGTATCTAAAATGATTGAAGCATTTAGATCGTGCTCCAAGACCTTAAAGGATAGTACAATACTTAGGTTTATTAGTGTTTTCAGGGTTTATCTAATGTCATCCACTTATTTCTAGGTCTTGATGGTATTTGGATCATTTCTACTATGAGAGGAGATCCAAGTCTCTTTTCATTCCAAGAGTATTTAAGTCATTTCATCCAATTTTGTCATATGCATTACTTCTAGTAAATTAATCCTTAGGTGTTTATTCATGAATCCGAATTTTAGGTCAGGTGTAATCTAGGATGTCATAATCAATTCTTAGGGTTTTCTAGGCAAAACAAGCCTTTAACAAGTGAAATAATAATTTTATCAGATCAACTGTAGCTTTCAGGGTTATTTATAGTTTCAGGGACAATCCTTGTCTTTTTACAAATACAAGAGTAATTCTGTAATTTCTTATCCAACAATTAAGTACTTCCGATATTAAGACTTTCGACAAGAGTAACCAAAATTTTTAAGGATTTGAGGCTATCTGAATTACCATTTAGTCACTAAACTTGGAATTATTTCTTATTAGTCTTCTGGTTCCTTACACAAGTTAACAGAGTCTTGTTCAATTTACTGCCTTTATACCGTATTCAGTTCGAGTCCAACAATAATTAAATACACATAATCGACCAATCATTTTAAACCATGCTTCAATCAATTACCTACAGGTACTGTAAAGCATGCATAGGGTAATAGAGTATTACCTCGATTTTTGAGTCATATCGATCAGTTATTTAAACTCTATTCGATCGCTATCGTGCTTGAATTTGGCATCCCATAATATCTTGGATACATAACAAAATGAATTACATCAGAGATGGATCTGAAACATGAAAATCGGATCGAATCAGAGGATAAAATGCGAGAAAATAACTTACCTGGTTAGAATTTAGTTAAACGGACTGCAAAATCAAACTTAGGACATCGAAAAATATTAGGATAGGTGGTCCCAAAAAAAGTCAACGGTCGGTCAATGTGTAACGCCCTAAAATACGGGTTAAGAGATTCGAGTTTATTCGATTGGGCTTTAGAATAAATTTCCCTTAGTGTATCAACTTTGGATCCAACTAGATTAGATTTGGGCTTGAGATGAGCCCAACAAGCTTTTGAACCACATCGATCGGTTATTTAAACTCTATTCTATCATTATCGTACTTGAATTTGGCGTCCCATAATATCTTGGATACATAGCAAAATGAATTGCATCAGAGATGGATCTGAAACATGAAAATCGGATCGAATCAGAGGATAAAATGCGGGAAAACAACTTATTTGGTTTGAATTTAGTGAAACGGACTGCAAAATCAGACTTAGGACATCGAAAAACATTAGGTTAGGTGGTCCTAAAAAATGTCAACGGTCGGTCAACGTGTAGGCCCCAAAATACGGGTTTGGAGATTCGGATTTATTCGATTGGGCTTTAGAATAAGTTTCCCTTAGTGTATCAACTTTGGATCCAACTAGATTTAATTTGGGCTTGAGATGAGCCCAATAAACTTTAAAAAGGGTATTTTTAACCTTGACCTAAATGTGGAGGGTCTAGGTGAGCAATTACCCCAATTTTTGAACCAAAAGTTGAATCCCATTAAGTTGGGATGATCTCACGTCTTTTTATGATATCTTTGTCACTAGAAGCCTTGTCTTCTTCCTCTCTACTCTTTGTCTCTCTTCATCTTCAAGAACAAGGAAAAGTTTGAGACTTTAAGAAATTCAAGCCTCAATTGTGAATTCTAAGGTAAGATTCAAAATCCTCATCCTTCAAGCTTTCTTTCAAACCCACTTTGGTAACATTTGGCTTAGTTAGCTAAAAATGAATTTTAGTTAGGGTTTGTAGAATCCTAAGTTCTTGTTCGTTTTATGAGATTTAAGTTGTAAGAAAACGTTTTTAGCTTCTTTCTAAAGTTTAAAATGAGCTAACAACTCATTTAAACTTGTTTGATTAGTGTAAGAGCAAGGGGAGAGATCAAAGACTAGAGGCAAGGAAAAGCTAGTCCTTGGGTGATTTGGGAACGTGTTTCAATCACTTAGCTTCAAGGTAACATGATTTTAACTTGACCATACTGCATGTAGGTCATGGTATGTGTATTTTGGTATGTTTTTTCATGTAAGCATGCTAAAGTGATTCCATGGCAAGATTTATTTTTATGGTTTGTAAGCATGAAAGATATAACTTTTAACTTCTAAGACCTCAAATAAGACTTTAATAAACTTTTTTTAGTCTTAGGGGAGTGTATGGGTGAGATATAGAGGCATTTTTGTGCCTAAAATAGGGCATTTTGGTTCGTCGGTCAGTACCGATATTGTTCTTCGTGAAAAGAAGAATGTAGCATGTTATAAAGATAATATCGATACTCGGGGTTCATGTATCAATACTCAGAGGGTTGGTATCGATACTGAGGCATTTTTGAAAACAACAAAGCTAAATTTGGTACCGATACTTACGGGAGTTTCGATACCCAGGGTAGAGTATCGATACTCCCCATAAGAGTATCAATAGCAAAACATTTCCCAAAACATAAAAACTATCTTTGGTATTGATACTCAGGGAGAGTATTGATACCCAAGGGTCCAGTATCTGTATTGTTGGCACAATATCGATATCCCGACTTGAGTGTCTACCCATTCCTACCCACGATTTGGAGCTTGGCCGCAATAGTTTTTGTATTGAAGATTTGGAGACACTATTTATTCAGGGAGAAGTGTCACATCTTCACGGATCACAAGAACCTTAAGTATATACTTACATAGAAGAATTTGAACTTGAGGTAGTGAAGATGGGTAGATATTTTGAAGGACTATGATTCTGTGATCGACTACCATCAGGGTAAATCAAACATTGTTGCAGACTCTTTAAGCAAAAAAATCGTAGTGAAGCTTAAAACTTTACTAGCACATCTAAGTTTGACTAATTTAGGCTATTTGCTAGCTGAGTTGAGGTTCAAACCCGAGTTAGTGAGTGAAGTCAAGATATTACAGAGTTTGGATGCTTGGTTGAAAACTTGAGTAGGATAAGTCCTTCGAGATGAGGCCCTAGGTTTCGTGTTACGAGACGAGAGTGTACTATACTATCGAGGGTGTTTATATATGTCTACCGACAGATAGCTTCATGACAAGATACTTCATGAAGCGCATTGTAGTCCCCTCTCTGTTCATCTGGGTAGTAACAAGATGTACCAAGAGTTTCGACTATTGTATTGGTGGTCGGGCATGAAAAGAAAATTATCCGAGTTTGTTGATAAGTGTTTGGTTTGCCAATAAGTCAAGGCAGAACATCAAGTTCCTTCTGGATTGCTGCAGTTGATTCAGATTTTGTAATGGAAATGAAAGAGAGTGACGATGGAATTTGTTACCAGTTTACAGATGACGAGACTTCGGCAAGATGTCATGTGGGTTGTAGTGGATCGATTAACAAAATCTGCTCATTTTCTTCCGATTCGTATGGACTACAAGTTAGACAGATTGGCACAACTGTTTTAACACCCGTCTCATGTATACCCTTCCGTACACGAGATATGGATGTCACGTCACTTTAATAAAAAGATTTATCATGTGAAAACCCGTAAAATTTTGTTTCAATTTGATTAACCACAAAATAAAATATTTTTTAAAGTAGCAACATAGTCAAACCATTACTTAATTACATTACAAAATATATAAGATTGTCCTACCGTTACTGATTAGAGTTAACTGTAACTAATGATACCCATTGATACTGCTGCAATCCTTTCTCAATTTATCTCCATTTTTACCTACATGTGGAAACAACACATCATAAGTATTTACTTAGTGAGACATAATATTATAAAATAACCTTTGTGTATAAATAAGTATGTTCTTTTCATTTAATTTGTACTAAATCGTATATTCCTTAAGGATTCTATGATCCTCCTCATCTAAACTGTATTCCATTCACAATTATCTTAAGTATTTTAATATGCCTAGCATACCTATCTTCCTCTATATTTTTCTTCTCCATTTATCTCTTTAGTCCTAAACCTTTATTTTCATTGATAACATCCCATCATGCTTATAAAACACCATTATACCATTTCCACTATGATATCCTTTCATGCTTTTATACATTATTATACATTTCATTTATGGCATTCTTCCATACCAATTATGTGTGGTTATACATTATATATATATATTATCCCTTCATATCACTTATGCCACACTCATATCACAATACATTAAAATTCCTTTATTCTCCTACTCAACAGTGTTTAACCCTTTATCTGACTGGCATAATAGACACCTTTATGCCAATTGCACAGTTAGACCATTATTTATTTACTCAACGGTACTTAACTATTCTTCTAACTGGCATAATTGACATTTTTCTGTTAATTGCTCAGCTAGGCCATCACATCTTTTATTTTGGAATAGTTTCTATTCTAATACTTATGTTTAATATCAATTAACTCTCTTTTAATTTATTATAAATCTTATACATTCGCACCCTTAGTGCTGAATGGTAATTTACCAACTTCTTATTTCTGTTCATTTATTAAGATGCACATGTAGTGCTTATACCGTCATTCCTCAACCATTTATATAATCTATGTGGTTGGCATACCCATTACCAATATAAAGATCCATTTCCTTATTATGTAGTTCTTATGTGTATACCCTTATGTTTCTCATACGGAAACTCATACACATAGTATGAATTTCTTATCCTTTAGCACCCAAAATGTCCAATATAGAAATTCATACACTTAGTATGAATTTCTTATCATGTTAGGACATGAAGTGCCCTATCTGGAAATTCATACAATTAGTATGATTTTTTAACATTTTAGCGTACGAAACGCCTATCTAAAATTCATACACTTAGTATGGTTTCTTAATATTTTAGCGTACGAAAACGCCCTGTCTAAAATTCATACACTTAGAATTATTTCTTAACATTTTAGCGTAAAAAATGCCCTATCTAAAATTTATACACGTAGTATGATTTCTTAACATTTTAGCATACAAAACGCCCTATCTGAAATTCATACACTTAGTATGTTTTCTTATATTTTGCACACTTAGTTCCCTTTGGAAATCACCAATTTACATTAATAAGTCATACAAATAGGTTTGTCGTAACATATACGTACATATTTAAATGTACTCACCTGGCTCGTCTTGCTTAGATATTCAAAATGAGAAAATAATTATTCCGGAACTTGGCCCTTTCCTTTTGACTTACTCAACCCAATAGCTTGTTTTCGATCTATTCCACATTCATTAAAGACATGCATAATATCAATTGTTAGTAGGTTTCTTAACAATTATAACTTAACATTAATCAAAATATTTATTATTACTTTTACCACATTATCAGCCCCAACTTAACATTTCTGGTCCTTCGGTATCGATACTCCTTCTATGGTATCGATACTAACCTATTAGGGTATCGATACCCCTTAATGTATCAATACCAAAATTAGCTTCGATATAGCCTGGTATCGATACCCTCACCATGGTATTGATACCCCTATGCTATGGTACCGATACCCCTTCTAGGTATCGATACCCAATTTAGATTCGATATTTTTACTGGTATCGATACCCTCACCATGATATAAATACCCCATTGCTTGGGTACCGATACTGGTTAAATCAGTATCGATACCTCTTATATAATTTTGCCTAATTCTTTCTTAGGGTATCAGTATTGTTCTATGGGGTACCGATACCCCTGTCAAGATTTTCCAGTTTTTCAACTCGAAAATTACCCAAATGAGGTCAAATTTCTTTATATTTACCCCATTCAATACTATTAAACTCTTCCTTAACTATCTATGCTAACCTTCCTTCAATTAGTCTATTACAACATCTAAAATCTTCTAAGAACAATAAATTCTAAAAATCAAACCATTTTTCCTAATGTTTTATCAATCCAATCCAATGCTTCTAATATCTTATATACCTCTTTGACAAGTCAAATTTACCAATAAACATCCATAAACACTCCTATATTAACATCTCATTTAAAAACCCATTTTATAAAATCCCCTCTATTTCTTTCCTTTCTTAGCTTTAATCTCATTTAATGCTTCCTTAAGCTTCTATATTACTTAAGGTTGTAAAAGAAACCCATAATCAACCAGAAAAACTAATCAATTGAAACTTACCTTTGGGAGCTATGGAGGAAGCTTATCAAGTGAAGGAAGAATAAGAGGAAAGAGCTTTTGGTTGATATCCACTTTCCCCTTTTTCCCTTACCTTTTATGTTATATAAAATAAGACACCATAAGTATTTACTTAGTGAGACATAATATTATAAAATAACCTTTGTGTATAAATAAGTATGTTCTTTGCATTTAATTTGTACTAAATCGTATATTCCTTAAGGATTCTATGATCCTTCTCATCTAAACTGTATTCCATTCACAATTATCTTAAGTATTTTAGTATGCCTAGTATACCTATCTTCCTCTATATTTTTCTTCTCCATTTATCTCTTTAGTCCTAAACCTTTATTTTCATTGATAACATCCCATCATGCTTATAAAACACCATTATACCATTTCCACTATGATATCCTTTCATGCTTTTATACATTATTATACATTTCATTTATGGCATTCTTCCATACCAATTATGCGTGGTTATAAATTATATATATATATATATATATATATATATTATCCCTTCATATCACTTATGCCATACTCATATCACAATACATTAAAATTCCTTTATTCTCCTACTCAACAGTGTTTAACCCTTTATCTGACTGGCATAATAGACACCTTTATGCCAATTGCACAGTTAGACCATTATTTATTTACTCAACGGTACTTAACTATTCTTCTAACTGGCATAATTTACATTTTTATGTCAATTGCTCAGCTAGGCCATCACATCTTTTATTTTGGAATAGTTTCTACTCTAATACTTATGTTTAATATCAATTAACTCACTTTTAATTTATTATAAATCTTATACATTCGCACCCTTAGTGCTCACATGGTAATTTACCAACTTCTTATTTCTATTCATTTATTAAGATGCACATGTAGTGCTTATACCGTTATTCCTCAACCATTTCTATAATCTATATGGTTGACATACCCATTACCAATATAAAGATCCATTTCCTTATTATGTAGTTCTTATGTGTATACCCTTATGTTTCCCATACGGAAACTCATACACATAGTATGAATTTCTTGTCCTTTAGCACCCAAAATGTCCAATATAGAAATTCATACGCTTAGTATGAATTTCTTATCATGTTAGCACACGAAGTGCCCTATCTGGAAATTCATACACTTAGTATGATTTTTTTAACATTTTAGCGTACGAAACGCGCTATCTGAAATTTATACACTTAGTATGATTTGTTAACATTTTAGCGCACAAAACACCCTATCTGAAATTCATACACTTAGTATGATTTCTTATATTTTTCACACTTAGTGCCCTTTGAAAATCACCAATTTACATTAATAAGTCATACAAATAGGTCTATCGTAACATATACGTACATATTTAAATGTACTCACCTGGCTCGCCTTGCTTAGATATCCAAAATGACAAAATAATTATTTTAGAACTTGGCCCTTGCCTTTCGACTTACTCAACCCAGTAGCTTGTTTTTGATTTATTCCACATTCATTAAAGACATTCATAATATCAATTGTTAGTAGGATTCCTAACAATTATAACTTAACATTAATCAAAATATTTATTATTACTTTCTACCACATTATCAGCCCCAACTTAACATTTCTGGTCCTTCGGTATTGATACTCCTTCTATTGTATCGATACTACCCTATTATGGTATCGATACCCCCTTAATGTATCAATATCGAAATTAGCTTCGATATAGCCTGGTATCGATACCCTCACCATGGTATCGATACCCCTATGTTATGGTACCGATACCCCCTTCTAGGTATAAATACACAATTTAGATTCGATATTTCTACTGGTATCGATACCCTCACCATGGTATTGATACCCCATTGCTTGTGCATCGATACTGGTTAAATCAGTATCGATACCTCTTATATAATTTAGCATATTCATGGTATGAATTTCTTGTCCTTTAGCACCCAAAATGTCCAATACATAAATTCATACACTTAGTATGAATTTCTTATCATGTTAACACACGAAATGCCCTATCTGGAAATTCATACACTTAGTATGATTTTTTTTACATTTTAGCGTACGAAACGCCTTATCTGAAATTCATACACTTAGTATGATTTATTAACATTTTAGCGTACGAAAACGCCTGAAATTCATAAGCTTAGTATGATTTCTTAACATTTTAGCATACAGAACGCCCTATCTGAAATTCATACACTTAGTATGATTTCTTAATATTTTAGCGTACAAAACACCCTATCTGAAATTCATACACTTAGTCTGATTTCTTATATTTTTCACACTTAGTGCTCTTTGGAAATCACCAATTTACATTAATAAGTCATACAAATAGGTCTATCGTAACATATACGTACATATTTAAATATACTCACCTGGCTCGCCTTGCTTAGAAGTCCAAAATGAGAAAATAATTATTCCAGAAATTGGCCCTTGCCTTTCGACTTACTCAGTATCTTGTTTTTGATCTATTCCACATTCATTAAAGACGTGCATAATATCAATTGTTAGTAGGTTTCCTAACAATTATAACTTAACATTAATCAAAATATTTATTATTACTTTCTACCATATTATCAGCCCCAACTTAACATTTCTAGTCCTTCGGTATCGATACTCCTTCTATGGTATCGCTACTACCCTATTAGGGTATTGATACCCCTTAATGTATCAATACAGAAATTAGCTTCGATATAGTATGGTATCGATACCCTCACCATGGTATCGATACCCCTATGCTATGGTACCAATACCCCATTCTAGGTATTGATACCCAATTTATATTCAATATTTTTACTGGTATCGATACCCTCACCATGGTATCGATACCCCATTGCTTGGGTACCGATACTGGTTAAATCAGTATCGATACCTCTTATATAATTTAGCCTAATTCTTGCCTAGGGTATCGGTACTGTTCTATGGGGTACCGATACCCATGTCCAGATTTTCCAGATTTTTAGCTCGAAAATCACCCAAATGGGGTCATATTTCTTTATATTTACCCCATTCAATAATATTAAACTCTTCATTAACTATCTATTCTAACATTCATTCAATTAGTCTATTAAAACATCTAAAATTTTGCAAGAACGATAAATTCTAAAAATCAAACCATTTTTCCTGATATTTTATCAATCCAATCTATTGCTTCTAATCTTTTATATACCTCTTTGACAAGTCAAATTTACCAATAAACATCCATAAACACTCCTATATTAACATCTCATTTAAAACCCCATTTTATAAAATCCCCTTTATTTCTTCCCTTTCTTAGCTTTAATCTCATTTAATGCTTCCTTAAGCTTCTATATTACTTAAGGTTGTAAAAGAAACCCATAATCAACCAGAAAAACTAATCAATTGAAACTTACCTTTTGGGAGCTGTGGAGGAAGCTTATCACGTGAAGGAAGAAGAAGATTAAAGAGCTTTTTATTGATGTCCACTTTCCTATTTTTCCCTTACCTTTTATGTTTTATAAAATAAGAAATTTAAATTCATTTTTCTTTAAAGGACTAAAAATACCTCTAAACTATCCCTTGTTACAATTTAGTATAATTCACTAATCCAAATCATTATTATCTTTATCATTTAGCCTAATAAATTCTCTAAATTCTGTAAATTCTTTTAATAAAGTCCTTAATTCAAAATTTGGGGTATTACAGCTGTACATCCATGAGATTGTGAGATTACATGGATCCCCTTATCTTGATCATCCCCAATAGAAATATACGGTTGAATTCTCAGTTCTTGAAAGCGCTGCATGGAGCTTTTGGTACTAAACTGCATTATAGCATCGTCTTTCATCGTCAGACGGACGGGCAATCCGAGCGAGTTATTCATATTTTAGAGGATATGCTTAGATGCACCATTTTGAATCTGGAAGCTAGTTATACGTACAACAACAGTTTTCAATAAAGTATTCAGATGACCTTATATGAAGCCTTGTATGGGCGCAAGTGCAGAACTCCATTATGTTGGATGGAGCTCAGTGAGGGCAAGATGGTAGGCTTTTACTTGATATGGAAAATAGAAGAAAAATTTCAGTTGATTTAGAACCATCTGAAGGAGGCTTCTGACAGACAGAAGTCGTATGCCAATTTGAAATGTAAGGATATTGAGTTCGTAGTGGGAGATAATGTATTTCTCAAGGTCTCCCCATAAAAAAAAAGGCACTTAGATTTGGACACAAGAGTAAGTTGAGTTGACCCTGCGATTCATCGTGCCATATGAGGTTTTGGAGAGAGTTGGGCCAGTGGCTTATCCGATAGCTTTGTCTCTAGACTTAGAGCTCATTCACTATATGTTTCACGTCTACATGCTTCAAAGATATCGAACTGATCTGTCCTATGTTATTCCCTTGAACAAGTTGAGGTGAGACATGACCTGACTTACGAAGAAGAACCAATCTAAGTCATTGCCAGAAACGTCAAGGAGCTAAGACACAAGAGGATACCATTAGTGAATATTATGTGGAGGAATCATGGCGTAGAGGAGGCAATATTGGAACTCGAGAAAGATATGCAACTTCAGTATCCACACCTCTTCTGTTCAAGTAAATTTCGAGGACAAAATTTTTTCTTAGGAGGGAAGAGATGTAACACCCCAAAATATAGGTTAGGATATTTGAGTTTATTCGATTGGGCTTTAGAATAAATTTCTCTTAGTGTACCAAGCTTTGGACCCAAATAGATTTAATTTGGACTTGATATGAGCCCAACAAGCTTTCAAAAGGGTATTTTTATCCTTGACACAAATATGGAGGACTAGGTGAGCAATTACCATAATTTTTTAACCAAATACTGAATCCCATTAATTTGTGATGGTCCCATGTCTATTTATGATATCTCTTTATCACCGGAAGCCTTTTCTTCTTTCTCTCTACTCTTTTTTCCCTTCTTCTTCAATAACAAGAAAAAAGTTTGAGACTTTGAATGAATTCTAAGGTAAGATTCACAATCCTCATCCTTCAAGTTTTTTTTTCAAACCCACTTTGGTAAGATTTGGCTTAGTTAGCCAAAAAATAGTTTTGGTGGGGGTTTGTAGAATCCTAAGTTCTAGTTCGTTTTATGAGATTTAAGTTGTAAGAAAATTGTTTAGCTTCTTCCTAAGGTTTAAAATGAGATAACAACTCATTTAAACTTGTTTGATTAGTGCAAGAGCAAGGGTAGAGCTCAAAGGCTAGAGGCAATGAAAAACTAGTCCTTGGGTGATTTGGGAAAGTGTTTCAGTCACCTAGCTTCAAGGTAACATGATTCTAACTTAACCATACTGCATTTAGGTCATGGTATGTACATTTTGGTATGTTTTGTTCATGTAAGCATGCTAGAGTGATTATATGGCATGATTTATTTTTATGGTTTGTAAGCATGAAAGATGATAAATTTTAACCTCTAAGACCTCAAATAAGCTTTAGAGGCATTAGGGGAGTGTATGGGTGAGATTTAGAGGCATTTTTGTACCCAAAAAGGGTATTATAGTCCGTCGGTATCGATACTGGAAGAACAATACCAATATTGTTCTTTGTGAAAGGCAAAAATCAAGCATGTTATAAGGTAGTATCGATACCCCTTCAAGGAGTATAATATCGATACTCAGAGGGTTGGTATCGATACTGAGGTATTTTAGAAAATATCGAAGCCAAATTTGGTATCAATACTCAATGGAGTGTCGATAACTAGGGTAGAGTATCGATACTCCCCATAAGAGTATCGATAACAAGATATTTTCCAAAACATCAAAGCTATTTTGGTATCGATACTCAGGGAGAGCATCGATATTGTTGGCATAATATCGATACCCACAATGATTTTTTGGGCAATTTTGGTTAATTTGTTTGGGTGTTTGGGCTGTGGTGTTTGGAGTTCGTATAAGCCTTAAGTATTCAATGCAAGTGAAAATAAACAAGTTAACTTAATTATCACCTAGAAATCAAGCAAAATATGATGACATAAGATTTGCCTTTGTATGATGCTAACTGCTAGGAGATCCGAGTTACTCTAGCATTATGATGATCATCATTTGTTTGTGAATATCTGAATATTATCTGTTTGGTACGCATCTGATGCACATAAATTATGGTTTGTATCGATACGAATTATTATACATGTAAATTCTAATATCATACACTATCCTTGACTAGGTATGGGAAGAGAGCTTTCGATGCACGTATCGGACCTCACCCTGACTTCTCGAGGATCCGAGATAGACTAAGGGTTATCACATTCTAGATAGGCTAGTGTGTTGTCTAAGATGCACATAAATTCCTTCGACCTCACCACTTGGCATATCTCATGTTTGTTATTTACTTTTCCATGTTTATGACTTTGTACAATGGCATGTTCATGTAATGAATGTATGTAGTATTGAATATTTATTTTCGTGGCACTGAGCTTGTACGCTCAGCGTATGGAATGTGTTTCTGTGCGTAGGGCTGTTCATTCGGTTAATTCGGTGGCCGAACCGACCGAACTACCATTAACTGAATTAACCGAACTTTTTTTTTCTCTAACCGTTAACCGAACCGAACTTTTTTCGAAAATATTAACCAAACCGAATAAATTTCGGTTAATTTTTGAATTAACCGAAATTTTTTAAAATTTTCTAATTTATATAAAAATTAAATATTTTATAATTCAAAAAAATAGTTTATAATTAATTTAAATAATATATAAATTTTTTAATTAATTAATATTGATTTAGGTTTTTAAAGTTATTGAATCTTAAATTAATAATTGGGTTTTAAATGATTTGGGCTGAGCCCATATGTTATATATTATATATTTAATATTTTTAATTCAGAAAAACAATTTACAATTAATTTAAATAATATATAATTATAAAATAAAATTTTTATATAAATTTTTTTAATTAATTAATATTGATTTAGGTTTAAAAGTTATTGGATCTTAAATTATTAATTGGGTTTTAAATAGTTTGGGCTGAGCCCATATGTTATATATAATATATTTAAAATTTAAAATTTTATTTGGGTTAATTCGGTTAATTAGCCGATTTCGAACCGAATTAACCATTAACCGAATATCCAAAAAAACCTTAACCGTTCCCCGACCGAACTAATTCGGTAGCCAATCGAATTATCCGAATTAGTTCGGTTCGATCGGTTAATTCGGTTAAAACCGAATTTTGAACACCCCTATCTGTGCGCATTAGTAGAGGGATCATCGAGGAGTCTACTTCATCAATACATTCTAGATCAACCGCAACATAGTATGTCTTGAGTCTATTTTAGAGGGCATGTAGTCTTTGTGGACCTTTCGTATGATTGAGTTATAACTCTATTTTGATTTTATTTTATGGATGTATTTGTATGTATTAGAGACTCTCGTATTCTTGTAAACTCTGATTATGATGATTTATTTACGTTGTGATGGATGATTTCGATGTTTTACAAAGTTTTAAAAGAAATTTTTGGGTTGACCATTTTTTTGGTTCTGTGTGGCATTGTAATCCATGGATCTTTAAGTCGGACTGGATTAGGTGTTACACAACGTCAGTCAAAGACCGATCAATGATGCTCAATGACCGGTTAACGGTCAATATAGCTTGGTTAACACTCAACGTAGCCCGATCAATGACTTACGTCTCGACTCGAGGCTTGACTCGGTTGGATGGATCGGCTCGCAGCTCGACTGGGTTGGAAGGCTTGGGTGATCAGCTCGGCTCATGACATGGCTTGGTTCGGGCGGTCTGTACCGATTCAGACTGATTCTAGAAACTCCCTATTCTGTAAACAAAGCCAACGCGTGGGTGATGGTGTGTGTGGCGGCCTAAGGTGGTCGAACGACCATCAAACTCTCTAAATTTACAAGACGGGGGCCAATGAGTATGATGTTAGGGTTATTTCACGACGAAAAATGATGGAGGGTGACAAAATAAACATCCAATGAACATTCAAACCTTATATATGCTCAACTC
The DNA here is from genome assembly GCF_006381635.1 of Hibiscus syriacus. NCBI lineage: Eukaryota > Viridiplantae > Streptophyta > Magnoliopsida > Malvales > Malvaceae > Hibiscus > Hibiscus syriacus. The sequence continues at coordinate 694,507 of NW_024062483.1, forward strand.
TCTTCATGATGACATCGAAGAAAATTTTGGGGTTATTTTATGGATGTATTTTTTACCAAGTAGATCAACCGTTACCAAGAACATGATGGTTCCAGTAATGTCATCAATAGATGACTGGTTGACGATGAAGTAGTGGTGGAAACTCTTTGGAAGAAAAACTATAAAAGGAAAGCTGAAGAGAGAGAAAGAATGGGTGTCCTAAAAAGAAAAATGATTTTGATTGGATTTAGACTTGTGGGGTGAGGATTTTATTCCCTTTATAGAAGATATGGTAAAATTACCCATAGTCCACAACTTTTCCCTTATTACTACTTTAATCCAATACTTTAACTTAATAACATTTAACCCCTTAAATTGGGGTGTGGCAACTCTCCCCTCCTTAAAAGAATTTTCGTCCTTAAAATATTTTCCAAGTCAAGAAAAACCAGAAACATGCTTTAATCAGTTCTTCGATCTCTTAGACAACTTTTACATTACTATGATTTCTCCACTAAACTTTAACCATTAAAATATGATTACTTGCCAGAACTCTCCCTTATCATAATCTCAAAATCTGAACAAAATTCTCCTTTTTGAATCAATAAAACCTTAATTACCAATACTTAATCAGAATAACATTTGTTAACTTTCGGTTCAACTTGTATACAAAACCATTTTAACCATTTTCTTTAGATGTAACGAAATAACTTCGAGATTTACACTTTCATCATTTACACTAACACTTTCATTAATATCATATTGATCAAAACACTAAAGTATGAGGCTCAACACTTATCGGATTTCGATCTCATAATTGATTGAGAAATATTCTAAAAATTCTTTAATTTGGTTCATTAATATAGAGGTTCAGGGAAAAATCACCTTGTCAAAGCTTGGACCATAACACATTTCTCTTCGATCCACTTGGTAGCAGTTCCAAATCTTGAAATTTTTCCTTTATTATGACACACGATTAACTTTAAGGTTCAATTTATATAGCTTTGATACGAGGTTAGATTCATAGAGCGGGTAACATATTCCAATTTCATATTAAGAGTCAGATCATAATTTTTTGAATAAGAAACCCTCATGTTACTCGTGAGGCATTTTAGAGGATCTGGACGAATGTTGACAATATTCATTTCCTGTAGAGGTTGAGCCCTTACGGAGAGAATACTTAGATTATTTTAGTTCAGAAAGGGGACTCGACCATGGAGTTTTTGCTTAGATAAGTACGGTTATAATCTAGGGGCATGTACTAGCCAAACATCCTATGAAAGTCGACTGATCGGTCTACCCAAAAGAACTCAACTCAATTTAAGCTCTGATACTACTAAATGTAACACCCCAGGTCGATACGACTGACCTGATCTGACCCAGGGTATCACATTAGGGCCACCAGATCAACCCATCGTAAAAATAAAAGAAAATCTAATTTTTTGTTAAACCATTTCAAACCTTAAAACAATTTAGAAATAAAACACAACTTCAGAAAAATCATTCACATATTAAAATAGAATCCAGTAGTGTCACATGTCAAAATAAGATACATACTAAATATAAAAATAAATATGACCCCCTAATTACACCTGTATCGTACTCTCAAACAGCGTCAAAGGAACTCCCATACTAATGTCGTTAACTACACATGATCGAACTTTAACATGAAATGGTAAATAACAGAGTGAGCTTTGGAAAAGCTCAGTAATACAGAACTACCAAATGATGCTAAAGGACAAGCATGTATATGGTAAAGTGTGAAATTTCCTTAATTGTCCAAGCAAATACATGTCCTAGTAATGAGTTGAGAGTTCACTATTAAATCTTCAGGTAATCATAAGAAAACTTACAGTCAAGAGGAAATGTTCAGAGGGTCGGGTTCAAGAGATTGAAAACAGATGTCTAGTGTGTTCCCTCAAAACCAGAATAAAAATTAAACATAGTTTAAAAAATAATAATAGTTTATTTCAATAAAACAAGTTTTTAAAATCACTATAAAACCCTCCAACCGAACATCGATATGTAGTTCCCCAAAACTTCATCCATAAGGAACAAACCTATTGGGCATAGGAGCGAACCTATGGGAATGCCTTGGGCCTTAGAGCCTACCCAAGGAATATCTTGGGGCCGAAGACCTACCCAAGGGTCAACTTAGGTCCGTAAAGAATTACCAGCTTGATCAGAGTTGAACCTCCGTACTCTAGAATCTTACCCATACAATATCCAGTACAAATCAGATTGGCGAGTAAACTATAATATCATAATCGTGATCCAGTACAATATCGTAAAAATGGAAATGTAGTTTTTTAAATCACATAGTTGTCCTCCCCAGTACACCAAAAATAAAGTCCCCAGACGCTATACCTGTTGCGTATAAGAGTCAACGTAAGGGAGTGCCTTGGGGCTTAAGAACCTACCCAAGGGTCACCTTAGGTTCGTAAGGATTTACCAGCTTGATTAGAGTTGAACCTCCATACTCCAGCCTACCCAGATAGTGTCTAAAATAAATATTTTAGATAGTAAATAATAATTCCATAATCCATAAATCAAGCATAATTATATTTCCAGTAAATCAGGTAACTAGATAACATAGATCAGACAACCATTGTTTATAAACAGTATCTAATAAATCGGTATATTCATCAATAAAAAATCATAAATCAACCAAGTATCAATACATAATTTTTTATGCAAATAAAATGGTTATTTAGCATATAGGGAACACACTAGAAGATCCATATATTTTTTAGAGGGACTTCATAGTTATTAGGAAGGGAAAACATGAAACTTTGGTAGATTGATCGGATTTCAAATACGATTAAGATGATGATTTACTGAATTACTGAATTCAAGATTCCTGTCAATTAATAAAGATTTCGGGTCAACTCGAACTGAACAAATCCCAACACTACAATACCTGCCAATCTTCTAGACTGAAATACTTCATAGATATTCATTTTTTAATCCTGACTACGCTAGTTGAACGGATCTTGAGGGGACGAATAAGAGTAAAATGTTGATTGACACATTTGTATCATGCTCTAAGACTTTAAGGGAAAGTACAACACTTAGGTTTATCAGTTTTTTTAGGGTTTATCCAAAGACATCCATTTATTTTTAGGACTTGAGAGTATTTGGATCAGTTCTACTATGAAGTGAGATCTAAGTCTCTTTTTCATTCCAAGGGTATTTTAGTCATTTCATCTAATGTTTTCATATGCATTACTTCTAGTAAATTAATCCTTAGGTGTTTATTCAAGAGTGTATATTTTAAGCCAGGTGTCATCTCAGAGGTCATAATCAATTCTCAGGGATAATTTTATTGGATCAGTTGTACTTTTTAGGGTTATTTATAGTTTCATGGAAAATTCTTGTATTTTTACAATGCAAGGGTAATGTCGTAATTTCTTATCCAACAATTAAGTACTTCCAACATTAAGACTTTTGACTAGAGTAACCATAATTTTTATGGATTTGAGGCTATTTGAATTGTCATTTAATCACGGAAATTGAAATTATTCCGTGTTAGTCTTTCGGTTCCTTACACAAGTCAAACGAGTTTTTTTTCAGTTTACTGCCTTTATATCGTATTCAGTTCAATTCGAACAATATTTATATACACATAATTGACCAATCATTTTAAATCATGCTTTAATCAAACAGGTACCATAAAACTTGCATATGGTAGTAGAGTATTACCTCGATTTTCAAGCCACATCAATCAGTCATTTAAACTCTATTCGATCACTCTCGTACTTGAATTCGATGTCCCATAATATCTCGAATACATAGAAAAATGAATTGCGTCATAAATGAATCTGAAACATGAAAATTGGATCGAATATGAGGATAAAATATGGGAAAATAGCTTACTTGGTTCGAATTTGGTGAACGGATAACAAAATCGGACTTAGGATATCGAAAAAAGTCAGAATAGGTGGTCCCGAAAAAATTCAACGGTTGGTCAACGTCGGTCAAAGCAGCTCGGTCAATAGTCAACGCGACCTGATTCACAAGTTATGTCTCGACTCGGTTGGATGGCTCAGCTTGGTTAGATGACTCGAGCGGTCGGTTTTGGCTGTTGGCTTAGCTCGTGACATGGCTCGGCTTGAGCGATCTGGACCGGTCCAGACCGGTTATAGAAGCTCCCCATTCTGCAAACAAAGCCCACGCGCGGGTGGTGACGTATGGGGAGCTTCCAATGAGTCTGTTGCTAGGGTCATTTCATGACAAAAAATGATAGAGGGCGATGAAATAAACATCCAACAAACATTCAAACCTTTTATATGCTCACCTTCATTCATGAAAACGCCGATGATAATTCTGAGGACATTGGTCGACTCCTTTCCGCTCCATGAACACGATGGTGCCAGAGGTATTGCCAATGGACGACTGGTCAGCGACGAAACGACAATGGAAGCTCTTTGAAAGAAAAACTATAAAAGGAAATGTGGAGTGAGAGAGAGAGAAAAAGTGGGTTTCCTAAAAAGAATGATTTTGATTGGATCTAGACTTGCGGGTGGGGGGTTTATTCCCTTTATAAAAGATATGGTAAAATTATGCCCTTAGTCCTCAACTTTTCTCTTATTACTACATTAATCCAATACTTTAAATTAATAACATTTAGTCCCTTAAATTAGGGTGTGACACTACCACCCAACTGGCTTCAAGTTCCACATGCAAGTTTCCTATTTGCATGGATTTAGCCAATAGAAGTCCCTGTCTCTCATCCCATAATTTTGCAGCCGCACTGTTCGTTCTTTTTATCCTCAACATAAAACCATAGCTAATTTCGATGCTCATCCCTGATAACGCCACCTGCTGTTGCAAGACCTGTAGTTGATTTATAGGTTCCATCAGTATTTAGAATTAGGCATCCATTAGGAGGTTTTCTCCATTTAACCCACACCGGATCTCTCGTAACTTTGTTGTAGCTTCTGGATAGAGCCATGCTTATATCCCTTGCCAAATTCTTGGCGTATATTATAACTCACGTATAGTTTTCTTGCTTGTTCTCAAACACCCTCTCGTTCTTATGTTTCCTAAGGCTCCAGATGGTAGCTGAGAATAGCGAGCCAAATTAGTTCCCTCTCCTAAGTCCTTCTTTGAGAGGCTATTTTCCCTAAACCATTTTTCAAAAAGCTTGGTTGTGAATTACGTATCATTGTTGCTAGCCTATAGTTCAATCCAAACGCTGGTTGCTACACGATATTTCCTGAGCACATGATCAATTGACTCCAGTTAGGTTTGACAAGCTTCGCAGTTCTGATCCTATGTCATGTTCTTCCTTGCCAGAACATTGTTTGTGTTTACTTTGTCTAGCATACACAACCAAATAAAGAATCTTATCCTTTTCGTGGTTTCAACTCTCCAAGTCCACGTGAAATTCATCGATGAATGTTCAAGCATCTCTATTGACGTAATAGCTTGAGCCGTTGAGGCTACCGTGTATACCCCTCATTCGAAAAGCCCCATTTGACTTTATCATGATTCCAGCTATTTTTTCTCTCTAGTAGTGGAATCCCTTAGATTTGTTCTTTTGTTTCGTCTGTAATAATACCTTGAATGCTCTGAAGATTCCAGGTGCCATTCTAAAAAATGTAGTCACTCACCAGTTCGTTCCTACTGCTGGTATCTATGGCTGGGTAGGTATAGGATAGTGGCCCATCACCTACCCACCAATCTTTCTAGAACTTAGTTTGGTCCCCCGAACAGATCAACCATTTCATTCCTCGCTTGTTGATCTTTGAGTGGAAATAATATCTCTCTATATATGTTGACGAGCTCTTTGCTAGTAGATGGACATCAAGAAAAGTGGAATGTTTTAAGTACTTATCTCTCATGATCTTGCACCAAAAAGAGTCATGGCTGACTTGCACTCTCCATCCGTTCTTGGCCATGAGGCCCAAATTCATTGTCATCATTTTACATAGCCCTAGTCCTCTATGATTTTGAGGTCTACAAACCATAGTATAAAATAGCGGTTACGGCATTTATCGCGGTTGAAGATGTTGCGGACGTTACGTAACGTGTTGCGGCTGTCGCGGCCGTGATTTCTTTCTAAAAAATCACAATACTTCTAAAATATTTTATCGCGTTGCGTTAATTTTACGTCGCGATGACCTTCAAAACCGTTACGATCCGACCGTTACACTGTGTTGTGGCCACAATTTAATACTATGCTACAAACTCTATCCTAATTGACCAAGTGGTTGTGAGCGTAGTTGGTTCCTCCTCCCCATAGGAAGTTTCGGTTTAAACTGTCGATTTTGTGGCAAACGGATTTTGGGAGTATGGTTGTTTGCATTGTATAGAATGTAATCACGTGACTGATTGAATTAGAGTTCTCCTTCCCGCCATCGAAACAACACGCCCTTTCCACCCCGTGTGTTTCTTCATAACTTTGTCGATGAGGGAGGCATAGGTACCTACATTTTTCCTTTTATGGATTATAAAGACTCCCAAGTATGTTCCCAATTCATCCGATAAAGGAATATCATATAAGGAACTTAAGTAACTTGTCATGTCCCGATTTACATTTGAGGTAATAAAGTGTTTAGATTTTTAGATGTTTACCTCCAAACTCGATGCCATGCTGAACTCGTTTAAGCAATCTTGGATATGGACTATCTGATTGGTATTTGCCTCGGCAAAGAGTAGAAGGTCGTTAGCGAAGAAAATGTGGCTGACTTTAGGTCCTTCCCTCGAGGCTATTATGGCTTTCTATGTACTATTTTCTTATCTTTCAAGAATCATGTGCGATAATTATTAGTTGTCATGCAAAATTATTAGTTGTCATGCAACTAATAATAGTTGTATAATGCATAATAATGGTTCATAATGCATTGTAAGTTGGCAACAATAATGGTTCATAGGTGGCACTAATAATGGTTGAAAAGTGACATGGCAAAATCTCACATTTAGTCATTATAATTTAGGATATTTTTAAGATTAGTCCTTAAAGCTTCTACTATAAATATCCTAGCTCATTTAGCTTCAAAACCATCCCAAAGCATTCTAGCTTTCTTCCAATACTAGAGAGAATTTAAAGAGTTTCTTGAGAGTTATTTTCTCCTTTTTATCAAGAGATAATTATCATTGTTTTCTTCTTGGTAGATTGAGAGAAGTTGTAATTCTTATTTTCTCATAGTGAAATTCTTCTAGTGTTGCCCGTAGTTTTTACCCTATAATATTTAGGTGTTTTCCACGTAAATTTTGTCTATTTTATCTTTATATTTTATTTTCTCAAATTATCAGTTGCGATTTTACTCTATTCGATAGCCGTCTTCTGCAACAATTGGTATCCGAGCCAGATTTGAGTGTGTAATATCTGCTTATTGTCTTTGTGGTTGCCACCAAAAGGTGGATCCTCTAATATAAGAAAGTAAGAAGGTATTACCCATTCTTTGAAGGCTCCAGAGAACTATTCACGATAGTGAAATAGTGGGAGCTATCCGTAATAGAAGCTATGACAATGAAATTTGATATTGAAAAATTTAATGGGAGAAATTTCTCATTGTGGAAATTGAAGATGAAGGTCATCTTGAGGAAAGACGGTTGTCTAGCAGCTATCAGTGAAAAGCCAGTAGATTTCACAGACGACAACAAATGGATCAAAATGGACGGGAATGCTATGACAAACTTTCATCTAGCATTAGCAGATGAAGTATTGTCAAGCATCGAGGAGAAGAAGACAACTAAGGAGATATGGGATCATCTCACCAAATTGTACGAGGCCACATCATTGCACAATAAAAATTTTCCTTAAGAGGAAATTGTACACTCTCCGGATGTCAGAATATACTCCAGTGATGAAACACTTAAACACACTGAACACTTTATTTTCTCAGCTTACATTGTTAAGTTGAAAAATAGTAGAACAAGAACGTGATGAACTTCTACTTCAAAGTCTATCGGATTCGTATGATCAACTCATCATCAACTTGATAAATAGTAATGTCACCAGTCTAGTCTTCAATGACGTTGCAGCTACTGTTCTACAAGAAGAAAATCGATGCAAGAACAAGGAAGACAAACAAGTAAATCTGCAACAAGCAGAACCGTTGACAACGATGAGAGGGAGATCAACAGAACGTGGCCAAAGCAGCAGTCACAAACATGGTAGATCGAAGTCAAGAAGCAAGAAGATTTAAAGTGCTACAACTGTGGAAAGAAGGGTCACTTGAAGAAGGATTGTTGGAGTCTAAATAAAAACTCCAATCCACAAGGCAATACTGCAAACACTTCAGATGATGGAGATGCTCTATGCTGTGAAGCGTCAACCACCGTGGAAGGTAGAAAGAGATATGCAGACATATGGCTCATTGATTATATCACATGACCTCAAAAAGAGAATGGTTCCATCATTATGAACCTGTCTCAGGAGGATCTGTGTATAGTTGCAATGATCATGCCTTAGAGATCATTGGCGTGGGAACCATCAAATTGAAGATGTATGATGGAACAATTAAAGTTGTTCGAGATGTGCGGCACGTGAAAGGCCTGAAGAAAAATTTATTATCCTACGGATTGTTGGATAATAATGCAAGTAAGATTGAAACATGGAAAGGAATCATGAAGGTGTTCCGTGGAGTGCTTGTAGTGCTGAAAGGAGAAAAGATAACTACAAACTTGTACATTCTGAAGGGAGAAACTTTGCTAGAAGCAGAAGCCTTTGTTGCCTCATGTAGTTCAGATTCTGCAATGCTATGGCATCAGAAACTTGGACACATGTCAGAACAAGGAATGAAAGTCCTTGTCGAGAAAAAGCTACTTCTAGGCTTAACAAAGGTATCACTTCCTTTGTGTGAGCATTGCATAACAAGTAAGCAGCACCGGTTGAAATTCAACACGTCAAATTCTAGAGCCAAAAATGTTCTAGAATCGGTTCACTCTGATGTATGGCAAGCACCAGTTACATCCCTAGGCGGAGCAAAATACTTTGTCTCATTTATTGATGATGTAACACCCCCAACCCGTATCCAACCCGGATACGAGTCCGAAGTGTCACATTGACTTTTCAAACATTTATTCGTATAAAATAGTGAGTAATTTAAAAACTTTTATAACATTTAACTTATTCAAAATGTTTACAAATATATATTAGAGTTCATACAATTTATATCTTTAGACTACATGCCAACTACACTCTATATACAATACATATATTTTCTGATCTGACATTTGGTAAGGAGAACTGACCTGTCTTGCCCCGCATTACTCTTTACTCTTCTCGAAACCTACGTGTGAAACAATTACACGCTAAGTCGTTGACTTAGTGAGGCATATAAAACATATAATATTTCATATAACATAAGCATACATAAACATATACCATCATTATCATTAAGAAACACACATAACATCATATGGTTCATGTAACACATTTCAAACCACTTACCTTTGATAACCATTTATAAACCCATCGTATACATATCACCTTCAGTATGCTTGTTTAATCACTTTATTAGCCCATGTACACTAGTGAGAACTTAAGGTATGTGAGTACATTGAGGTTGTGCACACATATGCTGTCACCACAGCTCGATCAATGTCCCGAAGGACCAGTCCATAGATTCCGAAGAACCTAGGTAATCAGTCCATATGTCCCGAAGAACATAGGTAAACAGTCCATATGTCCCGAAGAACATAGGTAAACAGTCCATATGTCCCGAAGAACATAGGTAAACCCTCGACCCTTGGCATGCCAACTATACCCCTAGCTCTCATATCACATAACATGGGCATTATCATTTATAACAATTCACATTACTTATTCATATTCTTTCTCTTATAAACACATATCTTTTCTTTTCAGTCATGTATCACATGTACGTGTAATCATTGATCTCATAATCACATGTTCATTCTCTTCTGTCACATACCACATATATGTGTAAACATATATCTAATATCATATGTTGCATGTAATCACATAGATCGTATCATATAGCTTCTTTCACATAGCTCACTATCTTATTTTCATATCATATATCTTATAATAGATTCTTATATCATCATTTGTTTCCTTTCTACCTATTCATAATCACATAACATATACAAAGCATATCATTATCTTTAGTCATGCATACATACAATCAATGTAATACAGATAATCACATATAATTATAACAACACATAATCATGTCCATGACTTCATGCATATTACTCTAGGAAATAGACTCATCGCAAGTCTTATTTCCATTAAACACTACATATTACTAGTATGCACTCACCTTGATCTCACTAGTCAATTCCAATCTCTTATCTTTCCCTTGATCGATCTTACTTGTCAAATGTTCTGGAATTGCTTTACGCGCAGAATCTACATAAATGTACATTTGGAGGCAATCATTAGATACCTACACCTTGTAATTGGATACTAGCAACTTAAACAAACTTATTAAACCAATATTCACATTTTTCCTTTAAGGGGGTATCGATTCCCTACTGGGGGTATCGATACCCTCATGACATTCTGGAATTATGTCGTTTGAGAGGGTATCAGTACCCCTTTGAATGGGTACCGATTCCCCCTAACCCAGAAATCATTTTTCAGCACGAAAATTACTTCATTTCCTCTCAAACACTTCATATATCATCCCCTTTTTCATTCTTAACTCTAGTACACATACTTAAACCAATCTATATTCATTTATTTCATCTTAAACCTCAAAATCCTATCTTCCATATGTAATTCAATAATTACATCAATTTTGCAACATGTTTCAAATCCAATTCTATTACTTCATATCTCTTACTTAGATTGATGACAAGTCAAATTCCTTCTCAAAATTCACTTACTAACTCTTTTCCAGAATTTTCTTAAGAAACTCATTTTCTTTAATCTTTCATAACTTCTTTATCTTTTGATTTTAGGACAACTTAAGCTTTCCATAAGCTTAAGTATTACCTAATGATCAAAACCCACTCTTAAAATTAACAAATAATCAGCTAACAAAGAATCTTACCTTTGCAAGCTTGGCTCTTTCTTTCTCTCGTACATGAAGAAGAAGAAGAAGATAAAGAGAATATCTCTTCATCCTTATCCCCTCTAACATATATATCCTTATCATATTTATTTTTAATTCATTTATTAGTTAAATGACCATTTTGTCCTCTACTTCATTTGATAATTACTAACAATTTTTAGGATTTATTTTCAGATAAATCATTAAACTAATCTATTCTTCTACTTTAATCACCAAATTCTGAAACTTTACCATTTAGTCACTAACCCATAGTTTGGAATGTTACAGATGACTACTCCAGGAGATGTTGGGTGTACCCTATTAAGAAGAAGTCAGATGTGTTTTCCACTTTCAAAAACTTCAAAGCGCGGGTGGAACTTGATTCTGGAAATAAGATCAAGTGTTTCAGAACATATAATGGAGGAGAATACACAAGTGAAGAATTTGATGACTTTTGCAGGAAAGAAGGCATCAAAAGACAGTTCACAGTGGCAAACACTCCTCAACAAAATGGAGTGGCAGAGCGGATGAACAGAACCTTGTTAGAAAGAACAAGAGCAATGTTGAGGGATGCAGGCCTAGAAAAATCATTCTGGGCAGAAGTAGTCAATACGCCTGTTATTTGGTGAATCGAGCTCCATCAACTGCAATAGAGCTGAAGACACCAATGGAGATGTGGACTGGTAAACCAGCTGATTATTCAAACCTCTATGTATTTGGAAGTATTGTGTACGTGATGTACAACGCCCAATAAATTTCAAAGTTGGATCCAAAATCCAGGAAATGCAAATTCTTGGGGTATGCTGATGGAGTAAAGGGGTATCGCTTGTGGGATCCCACTGCCCGCAAAGTGATCATTAGTAGGGATGTTATTTTTGTAGAAGATAAGCTACAAAGAAAAGAAGACGATGATAGCACTAAAAAATTAGAGACTACACAAATACATGTGGAAAAGGAGTTTGAACAAGGAGATTCTTCTGAAGCAGAACCAGCACATGATGAACAAAAACCAGAGAGTTCTGAAGTTCCAACAACTCATCAATCAGATCGTGTGAGAAGATGTACGAATTGGAACTCAGATTATGTTATAGAAGGTAATATTGCATACTACCTTTTAACAAAGGACGGTGAGCCATCAACATACCAGGAGGCAATAAACAACTCAGATGCTTCACTGTGGATGATGGAGATGCTAGAAGAAATTGAAGCCCTTCATAAAAATAATGCATGGGACCTTGTGCCACTACCACAAGGAAGGAAGCCAATTGGTAACAAATGGGTCTTTAAAATCAAGCGAAATAGTGACGATCAAGTTGAGAGGTATCGTGCAAGACTGGTAGTCAAAGGATATGCTCAAAAAGAAGGTATTGATTTCAATGAAATATTTTCTTCTGTGGTTCAACTAAAAACAGTTCGAGTAGTTTTGGCAATATGTGCTACATTGAACTTACATCTAGAGCAGCTAGATGTTAAAACAGCTTTTCTTCATAGAAATCTTGAAGAAGAGATTTACATGCTCCAGCCTGAAGGTTTTGAAGAAAAAGAAAAGAAGAACTTGGTTTGCAGGTTAAACAAATCTCTGTATAGTCTAAAGCAGGCGCCGAGGTGTTGGTATAAGAGATTTAATTCCTTCATTATGTGTCTTGGATACAACAGACTTAATGCAGACCCTTGTGCTTATTTCAAGAGGTCTGGTGATAACGATTTTGTTATATTGCTGTTGTATGTGGATGACATGTTGGTTGCAAGACCCAACAAAGATCATATTGAAGAATTAAAGGCACAACTGGCTAGGGAATTTGAAATGAAGGATTTGGGATCAACTAACAAGATTCTAGGGATTCAAATTCACTGAGACAGAAGTAATAGGAAGATTTGGCTTTCACAAAAGAATTACTTAAAGAAGATCTTGTCACAATTCAGGATGCAAGATTGTAAGCCAATTTCTACCCCTCTTCCTATTAACTTCAAATTATCCTCCAGTATGAGTCCTAGCAGTGAAGAAAAGAGGATGGAGATGTCTCGAGTACCGTATGCATCGGCAGTGGGAAGTTTAATGTTCGCTATGATATGCACAACACCAGACATTGCACAAGCAGTGGGAGTGGTTAGTCGGTACATGGCGAATCCAGGCAAAGAGCATTGGAATACAGTAAAGAGGATCCTGAGATACATCAAAGGGACCTCAAATATTGCATTATGTTACGGAGGATCAAATTTACTTATCAATGGGTATATTGATTGTGACTATGTAGGGGATTTGGATAAAAGCAAATCTACTACATGATATGTGTTTAAAGTTGCTAGTGGAGCTGTAAGCTGGGTTTCAAAGTTGCAGTCAGTTGTGACTACATCTACAACAGAAGCAGAATATGTAGCAGCTACACAAGCCAGTAAAGAAGCAATTTGGTTGAAGATGCTATTGGAGGAGCTTGGGCACAATCAAGAGTATGTCTCTCTGTTTTGTGACAGTCAAAGCGCCTTGCATCTAGCAAGGAATCCAACATTTCATTTAAGGACAAAGAAAAGACGAGTTCAATACCATTTCATTCGTGAAAATGTGGAAGAAGGGATGGTAGATATGCAGAAGATCCATACAAAAGACAACATAGCAGATTTCATGACGAAAACGATAAATGCTGATAAATTTACATGGTGTCGATCCTTTTGTGGCATGTCAGAGACATAAGCAACATGATGATACAAGGTAGAAAGAATGATGTGAAGATATGATTGTTCCAATCAAATCTTCAAGTGGGAGATTATTAGTTGTCATGCAAAATTATTAGTTGTCATGCAACTAATAATAGTTTTATAATGCATAATAATGGTTCATAATGCATTGTAAGTTGACAACAATAATGGTTAATAGGTGACACTAATAATGGTTGAAAAGTGACATGGCAAAATCTCACATTTAGTCATTGTAATTTAGGGTATTTTCAAGATTAGTCCTTAAAGTTTCTACTATAAATACCCTAGCTCATTTAGCTTCAAAACCATCCCAAAGCATTCTAGCTTTCTTCCAATACTAGAGATAATTTAAAGAGTTTCTTGAGAGTTGTTTTCTCCTTTTTATCAAGAGAGAATTATCATTGTTTTCTTCTTGGTAGATTGAGAGAAGTTGTAATTCTTATTTTCTCATAGTGAAATTCTTCTACTGTTGCCCGTGGTTTTTACCTTATAATATTTAGGGGTTTTCCACGTAAATTTTGTCTTTTTTATCTTCATATTTTATTTTCTCAAATTATCAGTTACGATTTTGTTCTATTCGATAACCGTTTTCCGCAACAATAATCTCTCTATTACGAGGATGAAGAGGTACAAGGAAAACGGATCCCCCTGGCGAAGACCTTGCTTTGGAATGGTCTTTTCTGTGGTTTCGCCGTTCCAAAGAGGCTTGATGGTACTGTTTTTAATACAAAATATGATGATATCCATTATCTTCGTCGGGAAATCAAAATCTTGCGAAGTGCGTTCCAAGAAATTCTAATTCACATTATCGTAAGCCTTTCTTAAATCAATCTTCATGGTTAGCCAGCCTTTTCTCACGGTGGAATTCATCATGGTGTGCATAAGCTCTTGAACTACAAGAATATTATCAGAAGAACTCCTACCAGTAAGGAAGCTATTTTGATAAGGGCCAACAATGTGTTGGAGGATAGGCCGGAGTCTCTGAAAAAGGGTTTTTGTGAAGATCTTATAAGATGTATTCAACATGCTGATAGGGCGAAATAGTGTAATGTTATTTGCCATGGGAGCATCAGGGATGAGGACAAGGAAAGTTTCCAACACTCTGGGATCCATATTGGTCGTGTTTAATGTAGAGTTGGCGAAGGACAGGAGGGTCTCATGCAATGTTTCCCAAATCATTTTATAGAAAACGTGTTGGATGCCATCAGGTCCGAGAGCTTTCGTGCTCTTCATCGAAAAGAGGGTGTATTAATTTTCATCATTATTATGGGCTTCGACAATTCAGTTTTCTCCAAGTTGGTAAGGGTGGGTTTGAACCTGTCATAATCCTTAGTCAATCTTACATAGACCTTTTCTTCGAACAGCTTGCCATAATAATCAAAGACATGTTGCTGAAGTTGTTGTTTTTCCATTACCCAAGTTTCCTCTATGAACAGACCCTGAATTCTGTTGTTTTTGCATTTTATCAAGGTCAAAAGATGGAAGAATCTGGTATTTCGTTCTCCCTGAAGAATCCATTCGAGTCTTGATTTCTGAAGCCACAGTATTTCTTCTTGAGTTAGCACTTTCTGGCACTCTTTGTTTAACGTTCTTTCCAGTCTTTGAAGGGATCTAGAATGGAGACAATTTGGAACTTTTTGAATGCCCCCAGACGTTTGATGAGCATTCTTTTACTCTTGAATATATTACCGAAGTTTGCTTTCCACTCCGTGGCCTTTTTCTTGGCTATTTCAACGGCATCAGCGAGGGAATCCTCCTTCTTCCAAGCGCATTTAAAAACCGTTGAAGTCCTCATGAGTTAACCGCGCTGTGATCAGAGTGGGTTCCTATGCCGTTAGTAACCCTTAGGTTTGGAAAGAGATTTACCATGTCCATGTTCCACAAAGATCGGTCTAACCATTCTTGTAGGACCACTTGTCCATGGATTCGACATACCCAGGTAAATTTATTTCCAACACAACCCACATCCATAATATTACAGTTATTTCATCGTTCCCTGAAAGTGATGATGCGATCGATGCAATCCACTTGACTGCCCTCGCGTTCATCAATGGAGGCGATGTCGTTGAAATCGCCCACCACGAGCCAAGGTTTCTCGGTCTGTACAATAATCGAACCAAGGTCCTCCCAAAACTCTGCCTTTTTTGAATGGCGAGGTTGACGTAAACCAGTGAAAGATTTCAAGTTTTCTTATCCTTTTGGACCTTGCAGTGGATGGCTTGATCGGTGGAATAGTTAATCGTCACCTTCAGATGATTCGAGTGCCAAACACCATAAGCCCCCTAGAACCTTTGGGCAGGGGCTTCAAAAAACTCATTGAAATTAAGGGTTTTCTGAAGGGTCTTGCGCTCACCTTGTTTGGCTTTAGTCTTCAATAAACAAATCATCGATCGGTTTTCCTCCCGGATGAGATCCTTGTAGTTCCTCCTGAATTCATCATTCCCTACACCCCTACAGTTCCAAGATACAAGCTTCATGGGTCATGGGGTGTATTTGCAGGTCCTGTCTTACTAACATTCTCCTCGTTTACATGACTCAATGTCATCTATATCTCTACATGTTGGCCAGGGTTATCATCGTTCATCGTTCATATGATCTTCAACAAAATTGGCTTCTACTTGTTTATCTCTACAAGGGTCATTTTCGAGGTCAATAAGCATGTCCTCATAATTTTCAGCTTTTTCCTTATTGCTTGTGCTTCCCACAGTGTTTCCGAAACTCGTAATATTTGTTAGGGTTATCCCATCAAGTCTACTCAAGCCCTCTGTGTTGACCGTCGAGTGTTTCTGTATTTGTTGCATGGAGCTCCCTAAGTGGGTCCCTCCCATTAAGTTTCCTGTCGAGGATAAATCCTCGCGTCCTTCCTCAGCTGTTACTTTCTTCCGCCTGGGTTTCTCTCCACGACACCCCCACGATTAAGCGTTGTACGATTTAAAAACCATCATATTAGTTTCAATTATTTCATCTTTATTTCCTTTTCAATCTAATTAATTTTAATAATAATTCAAAAATACGATTTAAAAACCATCATATTTTTTATTTATTTTCAAAAAATATTAATTTGATATAATAATGATATAGTCGAAATATCTCGAAATTTTATTCAAAAAAAAACTCGGTCTTTCTAATTCGCGACTTTTAGGTTAAACTAATTTGAAACAACAACCTATTTGTATAATTTTTGGTATAAATATGTTTGTTACATTCATCGTATTTTTTTGGTAATAATAAAAAACCATTGGGACCAGTGGGGGTTTCTTCTTCTCAGTGTCATTTGATCAGAGCTGAGGAGGCTTTGGATTTCAGGTGGTGGAGCCACTAGCGTTGTGAGCCCCATGGTCCTTCATCTGCCCATTTTTGCAATCTTATTCGCGAGGGAATTCGCTTCACGTGGTATATGCCTCATATGGACTCTCCAATTTCGCTGAAGATAACCTTGGATTCGTCTTAAAAGGGAAGGCTCATTGAGAGATGGCTGACTTTCCAACCTCGTAACTGCTACTTTGCTGTCTAGTTTTAACTGAAGATCACCGAGGCCAAGAGATCATTCGGTTTCCAATCCATCGAGTACAACCCACAACTCAGCTTCAATGGCTGAGCACTTGTCAACGTTTCTACTAAAACCCATAATCCAATCACCGGCGCTGTTCGGACACCACCGCTTGCAGCTTCCATCATCACAGGATTCAAGAAACCATCAGTGTTGAGCTTAATTATTCCAGGTTCAGGTGCATTCCATCTGCTTCCATCATTGTGAGCTAGCTTACGAGTGAGATGAGAGCCATGATTATCCTTCATGATGGGGGCCCAGGCTTTAGCCAAGAGGATGGTTGCCATTGCCAACCAAACTTGGCCCTTAAACACAAAGCAATTATGGTTCTTCCACTGTCACCAAATAAGGATGTCGAACAATTGTTTCTAGTTGAACTCCGGTGTATCTATACCTGCACTTTTAGACAAGTTTAAATGCAACCAATCCAGTAAAGGAACTGAGAAAAATATCGAAGTATGCCGCTATGGGATCAGTTGAGTCCAGATTGAGCGAGTAAGATGAAAATCTCGAAGTGAATGGAGTATGGTTTTGTTACCAGCACCGCACACCGAGCAGCAACCTTCCATCGTGATATCCCATCTCTTGCATTCACCGTTAGTCATGAGGTGACGCCGGAGAACAAGCCAGACAAAGTTTATAATTCTCTGAGGCCCCTTAAAATCCCAAGCTAAATTCCATTTATCATCTTTGGCTTCCCAATTGTCTTTGTTCGGTAGATTGAAAGCAGACTTCATGGAACAAATGCCAGTTTAGTCTCATCTCTAAATGGGTAGATCGTTGCCCCGGTTTTATTCGGAGGAGGAATACCCAGGATCCTTTAGTCCACATGCTCAGAAAGTATTTAGCGAAGGGGAGACTTGTTCCAATCTCCTCTATCCTTAGCAAACTCGCGAACAGTGGCTTCATGATTGGCCACTCTGTTAAAGGTAATGGCATCAACTAGGGGACCCATATCGTTAATCCAAGTGTCGTTCCAAACGCTCGTGTTCCTGCCATCATCAATAAACCAACACACATTCTGTCGTATGTGCACCCACACCTTGGATAGAGACTTCCAAATGAAAGAACCGTTCTTATCATTAATGGATAAAGGCATCGACTCCTTAACTTTATATTTAACCATCGTAATTTTAGCCCAAGTCGAGTTCGGACGCATGAGAAAATTATAGCCTAATTTAACTAGAAGGCTTCATTTTGAGCCCGTAAAGAACGGATGCCAAGTCCTTCGTGCTTATTGGTCTTTCAATTAACCATGCCCATTTTAAGATTAGTTTTCGTACCTCCCCATATAAATCGGCGTGCAATTTGTTCCAGATGATCACAAACACCTTTCAGAATTGCCACAGTTTGCATAAAATAGTTTGGGACGACGAGAAGAATGGACTTTGTTAGAGTAATTCGACCGACTAAAGATAGCTTGGAAGCCGCCCATCTATTTAAGTTCTTTTCAAATTTATCTATAATAAACTGGAATGTACTTTTATTAACTCTGCTATGGAATAACGACATATCAAGATACTTACCGAGGTCTGTAGAGAGTTGAAAGCTGAGAGAATTACAAAGCGTGGTTGCTAGGTCTTTATCAGTATTGGTAGAAAAGAAGACTCGTTTTGTTGGAATTAACTCTGTGCCCAGAAAATCTACTGAACTGGTCTAGAATGGATGCCACTAGATTAGTTTGGTGGTGATTCTATGGGTGACAAGGGGACTACGTCGAGACATGATCATAGGCTCTCATAGATTATCCTCCATGGTGTAATTGATACTCTTTCCAACCCTTTCGATGCACAACACAAAAAGGTAGGGGATAGAAGGCATCCAAGGTGAATGCCTCTGGTTGGTTTAAACTCATCCATAAGAGTTCCGTTCAAGAGAATTTACATAGAAGAAGTATCACAACTTTCATAATAATAAGCAAAATATTAGTTAGACATCCCATATCCTCGAACGAATCCTCTAAGAAATCCCATCCAACGCGATCATAAGCTTTTTTTTCAAGCTACTTTAACCATCATCCGTTGGGTTCTCCTTTCTTCCTTCGCATCGAGTGTATAACTTCTTGGGCTACCTATATGTTATTAGTAATGTCAGGCTTGCAATAAAACTCACTTGAATCAGAGCAATGATTTTAAGGAAAATTACTCTGAATCTATTAGCAATAATCTTCATAATTAGTTTGTTTAAGGTAGAGCACAAAATAATTGGTCGAAAATCAACATATGAATTTCGATTTGCAATTTTTAGAATCTACACAAGAAGAGTTTTATTAACATCAGGGCCAATAAGATTACCATTGAATATAACTTTGACCCAGGAAAAAATAGAGGGGCTTACCGTTTCCCATTGGTTTTTGGAGAAAAAAAAAAGCGTCTGGATGCCATCTTTCCTCGGAGCTTTAAGGGGGCTCATGTTAAAAAGTGCCTTGCTGATTTCTTCATCATTGACAGTGGCGTCAAGGAATCGAAAATCCTTTTGAGGTTTTCTAGGAAATGAGTTTCTAAATGGGAACTTGCTCGAGCGACCTCTATCATCCCTATATAATGAGGCGTAGAACGAGATGGCCTCCATATGGAGAACATCTTCGTCGTAGCACCATTCACCATTCTTTAAATTTAAGGCTTGGATATGGTTTACTTTTCGACGGTTAAGGGCATGGCTATAGAAAAACTTGGTGTTTCGATCGCCATCAATGATCCAATCACTTCTAGATTTTTATTTCCAAATGAGTTCTTCATGATCAATGACCTCTTTGAATTTTGTGCGAACCTCCAGCTCTTTGTCGATTAAGTAAATGCTGCTAGATCGGTCCATATCCACTTGAATAGAAGCTAGTTGCCTTTAGAGCTTCCTCTTTTCCATGAATATATGGCCATAAACTTCCCTGTTTCAAATGTTGATTGAGTTTATAAAATTATTCAAGGAGTGTGTAAGGTTACCTTCAGGTCGCCAATTATCATTGATGAACTTGTTGAATTGGGGGTGTTTGGTCCAGCCAGTTAAGAACTGAAATGACCGCTGTCTATTGGGACCAAGATCACCTGCGATATGAAGAAGGATCAATCAATGGTTCAATTTTATCCTTCGGAGATATTTAATGGTGTAGTTTGGCACCAACTTAATCCGTTATTGTCAATTATCCGGTCAAGGCGTTCAATAATGCCCCCTCGCATCCAGGTGAAAGGTGGACCTTTTAAACCCAGGACTTTAAGATGAGAATTGTTGAGAAATTCCTGAAAGAACTTGTATCCTTTTCCTCTGCGAGCACATTCGCTCTTTTCATCGCTAGAGAGAATAATGTTGAAATCATCGATGAAGATCAATAGATCATTGTCGGTAATACATAAATCACCCAAATCTCTCCTGAGATTCAATCTTTTCTCCCTATCAGGGCTACCATAAACAATGTTAATAGAAAAAAAAATGGGAATTACGCCACTGAATTTTAACCTAAATAAATTGAGGATGGGCAACCATCACGTCAACGATGAAAGGGTCGTTCCAAATGAGCCAAACGCCCCTGGAAAATCTGGTTGCTTCTACGCTGAAGGAATATTTGAAGCTAATCTTAGAAATTACTTGGTCTTCCTTATAGCCGCTAATCCGAGTAGCTAGAAGAGCCACTATGTGGGGTTTGTGCTCTTGAGTGTATTCTTTCAGAATTCTCAGAAACTTAGTTCTACCACATCTTTGATAGTTCCATGTCATTAGTGTAAAATCCATAGGAATGGTTAAGAAAGTATCTAAGTTAACAAATGCCCTCGATCTAACACTCAAAATCTCAGGTTAGTAGTTTTGGGCTAACTTGAGAAAATTTAAATAAGCCCAATAGACTTATAGAAAATCTTAGAACAATTTAAGATTGAACTTGGGCTTGGGTTGGGTCCAAATATTAGAAAATGGGGCATCTTAATAGTTGAGTGAAAGTAAAAGGACCGAAATGGCTATTATACCATTTTATAATTCAAAAGTTGATTGGTTTAATGAGGGCGATATAATTTGCTTACCCACTCTCATCTTTTTCCTTATTTTCCTCATTCGTTGTCCACTACTTTCTCCCTCTCCATTTTCATAACAATTCATTCCCCAAGCAAAAGTAAAAGTGAAAACTTGGTAGCCCTTCAAGCCCAACACGAAGTTTCTAATATAAGAATTTAATCACCTCGAGCTTTCATTCAAGTCCTCAATCTTAAAGCTTAGTCACAATAGCCTTAGGTGGGGATTTAAAGTGAGTTTTGGGTTTTAGAATTTTTTAGTGTTCTCAATCCATTTTTAGAGGTTTGAAACTATATTTTAATCTTTTTAAGCCTCTAGATTAGTTGGTAACTCATTTTCTCATGTTATGTTAGTGAAAGAGATTGGAGAAAGGTCCAAAACCAAGGACAAAGGGAAGTTGGTTCTTAGGTGATTGAAGACGTTTCCAATAGCAAGTAAGATAAGGTAACACATTTATAACCTTCCTATACCATTTGTGAACCTTTAAGTACTTTTGCTTAGCTTGCATTAGATATGAGGCATATGAGCATGCCTATGGTAAATTATAGTTTGAAGTGTTTTTAAGCTTGTAAAATGACTCTTTATGACCCTTATGAACTTACATAAGACTTAAATATCATTTGATGGCCTTAAGGGGGCATATGAGTAGTGTTAGATGGCATTTTTGTGCCCAAAATCGAGTATTTCTGGGTTAGGGTATCAGAATTGGAAGAACGGTACCGATAATATTCCTCATACATTTGAATTTCAAAAGCTATTTAGGTCTAGAATATCAATACTCATTTAAAGGGTATTCCAATAGTCAATTTTGGTATCGGTACTAAAAGAAGTATCGATACTGAGGGTTAAGTATCGATATTCCCAATAGAGGTATCGATATTGGGAAATTTCTAAAAACATCGAAGCTATTTTGGGTATCGATACTCGGGGAAATATCAGTACCTTTATATAGAAGAATCGATACTACAGTTAGTAATATCGATACTAGGGAATTTTCCAAAACATCGAAACCAAATTTTGTATCGATATCAATGGTAGTATTGATACCCTAGTGTCTTAGTACCGATACTCCAAATAAGAGTATCGGTACCCTCGTCATTATTTGGATAAGGAACCCTCTTCATTTTTAAGAATTCGGGCAGAACAAACAAAGGCAATCGAAACCTTACGAATAAGATTTAAAGCGAGAACAACACTAATAATTATAATCATATCTAGAAACGATCTAAAAATAGGAAATCATAAAAGTAGCCCTTGCATGAACTCGAGAAACACCCAGAACACCAGAGACACTTTAGTAGCAGGGTGAACATTTGTTTGTTAGAAATGTCTAGACAAGTCTCTATTAGTGCAGAAGACACTTCTTTACCGACCGAGCATAGATGCCCCAAGTATTCGTAAGGAGTTGGTTGGTCGGGTGAACATTTCTGATATATAAATTTCGGATCTCACCTTAGGTAGGCTAGAGGGATGTGTGTCTATGAGATGTAGCAAAACCTTCTGACTACACCATGATGCCTACCACTATATGTGTGATAGTTTAGCATATTTGTATGCTAATAGTTATGTTACTAGAATGTTCATGTAGAGGACACATGTAGTATAATTTAGTTATTAGTGATGACACTGAGCTTGTGAGCTCAACATTTGGAATTTGTTTTCGTGCGTAGGTTCTTAGGAGGAACATTTAATGAGCCATCACATAGTCCATTTTCCAGACGGCGTTCACTTTTTGAGTACGTCTTGAGTATATTTTTAGAGGGCATGTATTGTATATAGACCTTCTTGTATTCGAGTAGTAACTGTATTTTGAAATATTGCTAAACTTAATTGGGCTGTAATTTGGGGGCTTTCGTATTTTGTAAATCAAATACTATGATTTTATTTTGTTATTATTATTATGGATGATGTTAAATGGGTGTTTTTAATTGTTTTATGATGAACATTTTTGGTCCACTCTGGTGGTCCTATTTGACACCTTGGTTCGTCAATCTTTGGGCCGTATTGGATTAGGACGTTACACTCGACATTAGCTTTATGAGTATCTACATCCATAGTCATCGACTGTGAGGTCAGGATGTTTGTCGCAATTGCTGCCATCGCCTCACGTATAGAAACATTGCTTAGACCTTTTGTAATACCCTCAATAGCAGGTCAGTGACTAATTTGAAAGGAATTAAAGTTTGGAGGGTTAAATTGAGTAATTGGTAAAGAATAAGAAATGAATTAAGTAAGACCAATTTGTAAGAGATAGTTTATTGAAAGGGCATTTTGGTCTTTTAGGTGAAATGAAATTTAAAACCCAATTAAATTAGGGATTTAAGAAGAAAAAGAGGAAAGTGAAAACACTTATTTTCTCTTCTTATTCTTCTCGTTGTTTTTTCTCCTCCATAGCTTCACAAGGTAAACTTCAATTAATCAGTTTTTCCTTTCGATTTTGGGTTGTTATTGTAACCTTAGGTGATATGTAAGCTTAAGGAAAAGTTATATGAGATTAAAACTATGAAATGGAAGAAATATTAGAGATCTAAGAAAATGGGTTTTTAAATGATATGTTGATATATGAGTGTTTACTGATGTTTATTGATAGAATTAACTTGTCAAAGTAGTAAATAAGATATTAGAAAAATTGGATGAGTTTCAAAACAAGTTAGAAATTTTGGTGTGATTCTTAGAATCCAATGATCTTGAGAGGTATTAGATGTTTTAAGTATTAAAATGAATGAATGTTAGTATGAATAGTTAAGGAAGAGTTTAATAGTATTGTATGGGGTAAATATAACAAGAATTGACCATATTGGGATGAAAATCGAGTTAAAAATTGAAAATGTTGGGCAAGGGTATCAGTACTGCTAAGAACAGTACCAATATAATACGCTAAAATGAGGTAAATTAGATGAGTAGTATCGATACTAATTCAATCAGTATCGATACCGATGAGGTAGTATCGATACCATGATAAGGGGTATCGATACCCAGAAACATCGAATCCAATTTTGGTATCCATACTAGGCAACATCGAACCTATTTTTGGTATCGATACCCAAAGGGGGTATCGATACCATAGTATAGAAGTATCGATACTAGGGTAGTAGTATCGATACTAAGGAGCCAGAAATGTTAAAATAGGCTGATATTGGTATAGAAAGTTAATGATTTGTTCTTTTGAGTATTGTGTATGTATAATGGTTAGAAAATATTCTAACATTGGGTATGGATGCTTGAGTAGAACAAAACCAAACTCCCGAATCAAGAAAAGCTAAGGGCCAAGGCAAAGTAACAGAATAATCAGCCTTACCTTTTGGATACATAGCAATGATTGTCAGGTGAGTACATTTAATTATGTACATGTATGTTATAATAGTCATAGTGTTAGGAAATATTGATGTATGTATGGTGATTATCAAATGACATTAAGTGTGCTAAAATGATAAGAATTTCATACTAAGTGTGTGAATTTCAGTATAGGGCACTTCGTGTACTAAATTGTTGAGAAATTCATACTAAGTGTATGAATTTCCTTATAGGGCACTTGGTGTTCTAAAATGATGAGAAATTTATACTAAGTGTATGAATTTCCTTATAGGGCACTTGGTGTGCTAAAATGATGAGAAATTTATACTAAGTGTATGAATTTCCTTATAGGGCACTTAGTGTGCTAAGATGATAAGAAATTCATATTACGTGTAAGAATTTTTGTATGAGAAATATATATACGAATATAAGAAGTTCATTATAAGTAAGTGAAGTTACGTATTGGTATTGGTTATGCAACTCGTGTAAATTATAGTAAGGGTTAAGAAATGACATATTTGCACTACCAATGTAAACTATAGAGTTTATAATGAGTTGAGAGAGTGAAATGATTTTTTATAAACAATTATTAAAGTAGAAATTCTTCTAAAGTTAAAAGATTTGAGGCCTAATTGTGCATATGACTGAAAGGTGTCATTTATGTCAGTTAGATGAAAGGCTAAGTGCCTTTGAGGCCTAACTGTGCATATGACAGAAAGGTGTCATTTATTCCAGTTAGATGAAAGGCTAAGTGCCTTTGAGGCCTAACTGTGCATATGACTTAAAGGTGTCATTTATTCCAGTTAGATGAAAGGCTAAGTGCCTTTGAGGCCTAACTGTGCATATGACAGAAAGGTGTCATTTATGCCAGTTAGATGAAATGCTAAGTGCCTTTGAGGCCTAACTGCGCTTTTGACAGAAATGTGTCATTTATTCCAGTTAGATGAAAGGCTAAGTGCCTTTGAGGCCTAACTATGTAATTGGTAGAAAAGTACTAATTATGACAGTTAGATGAACGATTTAGTGCCATTGAGTAAAAGAATAATAGCCTAACTGTGCATTTGGTATAAAGGTACCGATTATGCTAGTTAGATGAATGGTTAAGTACCATTGAGTAAAAGAATAATAGCCTAATTGTGCAATTGGCAGAAATGTGTCATTTATGCCATTTAGATGAATGATTAAGTACCGTTGAGTAAAAGAAAAATAGCCTAACTGTGCAATTGGTAGAAACATACCAATTATGCCAGTTAGATGAACGGTTAGATACTGTTGAGTAAAAGACGAAAGGTTAAACACTGTTGAATAAAAGAATGATGGATTAGCTATGCATTTGACAGAAGAGCGTCGAATATTCAAGTTAAATGAAAAGTTAAATACTTTGGGGTAGAAGAATAAAGAAATTAAAATGTAATATGAATGACATATAAGTGATAGAAGGAAGGTAATAAAGGAAAGCGTGAACATGACAAAATGGGCATGAAAGGATGCTCGAATGAAAATACAAAGCGATGTAATAATAGTATTTAAGGTGCAAACATAATGAGTATAAAAGATACATGATCAATTGGCATCTTGGTGAAATACATGTATAGTACTTTCACCTTAATTGTACACTGGCCAAATAAAGAATAAAGGGGAAATATACAGACGGATAGGTATAATGAGCAAACTAAGAATAAATTCCATGATGGTATGAAAGAAATATGTTCTGACTGAGAAGGGCTTAACAAGTCCCTATGAATGTTGCAATTAAATTCTTTATTCAATATTCATAAGATACTGAAGTATATTTGTAATACCCTAGTAGTATTATATCTCACTAAGTAAATGCTTAACGTGTGTTTATTTCACGCGTAGGTAAAGACAAAGATTAGTGGCGTAAGGAGTGCAGCAGCAGCAACGCTCATCAATTAAGGTTGACCCGTCAGTAATGTTAGGACAATCTTATTCCTTTTGAACTTAGTTGGCATGTAATTAAACTATGACAAATATTTTGGAATGTAATTAGGTAATAGTTTTAGTATATTGCTTTCAGAAATATCATATTTTATAGTTAATCAAATTGAAACAAATTTTTACGGGTTTTAAAATGACACATTTTTTTAAAAGTGATGTGACAGTTGTATCTCGTATACGGAAGGGTATACGAGAGATTGATGTTACATTTATTGGTATCAGAGCTATAGGTATAGTTGATTCTCGACCAAAACCGGGTTTAATTTAACTGAGAAAGAAGATTACATGCCATTAAGATTGTCAAAGTTACTGATAAGGTGTCATTAGAGTGTAATTGATGACACTCCTTACTAACAGTAATGTTGTTACTATGTATGTTCTAATAGATGTCAGAATCTTCGAACTCGCGTAGAGCAGGGGAAAAAGAGATGAGAGAAGGGACTAATAGCGAAAGTTACGAAGCTAATAGTGAGCAACCGTTTCCATCTTAAAATGCTAGTGCACCTGCACATCAAGGGATGTTGGTACCAGAGTATAGAGTTTTTATTCAAGTTCTCAACGCTATGTTGACTTGTTTTCAACCTCTTTCGCCTCCTCCTTCTCCTCTAACACCTAGAATGTTGATCCCAAAAGAGTTGAAGAGTTTGAGAGCTCCAGAGTTTCGAGGAGATGAAGGTGAAGGTCATGTGGAGGCTGATATATAGTTAAATGATGTGATGTTAATGCTTGAAAGCCTGTAATTCTTAGATCAAGAAAAGTTGGGAGGAGTAGTATCTTTACTTAGAGGATCATCTCGAGTATGGTGGTCTAACACTACGATATATGCACCACCAGAGCAAGTCACTTGGCAATTCTTCCTGGAAGAATTTAAGAACAAGTATGTGTGTGAAAAGTTCAAACGTACAATGCTGTTAAAGTTCCTAAATTTGAAACAAGGTAATCGAGCAATACACGAGTACGAGGCTGAGTATAATAAGTTGAGCCGTTTTGCTACGGAAGTAGTTCCAAATGATAAGGCCGGTTTATTGAGGGGTTAAGGCCAAAATTAAAAGAAATGATATTGGCTTTGAGTTTGCCTAACTTGAAATAAGTTATTAACCGAGCCAAAGCATCGAGAGAGTTCAGGAGGAGACATTAGCAGTGGAATATAATTTTTAGATGGGGAAAAGGGTTGGAACGTCTTCAACTCCCCATTATGTTAAGAGAGGCAAGGGCTCAAGTTCAAAAGATTTGGACAAAGAGGGTTTTGTAGTAATTTCATAGAAAACAAAACAGCCTCAGTCAGTTGCTACTAGCTCAGGTAGAGCAAGTGGAGAAAGAATAGTATGTCAGACATGTGGAAGAGTGCACCGGGGAGTATACAGACTTCTTAGTGGAGCTTCCTTCCAATGTGGTGAGACCAGTCACTTTGGCTGAAATTGTCCAAAGAAATTTGGGGACAATTTAATGCAATCTGAAAGATCTATGGCAACCTCTAATAGAAACAGAGGATGTGGAAGATCAAGAGGGCGAGATGAATCATTGCAGTGATAAGAGACTCGGGAAGTCGCCAGAATCTATAATATTACAACCAATGAGGATCGGGATGATCCGAAAATTTTAATAGGTACTTTTCATCTTTGTATGAACCGATATTGGTATTAGTTGACCCTTGATCTAAGCACTCATACATTAGTACAAGGATGGCTAGATCTAGAAGAATTCCTCTAAAACCAATCTTGAGCATAATGATAGTCGTAAACCTTAATGGGTTATGGTAAAAGTGTGAGTGGAAAGGTAGTAGACAATTAATAAAGATTCTAGGCATTGTGTTTTGGGTGAATCTTATGGAATTGCAAATTGATGAGTTAAGATCATTGTTGAAAGTGACATTGATAATGATTGTGAAAAGAATGATGTTTGGGTAATGTAATAGATACTCAATTAAGACAAATAGGATTGTCTGATAATTTCATCAAATTGGGAAATTAGAGATGTCTTTTTATATCAATATCTTGGGTTACCTCTAGATCGAGAGATGTAATTCAAGGTAATTGGTTATTAGAGTATTGAACATGTTTCTATGATTTAGTATCACAATGATCAAGAGGAATTATCTATGTGTGATTTAGAGTCGGTAGTAGTTAAGCTGCCTGAAAAGATTTGACGTCATTATCGGTATAATGAGTGATACTATAGTGGTGCTAATCACACGAGCCTTAAATACTTGTGGAAATTAGGTTATGGGGATATAGAGATTCGATTAGAAGTGAATTATGAAAAAGAATCAATGCATATCTGGATTAAAGAAAGGTAGAAAAAGTGTAATAAATGATTCATATGGTTGAGGTATTGTGGTAAGCGCATAAAGTCTTTAAATTTGAGGACGAATTTTCTTAAGGGGGAGAATTGTAATACCCTCAATAGTAGGTCAGTGACTAATTTGAAAGGAATTAAAGTTTGGAGGGTTAAATTGAGTAATTGGTAAAGAATAAGAAATGACTTAAGTAAGACCAATTTGTAAGAGATAGTTTATTGAAAGAGCATTTTGGTCTTTTAGGTGAAATGAAATTTAAAACCTAATTAAATTAGGGATTTAAGTAGAAAAAGAGGAAAGTCAAAACACTTATTTTCTCTTCTTCATCTTCCCGTGGTGTTCTCTCCTCAATAGCTTCACAAGGTAAACTTCAATTAATCAGTTTTCCTTTCGATTTTGGGTTGTTATTGTAACCTTAGGTGATATGTAAGCTTAAGGAAAAGTTATATGAGATTAAAACTATGAAATGGAAGAAATATTAGAGATCTAAGAAAATGGGGTTTTAAATGATATGTTGATATATGAGTGTTTACTGATGTTTATTGATAGAATTAACTTGTTAAAGTAGTAAATAAGATATTAGAAGCATTGGATGAGTTTAAAAAAAAGTTAGAAATTTTGGTGTGATTCTTAGAATCCAATGATCTTGAGAGGTATTAGATGTTTTAAGTATTAAAATGAAGGAATGTTAGTATGAATAGTTAAGGAAGAGTTTAATAGTATTATATTGGGTAAATATAACAAGAATTGACCATATTGGGATGAAAATCGAGTTAAAAACTGGAAATGATGGGAAGGGTATCGGTACTGCTAAGAACAGTACCAATACTATAGGCTAAAATGAGGTAAATTAGATGAGTAGTATCGATACTGATTCAATCAATATCGATACCGATGAGGTAGTATTGATACCATGATAAGGGGTATCGATACCCAGAAACATCAAATCCAATTTTGGTATCGATACCGGTATGGGGTATTGGTACCATAATAAGATAGTATCGATACCATGGTAAGGGTATCAATACTATGCAACATTGAACCTATTTTTGGTATCGATACCCGAAGGGGGTATCGGTACCGTAGTATAGAAGTATCAGTACTAGGGTAGTAATATCGATACTATGGAGCCAGAAATATTAAAATAGGCTGATATAGGTATAGAAAGTTAATGATTTGTTCTTTTGAGTATTGTGTAAGTATAATGGTTAGAAAATATTCTAACATTGGATATGGATGCTTAAGTAGATCGGAACCAAACTCCTGAATCAAGCAAAGCTAAGGGCTAAGGCAAAGTAACAGAATAAACAGCCTTACCTTTTGGATACATAGCAAGGATAGTCAAGTGAGTACATTTAATTATGTACGTGTATGTTATAATAGTCATAGTGTTAGGAAATATTGATGTATGTATGGTGATTACCAAATGGCACTAAGTATGCTAAAATGATAAGAAATTCATACTAAGTGTGTGAATTTCAGTATACGACACTTCGTGTGCTAAATTGTTGAGAAATTCATACTAAGTGTATGAATTTCCTTATAGGGCACTTGGTGTGCTAAAATGATGAGAAATTTATACTAAGTGTATGAATTTCCTTATAGGGCACTTGGTGTGCTAAAATGATAAGAAATTTATACTAAGTGTATGAATTTCCTTATAGGACACTTAGTGTGCTAAGATGATTAGAAATTCATATTAGGTGTAAGAATTTTTGTATGGGAAATATATATAATAATATAAGCAAGTGAAATTATGTATTGCTATTGGTTATACAACTCACGTAAATTATATTAAGGGTTAAGAAATGACATATTCACACTACCAATGTGAGAGAGTGTAGTGATTTTTTATAAACAATTATTAAAGTAGAAATTCTTCTAAAGTTAAAAGATTTGAGGCCTAACTGTGCATATGACAGAAAGGTGTCATTTATGCCAGTTAGATGAAAGGCTAAGTGCCTTTGAGATCTAACTGTGCATATGACAGAAAAGCGTCATTTATGCCAGTTAGATGAAAGGCTAAGTGCCTTTGAGGCCTAACTGTGCATATGACAGAAAGGTGTCATTTATGTCAGTTAGATGAAATACTAAGTGCTTTTGAGGCCTAACTGTGCATATGACATAAATGTGTCATTAATGCCAATTAGATGAAAGGCTAAATGTCTTTGAGGCCTAACTATGCTTTTGGCAAAAAAGTGTCATTCATGCCAGTTAAATGAAAGGCTAAGTTCCTTTGAGGCCTAATTGTGAAATTGGTAGAAAGGTACTAATTATGCCAGTTAGATGAACGGTTAAGTACCGTTGAGTAAAAGAATAATAGCCTAACTGTGCAATTGGTAGAAAGGTGCCAATTATGCCAATTAGATGAACGGTTAAGTACCGTTGAGTAAAAGAATAATAGCCTAACTGTGCATTTGGTAGAAAGGTACTGATTATGATAGTTAGATGAACGGTTAAGTACCGTTTAGTAAAAGAATAATAGCCTAATTGTGCAATTGGCAGAAATGTGTCATTTATGCCAGTTAGATGAACGGTTAAGTACCGTTGAGTAAAAGGAAAATGGCCTAACTGTAAAATTGGTAGAAAGATACCAATTATGCCAGTTAGATGAACTGTTATCTACCATTGAGTAAAAGACGAAAGGTTAAACACTGTTGAATAGAAGAATGATGCATTAGCTATACATTTGACAGAAGAGTGCCGAATATTCTAGTTAAATGAAAAGCTAAATACTTTGGGGGTAGAAGAATAAAGAAATTGAAATGTAATACGAATAATATATAAGTGATACAAGGGAGGAAATAAAGGAAAGCATGAACAGGACAAAATGGGCATGAAAGAATGCTCAAATGAAAATACAAAGCGATGTAATAATAGTATTTAAGGTGCCGACATAATGAGTATAAAAGATGCATGACCAATTGGCATCTTGGTGAAATACATGTATAGTACTTTCACCTTATATGTACACTAGGGAAATAAAGAATAAAGGGGAAATATACAGAAGGATAGGTATAATGAGCAAACTAAGAATAAATTCCATGATGATATGAAAGATATATGTTCTGACTGAAAAGGGCTTAACTAGTCCCTATGAATGTTACAATTAAATTCTTTATTCAGTATTTGTAAGATACTGAAGTATAATTGTAATACCCTAGCAGTATTATGTCTCACTAAGTAAATGCTTAACGTGTGTTTATTTCACGCGTAGGTAAAGACAAAGATTAGTGGCGTAAGGAGTGCAACAGCAGCAACGTTCATCAATTAAGGTTGACCCGTCAGTAATGTTAGGATAATCTTATTCCTTTTGAACTTAGTTGGCATGTAATTAAACTATGGCAAATATTTTGGAATGTAATTAAGTAATAGTTTTAGTATGTTACTTTAAAAAATATCATATTTTATAGTTAATAAAATTGAAACAAATTTTTACGGGTTTTAAAATGATAAACATTTTTTTAATCTGATGTGACAGCTGTATCTCATATACGAAAGGGTATACAGGAGATGGGTGTTACACCTTTGGACTTGAGCTTTAGTCCTTTGTTGCAAATGACATAACAATGTTTCTTCTCTTTGAGTCGTTAAGGTGACGATTAGGATTCGAGGGGTACTATTTGGAATTTGGCCGATCACTAGAGGCGCCTTCCTTATTAAAACCAATGGCGCTGTGATGGCTTGGTCCATGGAAGTCTTTAACGTTTGCTCCTCTAACCAGGTTTAAAATAGTAGAGCGCAAACGTGATAGCGGTCGCTATTTCGCGGTAGCACCGTCGTCCGATATCGTTATTATCCAAAATAGCAGTGTGAAGTGGAATCACACCAATAGGCCGCAACTTAATGGGTAACTGTCGATCACGGTGATAGCGGACCACTATTCCCGTTATTTCCCGTTACACCAAATCAACTACTAAACTCACAGATTTTTTGGGTTTTCAGAGGGAAGAGTAGAGCTTGGAAGAAATAAAATAGAAGGAAAATGACCATATCCAGACCTGTTTTTTGGACAAGAAAAAGAGGAAAACTTGGGAACCCGATGTTCCAATTGATGATTTTTTAACAAAGAAATAGCAGGGGAAGCTTTCAATAACACATCTACAAGAAAAGAAATGAAGCTTTTTGATGAAAAGAACAAACGAAAAATTAACATGGGAGTCTAATTTTCTATGATTTTGCAGTGCATCTCTGCCTCAGACTTGGGGATTTAAATTTTTATTTTATTTATGTTTTGGATTTTAATTTTTTTACTTTTAATTCTTTGAGTTTGGACCAAAAGAATCCCAATAAATTAATAATATTTGGGTTACCATGTTATGGGTTTTTGTTGGGTTTGTTTTAGTTTTATAGTTTTAAATTTTAATATGTTGTTTTTGGTAAATGAATAATAATATATAATTTTATGGGTTAATTTTTTTAAATGGTTATGATTTATTTTAAGAGATTGAATGTTGAATTTAAATTTTATACACTTAAATTATTTTTATTATTTATTAATTTATGCAATAAACTTACTTTTCTTCATTGTTAGTAAATGTTTATTATATTTTGTATTATATTATTGATAATAGAAGTAATGGATTGTTTTATATTTATAAATTTTAATTTTATGTTTCTTGTATAATATTTTTAAGAAATTTATAAATAAATATAAGAATAATTAATGATGGTAAAAATTATGCTTATGTATTAATAAAAGTTTTTAGAAGTTCATAAGTGTTAGAAAACACTCTAAATATCATTAAAATTTATTTTTTATAATTATAATTATAATTTATTATATTTGTAATAAGTTGTGCGAATTAAAAAAATTCATGTCTCCGATACCCGCCACAACCGCGATAGCATCCGTTACATTCGCGATCGAAAACATGGCCGCAACCGCGATTTGAATCCCTGCCTCTAACCATAAAGAATTGTCAAAAAAAGGGGTTAATATTAGAGGAGAAGCTTAAGCCATTAAAACTTACCACCTCGGTTTGCTCCAGATTGTTGTCAAGGGGTTAGAGAGGAATTTGCATGTGTTGGTTTGCGTAGGGGTTTGCATGAGAGTTGTTACGTGGGTGGGATCCTTGATTTTTTGAATTTGATTGTTCCCAGCCTTTGACTTACGAGTGGTGGTGATCACTGTAACGTTTGCCCTCAAAGGTCTAACCACAGATGAGCTTTGGACATGCGTATTGGAGGGAATCAGTCGGAATTGATTTTCGCCATCATTTTACTGCACAGAAATGGTTTTATCATGATCAATATGGTTACTAATATATTTATTTCCCTCAATAGATTAATCTGTTAGAGCTACAGGGTTAATTCCACTATCACTTCCCTATTTATCGCTTTTGGGGATATGCGTCTTTCCTTTGCTGGAATTGTTACCGTTGAGGACCTCAAACCTTGATCTGGTCGCCTTGTTTGTTTTGGCCGTAGTTCTTTGCTTTTCCGATCCCAGAGATTGTCGTCGGAGTCGGTGTTCAACCACCATCTACGATCCATAAAAATCTGAATCCGATGTAGCTTGGCTTTTGGCATTTATTATGACGTTAGTCTCAGTAGGGTTAACCTCACCCATAGGATTATGTTGCTGCCCGTCATTAGGAATCGGTGTATGACCCAGTGTATGAGTGCTTTGAGCTGGATCAGATGGACTGCAGGCCTCCTTCAGGTGACCGAACCGACCACAAGAGAATCAAATAAGGGGGAGATTTTCATACTCCACTAATTGAATATTGTCCCCAACGACCACTTTCGGTATTAGCGGTTTCATAAGGTCAACATAAACAACAACTTGTGTGAATCGTCGTCTATGGCTAGTATTCTTTTGAAAATCTAGTTTTATCACCCGTCCCTACCAAGAATTCTCTTGTTGTACATATACACAGGTAAGTCAGGGAAATTGATCCAAGAAATAACAATAGTTGGAGATTGTTGGGAGGTACGAGACTTCATCAACCAAGGTGGAACGGTGAGGTACTGGCTGTATATATTCCACGACCCTTCCGCCAAAACCCTAAAATAATCTTCATCATTTTTAAAATGAGCCAAAGAAATAACTGTTTTCGAGATCCAAAAGGGTGAACGGTTTAGATGGTTGCCAAAACGCATAGGTTTTTGTTAGTTAGAGCGTTCAAACTAATATTTCTTCCTAAGAGCTTCATTAAAAATGTTTTAGTCATACTTGCTTCCATTCGTTTGTACGTGCGCTAGGAGAAATGGATGGAAGGTATAAGCCAAAAGGGGTACCTTTGATGATGTCCTCATCTGTAATATCAAAATCCTCATTCTAGTCCTCTTGTTCAGCGTTATTCGTCTGGCCACCACTGGAATTTTCGGCCAAGACTGAGGCATATGACTGAGGATCTTTCTTGTCTGGGGGTTTGAAGCGCAGTTTTTTGGTGGCGCTAAGGTATGTCGGCGGATCTTAAAGGGTGGGAGGGATCACCATTTCGTTGGAGAGTTTTCAGAATCCATAAAACTTAAATATCATATTTGATTCTCAGTAATCTTCTCCAATTATCACCGTAGTGCTTAGAATTTTGTGGTATGTACACGAATTACACCACCGGCTTCCTTGATTTATCTGTTTTTTTTTTCATACGGTTTTTTATATTTTCAAATTCGAACTATTTAATAATACTAATTATTGATTTTGGTTTTAGAAGATTTTTTTCTTCAAATAACTTAAAGTTGACCATATTCGTTTCAATTTATCAATCACCGTAAAAGCCTTAGATCCTCGTATTAATACAGTTATTGATGTCGTTATTAAAGTTAAATTTAACAAGGACAAAAGGATTGTAAGGTGTTGTCTATTAAGTCGTACGACTATCAAGTAACAACTCTTAGGCCTATTTTTCAAAAATAAAATAAAAAGTCCACATGAAACACTTTAGAGAAAAAGTATGGAATTGATGGTATTAGAGTAAGAAATTAAGTATGTCGTCAAAATTAAAAAAAATATGAATGAAATTATTGTTGTTACGGTGTTTGAGGTGAAATTGGTGAAGAATAATGCATAATGGATTATGGAAACTAATGCTTTCAAACATTTATACTTTAAAATATAAATGTTCATCGAATTCGAAAGTATAGCGTGATGTGAACAAGTTTACACGAGGAACTCTATTAGCTAAAAAGTAGTTTAAAAAATAATCTTATTCAAATTTATTTATTTTTTATAAAACATTGAATTAAGTAATGTTATCTGTATATCTACCATACATATAAATTTGATTAGTGGTGATTTATCAAATAAGACAATCATTAATAATCCATGCATCACATGCCCAAAAGCTAAGAAAGATGGGCTTACACTACCATTATGCCCAATTACAAGAGAACGAGCCAAGCTACTCAAAGACAAACTTCAGACTATAGTCCATGCCTTTATCAGTAAAGGTCTACACGCCCATAGAGGTTGAAGAGTTCAAGGAAGGAAACTCACTCATCCTTCTTCCCAAATCAACTTGGATCATCACAACCCAAGTTATTTCCGGGCCCAATTGCAAGACCCAAGAAAATATGTCTGGAAATGAGTTTGAACCCCTTGAGGCACTTTACTTGTAAAGTTACCCAGTGCTATATCTATAAAGCCTGGGATAACTCATTATCTTAGGATTTTATTATTATTAGTTTTATTTTCTTAGGATAAGGGTAAATGAGTCATTGAATGTAAACCCTTGATAGCTTATCACCCTCCACCTTACTTATCACGCCCAACCACATATCATAAGCCTTGATAACTTATCAAATCCATCCCCTTGCTTATCATAAGCATGGGTGCCTATCGCATCCCCTTTTCAAGCTATGCCGCCCATGCCCCTTCTAGAAGGCTCATCTCAACCATTCATCAAGTCACAAGGATCTCATCATGCTTACTTTCATCAACATCGTCGGATCAATGCTTCATCAAGGGCGCTCATTCATTCTACCCATTTTCACATAGATTGAGGATAGATTTTATTATTATTTTATGTTTCCATCATATTACAACTAGGACTTCTCAAAACCTATATAAAAGAGCCTCCTCCTACCATTGTAAACATAAATTATTTTCTTAGATACAATACAATGAGAGTTCATTTTTGCAAAAGCTGATAGCCTTGTGCCTTTGAAGCTTCTTTTTCTTTTAGTTCTTCCGAGTTCTTGAGAGAGTGATCTCCACACTCCGGTTTGTCTTTTCATTATGATTAGGAGGGCTGGTTAGAGCTGTATTATCAAGTTTTCCTTCTCATTGCGATTAGGAGGGTTCGATAAGACAATTATCTGTCATAGCTATCTTCCACAACATCATATTCTTCCATCTTCCAAAATATCATCTTCTTCCTCAAAACCACTATCACACCATCTTCATCCCTATTCTAGGGTTTGCGTTAACATCATACCTACTGGGGGTAAAATTTCAAATCGATTTTTTATCAATTCGACCATCCGATCTCAATTCCGTTTTCACCATTACAATCCTTGAATTCTTATCTTTCCAACGGGTATTCATTCATCAAAATCCAACATCAAATAACCCTTGGCCGCCTCTTGAAGAAGATAAAATGTCATAGTAGAAAGGAAAAATAAAATTCTAAAACAAATGATGAATGATTTATTAATAAGTTTTGATTTATTTAATAATACATGAGAAAGTTATTCTTTATGTAAATTATATACCAAAAATCGTCCTAACGGACAATTAAATTCTGAGATAGAAGGGGTAATTTTTGAGAATTTGATTTTGGATATACTAAGATTATCTCAACAGTAGGAAAAAATAATGGAAAATTTGATTTTTAGGAGGAAAACAAAATGATTCAAAGAGGAAATTTAGGGATTTTCGATCACTGTTGGTAGGGGTGAGCAAAACTCGACTTGACTCGAAAATCGATTTTTTTTTTCAATTTTGAGTTATTCAAGACAACATGAATTATAAATTTAGTTTTCGAGTTCGATTTGAGTTGAAATTTTGAATTTTCGAGTTACTCAAAAAACTGAAAGTTTGACCTAGTACTTTGATAGCTTTACGATATAGTATGTGATTTCATTATTTATTCAATTCCTCCTTCATGTTAAGTCCATTTTTTTCCAAATTTGAACCACATACTCCTAAATCATTGTAGAATACATTTGTACTTTCAATTACTCTTTTTGACAACAATTTTTTTTTATTTTTCAATCTAGTCCTTCAATTTTTCATAATCTCCTTATTTCTTCAATTCATCATTTATTTTAAGTCCCTTTTTTACCAAATTTGAGCCACATGCTCCTAAACCATAGTAGAATACATGTGTACTTTCAATTCCTCTTTTTGATAACATTTTTTTTTTATTTTTCAATTTACTACTTCAATTTTTCATAATCTCCTTATTCCTTCAATTTGTTATTTATTTTAAGTCATTTGTTTTACCAAATTTAAACCACATGCTCATATTCAACTATAGAATACCTATGTAACTTTAATTTTTATTTTTTTTAACTAAATATATACTATCTTTTTTATTTTGTCCCTAAACTTTACATTTTACTTAATTTGGTCTTTTGACTACAATTGTTTGCGAATTCTTTCTTCTCATAAATTCCTTGACTCATTTATACTCTCTTCAATATTTACCCTCAAAATACTTTCTATAAAATATAATATTATGAATATATTTCATAATTTTAGATTTTATTTGATATATTAAATAATATTATAATATGAAAGAATAATATATATATATATATATATATATATATATATATATATATATATATATATTATAGTTAGATAAAGTTAAAAAAATTGAAAAAAATCATTGTCATAATACTATAAATAATTTTAATAAAATTAATACATAAACTCGTATAACTCGACTTGATTGAATGTTCACCCTTAATGTTTGTAACGTACGAAGGTGACAAGCGATAACTAATGTTTAACAAATCAAAAATACAAAGATGATTTTAGGGATTTTAGGAGGAAAAAATGATTTTAGGGATATTAGGAGGAAACAATGATTCTAGGGATTTCTGGGTTCAAAGCATTTCGTTTTTTGATAAAAGAAAAATGAGTAACATAAAGTCCCATCCCACATATGAAGAGACGAGGAAGTTGACTTCGACTGATACCTTGATAGAAGTTGATCTCAATAAATGTGATCCATGGGGATATTCCGGGTGAGTTTTATCGTACCGATAATTTTGATGGGATAATGTGATAGAGAAAGAAATTGATTTGTATGGGGTGTTGCGGAAACTATTTTATTATGTAAGGTGAAATAAACTGTGGATAGAGAAAGACGTTTAAATCACCTGATATATATCTTTAGAAAGATATAGAGAAAACATGGTATTTTTCTTAAAGTGTATGTATGTGAAAGTCAACTTTATTAATATATCAACCTAAAAGACGTTGTACCTTTGCAGTATTTTTCTAAAGACATCAAGTGATTCGGACATCTTCTCTCGTGCAATGCTTATACTACCCTAGTTGAAAAATTAATTTCCTTCCTCCTATGCGAGTAATTCTTATTTTTTATCATATTATCTAAGGAAAATTGTCATATAATATCCTTATAAATATATTATTTTATTTTTAAAATTAAAATAGTATAATCATGATGGTTTTTATTAGTATGATGTGATGATAAGATAATGCATAATTAAAAATTCATGTGTTGAAATTTTAAAATGTAAATTAAATTAATTTTCTTGTTATCATTTTTTGTGAAGGGAAATTGTCCATTCATATTATAATTGCTTGAAATAAAACGTAACTACTTTATTTTTAAGATAAGCAAAATTAATTTTAATTACGAATATAAATGTTATTTTTATATGTTGCATGGCATGTTTATTTTTGTTTGTTTTCTAGCTTGAACGTGTACCCCTTTGTGTCTAGGTGCATGGACATTTTGGATGAGCATTGAACCAAATGAGAGCTTTTTCATATTCCACAAGGCAGACAAGCATTCAAGCGTTTCATTAAAGTTATTATTTATCAACTTTTAGAGGCTTTTCATATTCTACATGGAGACATAAAATGAAGGTCTTCTTAATTCATATCTTTATTACATTCAAGAAGGTTAAATGGCTTGAAGATGAGCATTGAATAACAAGAGACATTCCCCATTTGGACACTTAAGTATCTACATACATCAAGTGTTCACATTCATTCATAAGTGCGCAAGCCAAGGAAATTCAAGAGTCTTCCTTCCCTTTGAACAAAATTGTGCCTACATTCAGCCTAAAATAAATCCAAATTCATCATAATTACTCTAAAATATTTTGGCCATTAAGGGAGAAGAAAAGAGACAAGCAATTTAAGTGTATTCATCACCATTAGGATGAAGCATTTGTATTCCTTTGTAAAACTCTTCATATTCATCCTATAAACACTATACATAGGCACCTTCTTTTTATTGTAAATAGAAAAATTTCATATAAAAAATCCTCTTTGAGATTTGTTTTCTTTCTAGTTATTTTGAAGAATTTTATCGGCTTCACGTTTTCTCTTGTGGTCTTCATCCATTTCATTTGTTTATAACAATGGTTCCTAGCTCCATATAGCCAGAGGGTCACGTTCCATCCAAAACCATTTCAATCCATCCTTTTATATTGTTTGGTCTTAGCTTCATATAGCTAGTAAGTCACAATCCGTTTTCTTTTCATCCTTACACAATCCACGTCAATTATCACCATTTCCTACTTCATTTTTCCATTACACAAACTACAAAACCATCACTTAACATACTATAACCTTTTCCCCCTTACTATCCAATCATCCATCCTTACTATTTCCATTACTTATCTTATTCATAACAAGAATCAACATTCACTTTATATCTACTTATCTTTTCTTTCAAGTGTCATTTTCAGCATTTCAAGTTATAAGTTCATTCACTTACTGGAATCACGATATGTTAACATCACATATGATTCAAAACAACACAACCAGATTCATATCATTTGGTATCAGAGCAACGACGATTCAGTAAGATCACAAATTTCTCTCTCTCGGGTTAGTACAAAATAGGAAAAAAAATATATAAAAAAACACAAAGCAAATGTCTTAAAGAGAGAGGAATTAAATTCTTTTCATCTTTTAAAAAATTGTTTTAGTTCAATTTCTATTCTTCATTTCTTTAGCAATATCATTACGTATTCTAATATTCTTCTTTGTTTCTTGTAGCCGCACTTTTTCCTACACATTTCTTCCTACTGCTTAACCACTTTGTTTAAGCCGAATTCCAAAAGAAATCTTATCAAGCCTTGAGGAAGTTCCATTAGAACTTGATAAGCAAGCAAGAGTGGTAAAATATAAGATATCATACAAGGGTAAAAGGCATCCCAAGTGAAACACGAGTGAGAGTGAAGTTTCCTTAGGAGTGAAATTGGTGAGGTTACTAGTGTTTTAGTTACTAACTATGTCTCACCATTCTAGAGACAATTCTCATGTTTCATGACAAGGTGATGCCCAAAATGAAGGTGATGCACCAAACTTACAAATATAAGCTACCAAGGAGAATA
Organism: Hibiscus syriacus; assembly: GCF_006381635.1. NCBI lineage: Eukaryota > Viridiplantae > Streptophyta > Magnoliopsida > Malvales > Malvaceae > Hibiscus > Hibiscus syriacus. The sequence goes on from NW_024062483.1 coordinate 735,740, forward strand.
CAAGAGGCCGAGGACAAGAACAAAAAGATAATGCCTACCAAGGAGAATACAAGGAAGAGAAAGTTAATGGTCTGGAAGATGAACGAGTTTCACAGCAAGGACATCAAAGCGTGAGACTCCAATGGTTTTATTCCTGAACGGGTGACAGCCTTAGCAACATCAAGATTTCCATTCCACATGTCCAAGGCAAGACGGATCCCAAGGCTTACCTAGCATGAGAAAAGAAGGTTCAGTACATATTTGAGTGACATAACTATTTGAACTTAAGAAGGTAAAACTCGATGCTAGAGTTTACAAACTATGCACTAATATGGTGGGATCAAATGACTTCTAATAGGAAAAGAAATAGAGAGCATCATATCTCTACCTGGAATGAGATGAAAGCGGTGATGCAGAGGTGTTTCATTCTAACCCACTACCATTGGAAGTTGTTCAATAGGCTTCATAATTTCACATAAGGAAATCAGAGCTCAGAAGAGTATTATAAAGAGATAAAGGTGGCCATGATTTGTGCTTACATAGACGAGGATCGAGAAGCCATGATGGAAAAGTTCGTAGCGGGCCTTGATCCCAACATTGCAAATGTGGTGGAGTTACAATATTATGTGGAGATTGATGACATGGTGCATATGGCCATGAAGGTGGAGAAGCAACTCAAGAGAAAGGGGACTTCATGCACTTATGGCAGTTCTATATCAAAATGGGGACAAAGCTCTTACAAAAAGAGCTCTCCATTTTCATCCAATGAAAGAGGCAGATGACCCAAGAGCAACAAGCCTATTTTCGAAACCAGCAAAGGAAAGAGTTCGATCAATCTCATTTGATCTCGATATGTACAATACTTTAAGTGCTTGGGGCAAGGACACATTGCTAGCCAATGTCCAACTCATAACACTATACTCCTTTGAGATGATGGAAAATTGAAACAAACTAAGAGGGGGAATAATCAGATAACATTCCCATCCAAGAAGAAAAAATGAGTTGGATTATTCTATTGAATGAGAGACCCTTATAGTCAAAAAAAGCCGAAGTGTGTAAGCCATTGAAAGGGATGAACAACACGAGAATATCTTTCATACTCACTGCCACGTTAATGGGAAGATATGCTTTGTTATTATTGATGGAGATAGTTTTACTAACGTTGCTAGTACTTTGATAGTAGAAAAGCTCGGTCTAGAAATAACAAATCATCCACATTCTTACAAACTACAATGTCTCAACGATAGAGGATAACTCAGGGTCCCCAAACAAGTTATCATTTCTTTTTCCATTGGAAGATACAAAGATGAGGTTTTATGTGGCATTGTTCTGATGTATTCTAGTTATCTACTACTTTGAAGGCTGATAACTCCCTAAAAAGGTTACTTTTAAGGCATTTTCACTTAAGTTATTGTTTGTTTAAAAGCTCATTTTGGTTATTTTAGGATCATCTAGTTGTATATAGTTGCATTAGTGGTGGTGGTGCTATGTTATCATGTAAAGGTGATGCACGAGGGAAAGGTGTGCTGTTTATGTTGTGCATGAAATAGCAAGAAAAAGGTTGAATTGGGAAGGAATGCAGTGACATCACACGTTGCTGAAGTAGATTAAAATACCTTGGCATTTCTGGCACAGAAATGGACACATATATTTTTATAAAAGGACAGCTGGTAAGACACGTGTCTAATGGTTATAACTGCCTGCTGGGGACCACTGCCACCTGGGAGGACAAGACTCATGCCAAAGTAGTGACTCTAAGGGTATTATGGGTAATTAGAGTGTAAAAGCCCATTAATACCATTGAATATTTTTTATTATTTAATACATCTCATATGAGAGAGAAAGAGGGGGACTCATTGACCATCTTCAGCTAGATTTTCTTCACCTTCTTCATCGTATCATTCTTTCCATTTTCTTAGTGGTTTTCCTCTATTAAAGTGGTCCAAGGAGTGGCGGGCTAAGCATCCGAGAGGAGCTAGGAAGCTAAGGTGAGTCATGGTGGTTGAAGAGAGCTTCAACTGCACATGTTGAATGCTTTTTCTCCCTTCCCCTTTTCTGTTATTTTTATTTGATATTTGGTTGCTGGAACGAATGAATTTCATGTTTTGTTTCATGGATGATTCGAACCCCACCATGAACTAACCTTATTTGGTGGTGGTGGGGTTGATTTTATGGATGTTTGATATTATTTGAATGTTAGATTTAAATTTATCTTTTGTATTTACTTGTTTTGCTTATGAATGATTCATCTTCTAAGTTTGTAAGAGGCATGAGAGTTTCCATTACTTAGATGAAGGCTAGGTGTTTGAGAGAAACTTAGTCATTAATACTTTTAGTATTATAGAGAAATACAAGTAAGGTCCACATAAGCAACGGGGTGTAGTATTTTCTTAAGCTTAGAAACAACAAAGTAGTACTATATCCTAATCGCTTATTGCTTAAGAGAGACTGAGATAGGATTTCAATTAATAAGAGGGGTAGTTTTTATCAATATCATAGGCTGCCATAGTTGAGACTAAGAGGAGATGTCATTGCATTCTATTATATTAGGTTCCTTTGACTAGAGATAGAGGAGCACTTTTAGCAAACCCTGTCGAGTAAGTAACGCTTAGATAAATCAAATATGCTTGAGAGATAAGTTTTAGCATCCTTAAATCAATCTCTACCATTCATTCCCGTGGAAGCTTGTTGTGTGAGGATTATCAAACTATCATTTATTTACTATTTTTACCGTTTTTCATTGTCTTGACATTTCTATCATTTTCAACATTATAATATGCTCTTGCCATTACATTTTCATTTGCTACCCCATCAAACTATCAATCCACATCCATCTACACACACTTTTCATTGTCATGACATTCTCTATTGGTACATATCATCACTAAATATACTTAGATAAAGCAGTGCTTTGCTTTGGTTAAACTTTGTAATTTCCACCAATCCCTGTGGAGACGATACTCACTCATCACTTTATTACGAGAGCGATTTTTTATACTCTCACATTATTTGCATATAATTTTATAGTACTCACAACACGCAACAAGGTTTTGGCGCCGTTGCCGGGGATTGGCAATGTGAAGTTAATTGGTTTTGCTAGACATTTTATTTTTGCTTCTTTACTCTTGTATAGTTTACTTTATATTTAATTTTTTATTTTTCAGGCTTATTTGGTGTATGCCAAGAAGACATTCTGACAAGCCATTGAATCCATAGATCCTGAGATTGAAAGACTCTTTAGACAAATAAGACGTGCTCAATGTGCTCGAGAAAATATGTATCAAATTGGAAATCAAGGCATTGGTCAAGATAATAGAAATCAGAATGCCGAGGCATTACAAAATGTTGGACTTGCTGATAGGCCTCGTGTTATTCGTGATCATTTAAATCTAATGCTAGATGATTCGAATCATGGAATTGTGGCACCCAAAATTCAAGATGCATATTTTGAGCTTAAATCAATCATGTTTAATATGTTGTATTCCATAGGGAAATTTGGGGGCATTCCAACTAAAGATGCCAGGGAGCATATTCAAAATTTTTAAAGGTTTGTGATTCTTTCTGCCAAGAATGAGTGCACGAGGATGTGCTAAAATTAAAGTTGTTCCATATTCTTTGCGAGACCGAGCAAGGGCTTGGTTGAGTGGTGTTCCATCCAGTTCGATGGAATCATGGGCTGATCTTTGCAAGAGCTTCTTATTGAGATATAACCCATCGAACATGAACACTCGGCTAAGGAATGGCACATCATCCTTTTTCTAGGGCGACGACGAATCTATGTATGAGTGTTGGGATCGTTACAAGAGTTTGCTTCGCAAGTGTTCAAATCATAGTTTTCACGATTAGACTCAAGTAGTTATGTTTTATAATAGAGTTAATGCACCCATGAGGACATTACTTGATGCCTAAAAAAATGGGACATTGCTGGATAAATCACTTACTGAGGTGTTTTCTATTTTGGATAGAATTGCTTTCCTTAAGGCTTGGGAGTGGAAGGAAAGCACCTGGAACATTCGAGTTAGATACCAAGGACTCAGTGTCCGATCAACTCTCAGCTATTACTAACATTCTGAAATATTTACAACGATCCACTGAGGTAAAGGAAGTGAAAGCAGCTAGCTCGACATGTCTGTTATGCCAAGGCAATCATCATGAGAGCGAATGCCCGACTAACCATGAGTCCATAAAATTTGTAGGTAATTTCAATCGAGACAGTAATAATCCTTATTCTAACACTTATAATGCAGGATGACGTCAACATCCCAATTTTTCATGGGAAATCAATGAGCCCATAATGCTAGTCAATCCACTCGGCAGTAGAATCACACTAAATCTCAAGGCTACCAAAATAATATGCCATGACATAATACCAACAAAGGAGCTTCATCTTCAGTGAGCATTAGTTCATTGGAAGCTACAATTCAAGATTTCATATCTACTATGAAGACAATGCTGTAAGACTATTCTACTTTAATTAAGAATCAATGAGCTTTACTTCATAGCCAAGGCGCCTTACTTCAAAGCCAAAATTCATCTTTGAGAGCTTTCGAAGGTCAAGTTGGTCAGATTGTTGCAGCATTGCAAGAGCGCCAACAAGGACATTTTCCAAGTGACACTGAAGTCACTAAGACACATGGAAAAGAGCATTATAACATGTTAACTCTTAGGAGTGGAACACAAATTAACCAACAAGTCAAGGTTGGTGGGACACAACATGATGATTCTACCTCCACTATTGAAGAGGAGGAAGCTGAATTGCATGATGATATCATTTCTTAGAAGGAAAAGGAGGAGGGTTCTTCTAGTAAGGCTGCCAAGGCACAAAATTCTGATGCCAAGGTGAAAGCAATTCCTACTCCTGCAGTTAAGGAAGCTAGACCCCACCACGCTTTCCTCAAAAATTAAAGAAGCATAATGACGAAGTTCATTTCATGAAGTTTATGAACATTCTTAATCAGCTCCATATTAATATACATCTCTTGGAAGCTATTGAACATATGCCGACGTATGCCAATTTTCTGAAGGAAATTTGCACCAAGAAGAGGAAAGTATGAGACGGTTGCCACGACAACAAAATTTTGTTCTTCATTGAGTAAGTTTCCATAAAGGCAAAATGATCTGGGCAACATCATTATTCCCTTTTCTATATGTGATCTTGGTTCAAGTGTGAACTTAATACCAAAATCTATATTCTTGAAGCTTGGCATAGGAGATTCGAAACCACTCTCGGTTATTTTACAACTTGTCGACTGATCCCATGTTAAACCTGAAGGGAGAGTCGAGGACGCCATAGTAAGGGTGGATAAATTTATGTTTTCGGTTGAATTCCTAATTCTATATTAGGAAGTTGATGCCAAGGCACCTATCATTCTGGGTAGACCTTTCATAGCCACTGATCGTATTTTGATAGATTGTAAAAAATGTGAACTCACCATGAGAGTGATTGATCAGTGTGTGACTGTCAATGTGTTTTGTACTCTCAAGTATATTGATGACACTGAAGAATGCCAAGGCATTTATGAATTGAGTCCATTGATTGAAGAAGAAACAAAATAGCTTTGCCAAAACAATTTTATTCAGCTAGTAGACAAGAAATATTTGATGGAAGATGAAAGCTTAGAGGATCATGAAAACTTCCCAATTTTGGAGGAGTAATCTAGCTTACTACTAGCTAGATCAGGTATGAATTTGGAACATTTATATTTTTGATGAATTTATTCCTCCTAAGCAATCGCTATTGCATGCAACTACCCTAGAGCTTAAACATTTTCCAGGGCATCTTAAATATGTTTACCTGGGTAGCGAAAACACTTTACCAGTGATTATTTCCTCTAACCTTACTACTAACAAATAACAAAGTTTGTTAAGTGTTTTGATGTAGCATAAGAAAACACTTGGTTGGACTATGGCTAATTTAAAAGAAATTAGTCCCACGATTTGCATGCATAAGATTCTTTTCAAATAAAATCCTTCTTCTTAATTAATAAATAAAGGAAATAATTATTATAAAGAAGTAAGAGTCGAATCCACAAGGTCATAGAAAATTATGAATTTCTATCTATATTGTTTATACAAGGCGTGAAAATAGTAAATGGGGGTTTTGGTAAAAACATATTTAAATAATAATAAAATCGATTTGAAGTAAAAATAAAGAAAAGATTTAAAGTTGAAAATGTATATGGTAAAAACAGCCTAAAGCTTTGCTTTGACTCAATTTCCTTTAGATCATCGAATTAGATTTTCCCTTCGGGATTCACGTCGGTTACTTTGTCTATATGGGCAATCCCCGTGACTCTATTTTGTATACCGAATACCCAAGGCAATCTTTGATTCTGGCTTCGAAAACGAATCTAATCAACATCAATTATCATAGATCAATTACCGTTTTAAGTTCATGGAAACTGACTCGGATTGTTGCTTCAATAACCATCAATTTCGATCTCAATTCCCTCTTGGTGAAGCTATCTTGCCAAGTGTGTTCCCAGGAAGTCGAATGTTCTCTATAAGTCGATCATTCCTCCCACACGTTTAATCGCAAAAACAATCTAGACCAAAGTCTATCTTTGATTTTGAAAACTATTTTGATTTTGAAAAATAAGCATAGAGATTGAGAGAGATATTATGAAGATATTAAGGGTATGTTTCAATTCTCCTGTTGGAATTGAGTCATCGCTTCAGCTCTCGGCTTATGAAGAATTTAGCTAAGCATGACAAAAGTCATACTTAGCATATTTAAAAAAACAAAGCTTGAAAATAAAAGAAAAATGAAAACTTGAAAAATAAAATAAAAGAGAAAGATTTAATAAAATTAGAAAGAAGAAGAAGATTGTAATCTGAGATGTGTGTTTAGGCTTACCCCAAGAGGGTATTTATAACATCTCAAAGCCTAAAGATAAACAAAGAAAATAAAATAAAATAATCCTAAAGATAATTGTTTTTTCCTAAATTCAAACTCTAAACAAGTCTCCTAATGTAACTCTGCTCGTCCATCTTCCAGAAGGTGCGCTAAGTAGATCTTCGAGAAACTGCCGCTGACTAGACCTTCTAGAAACTACCACGTCAGACCGTGTCGTGCCCATGTCTCCAGTCGTGATCAAATAATAAAAAAAATACATAATACGCCCGTTTTACCACTTGTTCTGGAAAGTAAGGACTTGCACAAAAATAAGCATAACACAACCAAATTAGCATCAATAAATCCATAAGATTAAAGAAATAACGAGCATATATTAACGATTTTGAACACTCATCAATTGTATTAAAGGAATGCCACGACAACTCGATAGAAACACAAAGAATACTCAACCCTATTATGAAAAAGTGGTAATGAAAGAAATTTTGAAATGGCTTGATGCTGAAGAGATTTACCCTATATCGAATAGCTCAAGAGTAAGCCTTGTCCAATGTGTACCAAAGAAATGTGGCATAAGTGTGGTTAAATGAGGATAATGAGTTATTACCCACTCACACTGTCACTGGCTGGAGGATATTTATCGACTATCGTAAGCTCAATAAAGCTACAAAGAATGGCCATTTTCCTATACCCTTCATTGTCCAAATGTTAGATAGAATGGAAGGAAAAACATTCTACTTCTTTTTAGATGGGTATTCTGGGTGCAATCATATTGCCATCGCACCAGAGGACAAGGAGAAAACTACATTCACTTGTCCGTATAGCACTTTTTCTTTTATGAGGATACATTTTGGACCCTGTAATGCCCCAAAAACTTTTTTAGCGTTACATGCAAGATATTTTTCTGATATGGTCGAGGACTTCCTTGAGATATTCATGGATGATTTCTCCATTTTTGGAAATGATTTTGAGCAATGCGTTGGCAATTTGGCAAAAGTTCTCAAAAGATACGAGGAGGCTGATTTAGTTTTAAATTGGGAGAAATGTCACTTCATGTTGACTGAAGGCATTGTATTATGGCACAATATATCTCACAAGGTCATTGAGGTGGATAAAGCAAAAATTGAAGTGATTGAAAAATTTCTACTGCCAACCTCTTTCAAGGGCATAATGAGTTTTCTTGGACATACTGGCTTTTATAGAAGATTCATCAAGGATTTCTCCAAAATCTCTAAGCCCTTATGCACTTTGCTTCAACAAAAACAACCCTTTGTGTTTGACGAGTTATGCCTTGGCGTATTCACTGAGCTGAAACAACGATTGATCTCAACGCCTATTGTAGTTCTTGCTGATTGGACATCACCATGTGAGCTAATATGTGATGTGACAGATTTTGCTGTAGGAGTTGTTTTGGGGAAGCGTCGAGGTAATCCTTTTCATGTTATATATTATGCTAGTCATACCTTGAACAAAGCACAACAGAACTACACCACCAATGAGAAAGAATTACTTGTTGTGATATTTGCTTTTAATAAAATTAGACCATACCTAATAGGAAATAAAGTTATTGTTCACATTGATTTTGTTCATGGTTCTAACATTCATAATCAACGTGCTTACTGAAGTAACACAGAGAAAACTAAGGAATTAGAAAGGTAAATTTTAGAATTGATGGAGAAAAGTGATGTGAAGAAAAGTCTTAGTTATTGTGTTGTGTTAGTTCTACTTGTGCCTAAGAAAGATGGAACATGGCGTATGTGTGTAAATTATCGAGCAGTGAACAAAATCACGGTAAAGTATCGTTATAGTATTCCATGTTTAAATAACATGTTGGATGAATTTAGTGGATCTAACATTTTCTCTAAGATTGATCTTAACAGTGGTTATCATCAAATAAAATTTGAGAAGGTGATGAGTGGAAAACTACATTCAAGAAAAAACAAGGACTTTTTGAGTGGTTGGTTATGCTTTTCGACTTAACTAATGCAACATGCACATTCACGAGGTTAATGAATCAAGTTCTTAGACCATTCTTGGGTTAGTTTTGTGTGGTATAATTTGATGATATATGTGATCACCATTTTTTCCGTTATATATATAAATATTTATTATTATTATTATTATTATTATTATTATTATTATTACTACTACTACTACATAACCCGAGCCAGATCATAAACCCAAAAGCCTTGGTGAAAATCAAATTACAAACCCAGCTAACCCATTTACCCTTTAACCCATATCAACCCTAAACTGGCCAAACCTAAAAACCCTTACTACCCTAACTGCTAGCGCCACCTCTCCTTTGCCACCATCGCCATTACTGTCACTAGCCACCTCAACATATCACTTATTCCAAATTCCAGCATATCAAACAAAATCCAATAAAAAATAAAAAAAATTAAGAATCAGATCTAATAAAAAAAACAAACAAATCACACTTAATCCATGTTTCTTCACCAACCGGACACCCGTTTCCATAACCATACTCCTCCGCCAAACCCTCACCAAATAGGAAAGCAACCTTGGCCATTTTTATAGCATGCAACAACTACACAAAAAAAGAAGAAAATGAGAACAGATCCGAAAAAACAAAGAAACCCAAAAACAAACAAAAAAAGAGAGAATTGAAAAAATGAGAAGTTTATCATTTAAGCGAAGCTATTTTTAACTTAATTTTATATATTATTAATCCTAAATTATATATGTTTTTACATATATATATATATATATATATATATATATATATATATATATATATGTATATAAATATAAAGAACACATTTTTTTATTTATGTATCAAGCTTATATTTATTTATTTTAATGATATATTTATATATTGTAACTTTTAATAAAATATCAATATATTTTATTAAAGATAATTTTTTTAATATATTTGAATGTCTATATAATATATTTTTAACAAGGCAATCTATTCAATATTTTGAAAAGCTTTAAAATATTTGATTGTTCAATTAACTTATGAAAGACCTCCAAAGTCCTGGAGTGCCCTTTCTAAGGATTATTCAATTAAAAATTATATTTTATTGTTTATTAATTATTTTTCTTGCGTGCATATTTCATATATTTTGTACATTACATTTATTACTATTGCACTCATAAATCATGCTTTTGATTACTCATTTTCCATAAGATTCTAAGGCAATATTATCTTGTGTCACGTGTTAACGAAATTATGTCCAACATAATTGGATTTTAATTTCTGTTAACTCATGTAGCAAAAGGAAGTAATTTTTAAATAAATTTTAGTGAATTAAATCTTTCATCGAATCAAATATTAAAAAAATGAAATCACACATTACAAAAATATCATAAAAATAAAAAATTGTAATTTAAATATCGAGTTCAAATTTGTAAAATTTCATTGTTTTCAACAACATATAATCGAGAGGTACTAATCTTGGGAACTGTAACCAACTCTCGAATCCTTTCTCACGCATAACCGACTCCCAAATCCTTAAAAATGAATTTATGGTTAAACACATACCAATTTTCTTCTTTAAATGATTTTTCTAAAATTCATTTAAAAGGTGTTTTCTGGGTATTCAACCTACCTAACCAAAAGGTTGATGGTGACTTCAATCTTTTCTGAATTAATTTGATTTAAAAAAACTGACATTCCTCAAAATTCGTGACGTACATCTATTTTTTGACGTCCTGGGCAAAAAACAGTGACGATAACTTGGCGACTCTACTGGTGACATTTTAAGAGTTAGGCCTGACTCGATTATACGTTGTCCGAGTGATTAAAATTTTATAAATTTGAACATTTACTTGAATTACAATCTTTTTAATTTCAATTTTCATAATCATGCATCATTTCTTACTCTTGTAAATAGTTGTACTAATGTTTTATCTCATTGTTTTCAGACTTGTTAAGGTTTTCGAAAATGAGTCTCATTCTTTTCTTTTTATCAAAAGGTTTGTGAGTTTCTCCTCATACACAACACGTGTATTTTTATGTCATAAGCTCTATACCTGAGCATTATTCCATTAAGTGGGAGAGAATCGCTAGTGCCTTTCGTGAGCAGCCCTTCGCAGAGGCTAGTGAATCACTCTTGGAGTACATGCCCTTGTGATCTTCGTGAGTAGCCCTCCATAGAGACATAAGAAATGTGCTTCCTAGAATTGAACTCAATCCGTTTAAGTCTATAATAGATGAGGATTGAGGGTTTGGTAGCCCAAGGGGGCACCAACATCAAGGGAAATTTGAGAACCTTTTCCCATAGAGCCAAAACCATGCATATAGGGAACCCTAGACTGGTCACCCTAGATAGAGCCACACTGAACCTCTTTCCATCGATTGGTACCAAAATAGATGTTCATAAAGGAGGAACGACGCTAAACCTTCATTTTTTTCTTTAAATCCATAGAATAAATTTTTTTTCTCTAATAAAACATGCGAAAAAGATACCATGCGGTTATGATTTACTTCATGAAATAAATAATGTCAGGTAGAAAACATTTCCAGGTAGGATTTTTATTTAATAAAAGCATGCTCAGGTAGATACCATGGTTGGGTATGTATTATACTTATCTTTAAACATCACCTTTTATGGGCTATTTTACATATACTAACTCTTTTTTTTTCCTGATTTTTGTGTCATTTTTTTCTTTTTGCATTTCATCATCATCAAAGCATAACATGAAGGTGTTGATCCACACATGTCTCTCTAATTGGAATTTTTTTCATAAATATAGATAAAAGTTTTCAATCAAGTAGCAGCATACACAAACATACACTGATGGCTAAGGGAATTCAGAGAATGAGAAAACTCGCTTGAAGATTACGTAACAGAGTTGACTGATATGACAATGTTCGAGACACGAAAGATGATCTCTTGATTAAGAAACAATGAAGTAGTGGATTCTTATCTACGACATTTGCACCTTTAATCATCAAGGAGTGATGCATGACTGTAGCGTCACAGGGGCATCAACCGAGACAAGTGATATAGCGCTTGAGGGCATAATTTCAAGGATGAAGCTCCAAGATAAAGTATTGAGCCAATCAAGACCCATCTTTCAAGTAAAATTATGTCTGTCAAATGGGCTATCTTGTAACATGGAGACTTTTATCTATGAAAACAATTATTCTATGATATTCATCAATGAGATCAACAACTTTGGCATTTAATTTGCACTCTCATCTTTGCATCTTTACAATCGCAGTCGCATCTTTATATTTGTGTTCGTATCTTTACATTTGTGTTCACATCTTTGTATTTGCACTCTCATATTTACATTGGCATTCACATTCGTATTTATGTATTCACATCTCTACACCATACATTGTATTCAAACATCTCAACATGCATTGATCCTGGAACTTGGAGTACCTCATGGAGAGTCCTATGATATAAGTTTTTGAAAGTAAGTTGAAGCCACCCCATTAGTGCATAGAAAAGAGTTGAGAGTCATATACTTGATGTTAACACCATATATGGAGTTTAGGGCATACCCTTGAGATATGTGGGACACCGAAGAGCAAGTTTTGAAATTTGATTGACCCAGGGGCATTGACCTTTAACGCGTAATGAGACATTCTAATAAGAATTAAAAAGAAGTTCTTTCATCCACCTTACTACACTGGCATTGCCTTGTTTGAACGTGTTTTTGTTCTTTCTTTTGATGCTTGAACTTACATCATTTTACAAGGTTATGGGCAATAAATCAATTTTTAATATTGTAATTCTTTAAATATCAAATGAATTAAAGGTTCATTTACTACTTTATTGATTATAGACTTTTGACAGGTGGCAAGATTAAACCTTTCGTACTTCATCCAAAGCTGAAAGAACCATTACTTGGTTCCTTACCTGAAATAACATATGCTTACTACCAAAAGATTGAACCTTTACATCATCTCCCTTTGAAACAATAAATTCATGCATTTATCCTCCCCGAGTCACCAAAGTTCGTACTTTTACCTTCCCAAAAATGGCCATAACATTACTTTTTCCAAAATTATGAATTTAAAGTCACACATTTCCCTTCATAGACACAAAACTAACATTTATTCCTAACCTCAAAATATCTCAGAGGCATAAAATACAAGATGGTAGTGTGTATGAGAACCATTCCTACAAGAAAGACAAGATGGAGTGTTTTGGATCAAGTTTTTGCAAGAGAATTTGAATAATTGGGACATACTAGGAGCAAAGTAAAGTAGAAATAAATGTAATCATTGAAATAATTCTATAATGAACTAATTACATTGTTTTCGTGTGAATAGAAGTCAATCCTGAATACTCGTCCCACTGGGGATACCTCTTTACAAGGACTTTCATGTATGAGATGATGAACAACTTTGATTTATTTATCTCTTAACAAATATAAAAGGACAAAAGAAAAAAAATCTCTTGTTGTCCTCGTTTGAGACTATGATATTTTCTTCTGATTCAACCCTAACCAAGGATCACCCTCCACACTGGGGGGCCAAGGTAAAGAAAATCTAATTGCATGAATGAAGACCATCACTGCAGATTTTTTTATAAGAACAAGCTCGTGTGAAATAACAAGGTACCACAAGGTGGACCAAATACAAAGTGCTTGAAGATCAAATAAAGTTGACAACATAGAGAGAATATAAAAGAAAAAATGATAAAGATAAAGAAAATGAGAAATATAAAATAATATAAAAGAGAGGGCGGAAAAAAAAGAAAGAAAGAAAGAGAAAAAAATAAAGTAAAGAAATAGGGAAAAGAAAAAAATAGGGAAGAAAGAAAACATATCAAGTACTTCAAGAAAAGTGACTCAAGCCACAAGGTTGACTAAGTAAAATTGTTTCAAGGATACATATTCAACAAGAAGATCAAGAATGCAATGATATAACAAGATGGAGATGAACTCTAGGGTAAAAAAAATGGTCAGTCTAGAGGGATCCAGAAAAAGAAAGAAAAGAAAAGAGTTGCAAGCAGATTCAAATAAGACAAAGTAAGATTAAAGACGTTAGCACAAGTTGATCATTGGCTCAATCACCCTTAAACACTTGATTGATCCTATTTATCCCTTTCCTTCATGACCGTGAGCCCTAGCCTATGACTGAAAAGTCCCTTCTAATCATACATGGATTTCTAAGTGGATAGACTATCTTCAGAATTTATTATGCCCCTTAGGGTTAATTTTTATTTACAAAAATGGTTTTCTAAAATCTTCAATGCATGATAGGGAAAAATAACAAAGGGGGTTCAAGACATAATAACTATTCTTTTAGAAGAATTGATCACTTCTTAAGTGTCCATCTGATTATGTCATCATGAAGAGAAACCCTCAAACTATTCTATAATATTTCTATTTAGGGACACCAGAGTGAGACTGATCACTTGTAAATGTATATGATAAGACAAGCAAATCTGTGCAAGTATACACAATTGATGCAAGTACTATAATAGTGAGTGAGTATCGTCTCCACATGGATTGGATTAGAAATATATTTTCACCACATCTAGAACTAATGTCACAAACTAAGTCCTAATAAGTATTATCCCAAGAACTAATATTAATGAACTAATAAAAATGATTCAATGATTTTAGAAAAGTTTGGTCGAGGCAAAATTAATATGCAAACTGATAAAACAAAACAAGTGATGGTTTAAATATAATGCAAATAACCTCACATATTTAGACGTGTTACAGAGCACTTATGCTAAACTATTATCTTGATAATAATTATTCCCAGTTTAGAATGAATTATTATGACTCACTAAAGCTGCCCGACATGATTACTAGGTATTCTTATACGGTTTCTACGGCAATACCTCTCGGCGTTAACTATAGAGTAGTCCTTCCTACTCTAGCATTTATCCCTTTTAGTCGTTTAAAACTCACTCCTTATCTCTAAGGTAAATAAGTTAGAAATTCACCATCCCGGATTCATTCCATTTCTCACGTTGATCTATCATAATTCTCTCGAATTTAAGAATTGATTATCTAGATAAAAGGCTATCTCTAAATGCTCTTACAGTGCAAAGGCAAAATATTTAAGATATAAGCGAAACAGACATAAGCGAAACATAATTCGTCATTCATAAACATACAAATATTGTTCAGGCAAAACAAAGTTTAACACCAAGTAAAGCATTCATGGTGCTATTAAAGATCATCCAAGATTCAATGTTTTATACAACCCCAAATAAAATAAGAGTTAAAAATAAAGGAAGAACGACTCTAAAAACTGGGGTCTCTGTCGCGACAATCCTGATCAGCACCGCGCCTGCCTTGGTGATCACCCTCTCTCGAGGCCTGATCACTGCTCTGCTATCGTATGGCTATTAAGGACACCAAGGAAGGTTGGTGGGTAGACGGTGGGAAAACACTGCAGTTACTTGCTCACACCTTAGGTAAAGCTCTTCTCTCTTCTTCCTTGCCTCCTCTTTTTTGCGGCTATGGCTGGTTATTTATAAGGAAAGATCTCCTAGGTCTTTGTCTACTTTTGGAGTTTCCTTAACTAGCCGTTATTAATTGTCCAGACTTAAAAAGGAAAGGCAGCTGGCAGAATAATTGAGGCTTTCTTGCACGTGAAGTAGGTCATCCAGCTGGCGAGTGACATAAGCGGTTTCACCACACCTGCTTCAGACTTCCTCAAATAAATCTTGCCTCGGCGAGATAAATCTACTATTCACGTTCTCATTTGTTCTGCTGGCCTTTGTACTTTTTCATTATCACGAATGAAATGTTTTTCCTCTGTAGGATTCCTACACAAACACAACCTAAACAACCTTTTCTCTTCAGCAGCATCAATCAAACCAAATAAATCTTGCTTAAGAAAAACTTTATCCACCACAGGTTAATATAACCTATATGAAACTAAATGCAACTAAACATACAGTACATACTTTATTTAGACGAGCAATAACTTAAGTGAAAATACTAGGAATTAAGTCTTTTTACGGAGTTATCACACCCCCAAACTTAAGCTATTGCTTGTCCTCAAGTAATGGATAATAGCTAGAAGAGAATTAAAATTGTCATGGCAAAGCAGTATTAAGAAAATCATATGGTTTGAGATTTCAGCCCTCAACAAAAATTGTTTGGCCTCAACATGTTGACAGCCATATCAGTCAAGTTCCTTCCCTAGTCAGGATCCTTTGCTATTGTGTGTGCGTGATTGTAACCAGTCTATGCATAGAGGTAATTAGAAAACTTAAAGTAAGCACTCCTGGTTTGTCAAGACAATAAATTATTCATCAGGCTTAGTTTATACTCCTAGTTATTTATCAACTTTTATTCTCTTTATTCATTTTTTTATAGGGGAGTCAGCTCATCACACCTATCGTTCCACACTCTAGCTGAAAGGGAGTATACCTTCCACCCCCAAGCTAGTCGGGCAGAGTCATCCTATGACTACTTTCATTCACTCATATCCCTTGGCTACTCTTAATTTCTTTTGGAGTTTTTCTTGTTCATGCCTTTGCACAGAGGAGTGTCTCTTTGTATTTTATAGTTTTTCAAGCTTTTAAACACTAGAGAGTTTCCACTTTACCCTTAGAATATTTTTGAAGTCTCGGCAAATAGAAAGTTCTTTCCTAAAAATTTTACAGATTACCTAGAGCAAAAACAACCTACAATCGTGTTTATACATTTCAAGGAATCAAGCCTAGGGTTGGTTCTCTTCTTTAGACAGTCTTAACAATAATTATGGCCCAGGTAATAAAATTTTGCATTCATCATTGGACATCCCTAATTCATTCCTAACAATAATCTCAACCTGGTTATATCATGACAACCAAAATTTTCAACCAATTATCATCAACTGCTTCCTAACAAAGTATGGTAGAATATGGTACAATACCTCCCCCAAACTTGCAGGATGCATTGTCCTCAATGCATGAAATTAAAACTACATGATTTTATGTGCATATGCAAAAAAGAAAAAGAAAAAATAAAAAAGAACTAAAGTAAAGACTCGCTGTGGTGGGGTGGCTTGATTGGACGCCCTCATTCGGCGCCGTTTGGGAGGAGAGAGACTCTCGGATCCAGAGTCTACTACTGCTGGCGAGGGAGATGGCTGAAGTATACGGCCTGTGGTTCTCTTGTAGCTCTTCTTGCTAGATGAGGCTCGTGCTGGACTAGATTGCTCGGTCGTAGGAGTTGGTTATGCTGGGACTGGTTCTGGACTAGTAGATGCTGCTGGACTGGCAATGTTGGTCGAACAGGGGACTAAATAGGATCATGCTTGGGTTGCTTATGTAACACCCCCAACCCGTACCCGACCTGAATACGAGTCTGAGGTGTCACATTGACTTTTCAAACTTTGACTCTTGTCAAAATTCAGAGAAAATTTAAAACTTTCATTAAAATAAAAGCGGTTTATTTATATAAATGGAACAAAATAACCAAAACCGATCAAAGTATATTCAACTCAATCAATTAGTACATGCAAAATATATTCAAATTAACCAAACACGTTTAAATCATCTATTTTCTGATCTGAAATTATGTAAGGGAGATGCTGACGTATCTTACTCTTCTTTGCTTCTCTTCTCGCTTCTATAACCTACGTATGAAACAATCACACGCTAAGTCCATGACTTAGTGAGGCATTAAACATATAAAGGAAACTCTAAATGCTTAAACATGTATGAACATATCACTTCATGATGTCACACAATCATTATATATAATATAATCTACACATATACACATCACACATTATTTCCATCATTAATCTTATTCTACTATCCATATTATTATCATTTATATCCTTTAATCATATCTTTTTATCAACATATGACTCATTCAAACCATACACACATCATCATATCAATCATATAATACAATTCATATCACTAAAATATATACTTCACAAGTACTATCTTCATTGTTATCTCTTTGTTTAGCCCATGTACACTTTTGAGAACTATAGATATGTGAGTCTATTGAGGTTGTGCATTATGCTGTCACCATAGCTCGTATGGGGTCCCACTAAGGGCTATGAGATTTATCTCGAAGGACCACTATGAAATATCCCGAAGGATCACTGTATGTCCCGAAGGACTGCGTAGACCCTCAACTCTTGGCATGCCAACTATATCTCTAGATCTCCTAACACATAACATGGGCATTATCTTTATATCGTTTCACATCTTCATATAATCATATGATTCACTCTCACACATCACAAGTACTTTCTCTTTCATATAACTCATGTCATATATCACATGGCTCTTTATCTCATTCTCATATGATCACGTAGTACATATAATCACATAAGTCCTTGTTACGTAGCTTATATCACATATTCATATAATCACTTATATCATTACCACATAGCTTATATCATATTCTCGTGCAATCCACATATTCATATCACCTATTTCATGTCACTTGCATGGTTTCTCATAAACATATATATATATATATATCATATCTTATTCTTATATAATCCTGCATAT
Organism: Hibiscus syriacus; assembly: GCF_006381635.1. Lineage (NCBI taxonomy): Eukaryota > Viridiplantae > Streptophyta > Magnoliopsida > Malvales > Malvaceae > Hibiscus > Hibiscus syriacus. The sequence goes on from NW_024062483.1 coordinate 753,989, forward strand.
CATCTATGTTCATTAACTTAATCTCTCATATTCATATATCACATATGCATATTATTCATTATATAAACATATATTCATATAGCTTATGTGAATATATATATATATATATCACTTATATCGGTTTCTATATCTTATCACACTAACATATATTCATACCTACACAACATATAATTCATAAAAAAACACATGTTCATGTTCATCAATTTATTCTTAACACTATAGGAAATAGACTTGCCGCAAGTCTTATTTCTAGTTTATATCATATACGATCTAATTTGCACTCACCTTGGCCTCACTTGTTATCAATTACTCATATGGCTTACTTTCTCTTCTGAATCAATTCTAATCTTTTAATCTTTCCGGAACTTGCTCTCGATCGATATCTACACAATCACACATTGATACATATCAATATCCAATTGATATACTCTAATCTATCATTTCTTAGACCAAAAGAAAGGTATATTTCTATTTCCCCTTTGAAGTGCATTGATACATTCTACAATGCATCGATGCATTCTTTAACATGTTCATTGATGCACTACACATGCATCGATACACCAATCACCTTCGATGTTTTCATTTTAAGGGGGTGCATCGATGCACTCCTTATGCATCGATGCACTAATTGCATTCGATGTTTCTTCTTTAAAGAGTGCATCGATACACATTGAATGTGCATCGATACACCTTGCCCAGAATTTGCATTTAAGCCCGAAAACCATCAACTTTTCACTTAATTCTTCTATTTTAAGCCCCTATCATGTCATTAAACTCCAGTACCATTACTTAAACCAACTTATATCCATATAAACCATCTTTATCTTCCATATCTCATCATGATTCTTAAAATTTAAGAATCTTACTAAACTTTCAACTTTGTTATTAATCATTTCTAACTTCATAAATCTCTTATTCTTATTGATGGCAAGTCAAATTCAACTTTCAATTCTTATTATAAACTCTATTTCAATATTTCACTCAAGAACTCCAAATCTTTAATCATCCCTAACTCCTTTATATTTTGATTTTAAGATAACTTAAGTTTTCCTTAAGCTTAGTCATCATCTAATGATCATAACCCAACCTTAAATTTAACCAGAAATTATCTAAATAGAAGACTCACCTTTGGTTCAAGCCTTCACGTATGAAGAAGGAAGAAGAGAAGAGAACTCTGGAACCTTTTCTCTCTTCCCACGTGGTTTCCTTATCTTATAAGGGAAAATAAAAATCTTCCTTGTCAAATGACCATCTTACCCTTTACTTCATTTAATAATTACCAACAATCTCTCAAAAATATTTACAAATAAGTCCCTGTATTTACAATCTTTTAAAATCATACTTCAAAGTTTTAAAAATTCTATTTTAGTCACTCACCCTAATTTTGGGATATTATAAATCTCCCCTCCTTTTAAGAAAATTCGTCCTCGAATTTTCATTGCACATACCAATAAGAACATACCTTCTAATGTTCTCATGTTGCCCCCTGTACTTAACCTTTCTTTCCTTTAGTTCTTCAACTTCCTTTTCCTTTATACATTTATTTACTGTTATTATATACCCAGTAACCACTAACCTCAATCAATCCATGTCTTTTTTTCTCCTTCGATTTTGCATTTTCCTCTTACCTTTCTAAAATTCCATATAATGTAACTCATCACGTAGTCAGTAACATCCATCTCTAACTACCTTATAATCATAATCAAACTCTTTTTCCATCATCATTTAACCAAGAACATGACCTTAAATCTTCTTTAAATATGATTCAACATACACTTTAAAGAATCTTTCCACATCACTTTGCACACTTTTCTTACTTCTATATCAAAATTATCATATACACTTCCATATAACCTTTATCGTATCTGATCCTTTAATTCAATCCCTTTCATTTCTTTATTTATTCCTTATACACAAATCATATATTTCCTTTCATGTTCACATACTCTTGTCTTATGACCTATACTCATCTCTATGTACCAATCTTCATTGCATCTTCATAACTTTGATAACCCATTTCTTATACAGAGCTTCATTCTTTATCATTTCTTATACTTGTATTTTTCTTCCTTAAGGTTTCATGCAAATACTTATCTCATTTTCTACATCATAGCTATCTGATCAGAATACACAACTATATTCATATTCACATCATAGTTGATTAACTCAACATTATCCTTTATTCCAATCTTATAACTCTATCACCGTTACTCTGACAGCTAGTCAATAATATATTTCCAATCTAGGGCACAAGCCCTAGTCAACCAATCACATACATCATTTCCAATCGAAATTATCTGAAAATTAGTTTACTTAACTTATCAATTTCACCACTATTCTCATACATCCTGTAAATTTCGGTGTTCAAACTCAACATTATAACTTCATTTGTCTTATAAACTGATCATCGATATACACATTCTCAAACTCTTCTTATCAATCCTCAACTTTACTCGAATATATAAATCCTTATTTCCTTTACTATATCACATTACCATGATCCAAATATATAACTCTATCCATATCCATTTCATATTTGGTTATCATATCCTGACAATATCTTATAATCTTATATTTCCAGTATATTCCCATCACATATTCTTGTTAGCCAACACTAACTTTTTCCTTCTAAAATGCAATCTCTTATCATATCCACACTTTTACTTATGTACAACACTATTGTTTGTTTCAACTCCTAAACTCTAGCTTTCTATATCTTATACGCTTGTCACTGATGCACTTATGGTGACACTTATTCACCATATTCTATCCTATCCACATACTAACAAAACTAATCCATATCGCTTTTCCGATTTAAAACAATAAAGATCTTCTATCACTATTCTAATATGATTTCAACTTTCTGAAATCAACATTTAATCTTATAATACACTTTCTGAGGTTTTCGCTCTTCATCCTGCATGACCAGGGCAGGTGAATTGCTATAACCATCAGATTTGACAACTATCGATTTACTTTACTTTGACAATTTCTATAATCAATTCCTACTATATCATACAAATCTTATTCTATTAGCAAGACATCATACTCCTTACACTATCATATCAAAAATTTTCACTTTTAGTTGGCATGTACACATTTTTAAACCTCATTTGACTTCAGTTTAAGCCTAAAATCGGTTAAACCTTAGCTATGATACCATTAAATGTAACACCCCAACCCGTACCCGACCCGAATACAAGTCTGGGGTGTCACATTGACTTTTCAAACTTTGACTCTTGTCAAAATTCAGAGAAAATTTAAAACTTTCATTAAAATAAAAGTGGTTTATTTATATAAATTGACTAAATTAACCAAATTCGATTAGAGCATATTCAACTCAATCAATTAGTACAATCCAACTATATTCAAATTAACCAAACACGTTTAAATCATCTATTTTCTGATCTGAAATTTTGTAAGGGAGATGTTGACCTGTCTTGCTCTTCTTCTCTTCTCTTATCGCTTCTATAACCTACGTGTGAAACAATCACACGCTAAGTCCATGACTTAGTGAGGCATTAAACTTATAAAGGAAACTCTAAATGCTTAAACATGTATGAACATATCACTTCATGATGTCACACAATCATTATATATAATATAATGTACACATATACACATCACACATTATTTCCATCATTAATCTTATTCTACTATCCATATTATTATCATTTATATCCTTTAATCATACCTTTTTATCAACATACGACTCATTCAAACCATACAAACATCATCATATCAATCATATAATACAATTCATATCACTCAAACATATATTTCACAAGTACTATCTTCATTGTTATCTCTTTGTTTAGCCCATGTACACTTTTGAGAACTAAAGATATGTGAGTCTATTGAGGTTGTGCACTATGCTATCACCACAACTCGTATGGGGTCCCACTAGGAGCTATGAAATTTATCTCGAAGGACCACTATGAAATATCCCGAAGGATCACTGTATGTCCCGAAGGACGCGTAGACCATCGACTATTGGCATGCCAACTATATATTTAGATCTCCTAACATATAACATAGGCATTATCTTTATATCGTTTCACATCTTCATATAATCATATGATTCACTTTCACACATCACAAGTACTTTCTCTTTCATATAACTCATGTCATATATCACATGGCTCTTCATCTCATTCTCATATGATCACGTAGTACATATAATCACATAAGTCCTTGTTACGTAGCTTATATCACATATTCATATAATCACTTATATCATTACCACATAGCTTATATCATATTCTCGTGTAATCCACATATTCATATCACCTAGTTCATGTCTTTGCATGGTTTCTCATAAACATATATATATATATATATATATCATATCTTATTCTTATATAATCCTACATATCATCTATGTTCATTAACTTAATCTCTCATATTCATATATCACATATGCATATTATTCATTATATAAACATATATTCATATAGCTTATGTGAATATATATATATATATATATATATATCACTTATATCGGTTTCTATATCTTATCACACTAACATATATTCATACCTACACAACATATAATTCATTTCAAACACATGTTCATGTTCATGAATTTATGCCTAACACTATAGGAAATAGACTTGTCGCAAGTCTTATTTCAAGTTTATATCATATACGATCTAATCTGCACTCACCTTGGCCTCACTTGCTATCAATTACTCCTATGGCTTACTTTCTCTTCTGGATCAATTCTAATCTTTCAATCATTCTGGAACCTGCTCTCGATTGATATCTACACAATCACACATTGATACATATCAATATCAAATTGATATACTCTAATCTATCATTTCTTAGACCCAAAGAAAGGTATATTTTTATTTACCCTTTAAAGTGCATCGATACATTCTACAGTGCATCGATGCATTCTTTAACATGTGCATCGATGCACTACCCATGCATCGATACCCTAATCACCTTCGATGTTTTCGTTTTAAGGGGGTGCATCGATGCACTCCTTATGCATCGATGCACTAATTACATTCGATGTTTCTTCTTTAAATAGTGCATCGATACATAATGAATGTGCATCGATACACCTTGCCCAGAATTTGCATTTAAACCCAAAAACCATCAACTTTTCACTCAATTCTTCTATTTTAAGCCCCTATCAAGTCATTAAACTCCAGTACCATTACTTAAACCAACTTATATATCCATATAAACCATCTTTATCTTCCATATCTCATCATGATTCTTAAAATTTAAGAATCTTACTAAACTTTCAACTTTTTTATTAATCCTTTCTAACTTCATAAATCTCTTATTCTTATTTGTGTCAAGTAAAATTCAACTTTTAATTCTTATTATAAACTCTATTTTAATATTTCACTCAAGAACTCCAAATCTTTAATCCTCCCTAACTCCTTTATCTTTTGATTTTAAGATAACTTAAGTTTTCCTTAAGCTTAGTCATCATCTAATGATCATAACCCAACCTTAAATTTAACCATAAATTATCTAAATAGAAGACTCACCTTTGGTTCAAGCCTTCACGTATGAAGAAGGAAGAAGAGAAGAGAAGAGAACTCTGGAACCTTTTCTCTCTTCCCACGTGGTTTCCTTATCTTATAAGGGAAAATAAAAATCTTCCTTGTCAAATAACCATTTTACCCTTTACTTCATTTAATAATTACCAATAATCCCTCAAAAATATTTACAAATAAGTCCCTGCATTTACAATCTTTTGAAATCATACTTCAAAGTTTCAAAAATTCTATTTTAGTCACTCACCCTAATTTTAGGATATTACAGCTTCGGTTCTGGTGTGAAATCTTTATCAGTGAAGAAGTGGGGTTTAGTATTATCTCTATTTTCGGTGGTCGAGAAGGATGAGGAGCTGAGGAATTCTTCTTTGTCGCCTTGGCCTTCCTCTGGTACAGGTGGTACTTGAGTTTCTAGTGGTGGCACCTCAACGGGTACTTCTGGAGGAAGGTTTGAAGGTATGTAATGTCAAGGCATAGAATGTGCTCCCGCCTATATTGTATTTGAGGATAACATCGGGGAAGGTCGGTAGTCTGATGTTTGTATTCGGGAGCAACTCCTTAAAGAAGGCGTTGAGTTGCATGTCCCTAGCCTTGACTTACTCGAAGTAAATTTCCATGTGGTCCTCCAGGCGACCAATCTTTTCACGCGTTTCTCGAGTGTGCGTGACCACAACGACCATTCTAGGCTCGACAACCGATTTTGTTCCTCACTCCAAACCTTCCTGTGGTTCGTCATCATTGAAACTCATCAGCTCGGGGATTGTTTTCTTGGTAATACCCTCTTTTGGTTTAATGTAATCCTCGAAGTGATCCTCAAGAACCTTTTTCTTCTTGCATAGTGCGATTATCATATTTGGAAACAATAAATTGCCTTTGCTCCTCTTGGCACATTCATGGATCTGCTTGAAGTTGATTTCACCCACGTTGATATTCCTCCCGTAAATGATCAAGTGTAGGAGCATCAATCTCTTCACGAGGACAGTGGTGTTGTCAGACGTGGGCATTAGATTGCCCTTGAGGAAGTGGTTTCATAACTTCACATTTGATTTTAGGGCTCGACGATCAACTATCTTCCTCGTGGGGGTCTTTCCTTTAAACTTGGCCCACCCGAAGCATAGATCCTGCAGTATGCCGCTGTATGTTTCTTGATCGGCCTCTGACACAAATTTATTGTGCTGCTCCTCCACTTTTCCCAACTTAAAGTATCGGTTGAGTATAGAGGGGGAAAATCGAATGAGCTTTCCTTGAACATAAACTGTGTCGTTAGACGAATCCTTGAGATGGGCATAGAATTCCCGTACCATCGCCGGTGCTACGACTTTATAATTACGAGCAAACTTCTCTCAGTTCTATTTCTTTATCACGTCCATCACCTCCGGTCCAAACGACTCCTCTTCTAAATAGACTTGACGTTTCTAAAAAATTTTGAAGCGTGCTTCGGCTGTTTGGAAATGTTCGAAACTCTATGTTAGGGATGGGGCTTTCCTTATTCTTACCATTTTTCTTGGTGATATCAATGGTGACAATGGGGAGAGAATAAAAAAAATTCGGTCTTAGTGATGAGAGATTGAGGCACGATGAAGAATAAGAAGTTATTGAACAGTTTGTTTCTTTGGAAAGTAATAGGTGGTTTCGGGGTAATTTAGTCCTTTCATGGTAGGGAAAAGATTTCTCATTAAATGGGAAATATATGATTAGACATAAAGGGCTAGAAAAAATTTCTTTCCCCCTTTATTCTACCGCCAAAACCATGTACCCTATGGCTTTTTCTTTTATGCATGCATCAACTCCCCATGCTGCCACATGTTCCTTGCTTGCCTACAATAAGAAAGAAGAAAATAATAAAATAAAATGGATTAAAGCGGAAAATAGTTTAACTTATTATGTATATAATTCAAATTTTTGTTGCCTAGGCAACGAAATTTTGTTCAAGGAAGTAGAGAAAACTCTTGGGCATCATGTGCCAATGATGCCTGTTTGTCGCGCATGACTGGGGCTCCTTTGTACTCCTTGAGTCTCTGCATGTTCACCTTAAAGATGGAACCATCATTTTGGTTTTGAATTTCAATCGCTCCATTGTCATAGACTTGGCGAACGATAAACAGTCCTAACCATCTTGATTTTAGCTTGCCTGGGAATAACTTAAGGTATGAATTGTAGAGCAGTACTTGTTGTCCAGAATAAAATTGCCTCGGAAATATTTTTGTCATGTCATCACTTTGTTTTCTCCTTGTATAGGTGGGCATTCTCGTATGCATGTGCTCTGAATTCATCTATCTCGTTAAGCTCTAAAAGTCTTTTTTCTCTAGCAAGCTGAGCATCCATGTTTAGCTTCTTGATGGCCCAGTAGGCTTTATGTTTGAGTTCAACCAGCAAATGACATTCCTTTCCATAGACCAGTTTGAATGGTGACATTCCCAACTGTGTCTTGAATATTATGCGATAAGCTCATAGTGCTTCATCTAGCTTTGGCGACCAGTCTTTTCGACTTGGGTTGACCACTTTCTCAAGGATCTATTTAATTTCCCGGTTAGAGACTTCAGCTTGTCCATTCATTTGAGGGTGATACGCCATAGAAATCCTATGTCATACTCCATATCGGTTTAGTGCCTTGGCAATCAATTTATTATCGAAATGAGTGCCTTTATTGATGATGATAGCTTGTGGTGTTCCAAATCGGGTGAATATATTTTTGTGCATAAATTTTAACACCGTCTTGGAATCATTTTTAGGTGTAGAAATGGCTTCAACCCACTTTGATACATATTCTACTGCCAAGAGAATGTACAAATCCCCAAAAGATATGAGAAAGGGTCCCATGAAGTCTATTCCCCATACGTCGAATAGTTTGAATACCATAATATTTTTCCATGGCATCTCATGTCGTTTCGAGATGTTTCCTGTTCGTTGACATCTATCACATGACTTGTAGAATTCATGTGCATCTTTGAACAGGTCGGACTGAAGGACTTTTGTTGTTGTTCTCATTCCACGAAAATGCCCTCCATATGGAGACGATTGGCATTGGTGTAGGATATCTTGCTGCTCTTCTTCTGTAATGCATTTTCAGATTATTTGGTCTCCGCATTTCTTGAATAGAAATGGTTCATCCCGCTAGTAATGTCGCACATCATGTCGAAACCTCTTTCTTCCCTGGCTAGATAAATCAGAAGGAACAATACCACTAACAAGAAAGTTAACAATGTCAGCATACCACGGCGCAGCTGTGACAAATAATATTTTCTCCTCAGGTAAATCTTCTTTAATTTATGTGATGTCAGGATAATCAGGTTTGTTATCTAGCCTAGACAAATGGTCTGCCACTTGATTCTCTATACCTTTTCTATCATTGATCTCTAAATAAAATTCTTGCAGCAGTAATATCCACCGAATTAGTCTAGGCCTTGCATCTTTTTTATTAATCAGATAATTAATGGCAGAGTAATCTGTGTGCACAATTACCTTAGTGCCTATTAGATATGGCATAAACTTATTGAATGTAAATATTACTGCTAAGAGATCTTTTTCAGCGGTGGTATAGTTAACTTATGCATAATTAAGAGTACGGCTTGCATAGTAGATAACATGAAAGATTTTACTTTTTCGTTGCCATAGCACCATTCTGACTGCATAGTCACTAGCGTCACACATGAGCTCAAATGGTTCCTTCCAGTCAGGTGGGATAACAATTGGTGTTACCGAAAGCTTCTTCTTCAAATCTGTGAAGGCATGCAAACAATCATTAGCAAATTCAAATGGATGATTTTGTTGAAGCAAAAGACATAAGGGTTTAGAAATTTGTGAAAAGTCTTTTATGAACCGCCTGTAGAAGCCTACAAGTCCAAGTAAACTGAGTACACCTCGCACATTAGTAGGTGGGGGAAGATTTGTAATTGCATCCAACTTGGCTTTGTCGACTTCGATGCCATGGCATAAAATTTTGTGACCCAACATTATTCCTTCTGTTACCATAAAATGACATTTTTCCCAGTTCAGTACTAGGTTGGCTTCTTCACATCGTTTCAACACCGTGGATAAATTACCGAGACATCGGTCAAAATCATCACCCAATACGGATAAGTCTTCCATAAATATTTCCATGCACTCTTCAACCATATCCGAAAAGATTGCCATCATGCATTTTTGGAATGTAGCTGGAGCGTTACACAGTCCAAACAATATTCTTATAAATGCATAGGTACCATACGGGCACGTGAAAGTCGTTTTTTCTTGGTTCTCGAGTGCTATGGCAATTTGGTTATACCCTGAGTATCCATCGAGGAATCAGTAAAATGCTTTTCCCGCTAATCTATCCAACATTTGGTCGATAAAAGGGAGGGGAAAATGATCATTCTTTGTCGCTTTGTTGAGTTTCCTATAATCCATGTATATGCGCCATCCCGTGACTGTTCTTGTGGTGAGGAGTTCGTCATGCTCGCTTTTAACCACGATCCCACCACTTTTTTTTTTGTACGCATTGCACCGGGCTAACCCATGAACTATCGGATATAGGATAAATTACTCATGCATCCAGCCATTTTATAATTTCCTTCATGACTACCTTCTTCATGATCGGGTTGAGCCATCTTCGGGGTTTTACCGAGGTGTTGTGGTTATCTTCAAGATTGATTTTGTGCATGCATATGGTCAGACTGATTCTTTTTAATTCTACCATCGTCCATCCTATAGCTTTCCTGTGATGTGACAAAACATTCAACAAACTACTCTCCTGTTCGAAGGTTAGGTTGGCAGAAATTATCACTGGTAGGGTTTTATCAACTCCTAGATAAGCATATTTCAAATGTGATGGCAAAGTTTTAAGTTACAATTTCGGTGCATGTTATAAAGATGACTCATGATATTTAACTTCCTCATATTCTAAGGTTTCAAATTTCATACCTGATATGTTATGAAGAAGTCTCGATTGGTCCCTGTCTTTCCTTCGTATCTTATATTGGTATCATTTTCTGGTGTTCATTGCTCAGATTTCTGTAGTTGAGGCCATGATTTTCAGGATCGTCTTCTGAAAATAGTTTGTCTGGGCTAAAGTTTTCTGCTTCATGTATCTCGGTTGTGGGTTCATGGTACAAAGTATTGTATTCATCCAGCCTTAGGGATTCACCTCGTCCAAGGATTGCCTTTTCTTCAATATTGTTAATGCATTGGCATTCCTATGAATCGTCCACGTATTTCATAGAGTTGAATACATTGATAGTGAGGCTTTGCTAGCCTACTCTCATGGTGAATTCTCCCTTTTCATAATCTATAAGGATTCTCCTGGTAGCTAAGAAAGGGCGTCCCAGAATGATTGGTGCATTTTCATCGGCTTCGCAATCCAAAATGAGAAAATCAACTAGAAATACGAATTTATCCACCTTTACTATGATGTCTTCTATTCTGTCGTCGGGTCGCACATAAGACCGATCAGCCAACTCTATGATGACCGAGGTGGGATAGGCGTGATACCCATCCAGCTTCATAAATATGGATTTTGGTATCAATTTTACACTTGATCCCAAATCAATAAGAGCTCGTCCTATGAAGTCATTACCAATGGAACATGGTATTATAAAACTGCCAGGGTCTTTTTGTTTTAGTGGGAGTTTGCTGCTGAACAGATTTCTATTGTTGTGGCGTCACGTTCTACCTTCCTTTTCTTTGTAACAATTTCCTTAAGATACTTGACGTAGGAAGGCATTTGCTCGATGGCTTCAAGTAAGGCACATTAATATACTACTGATCCAGAACATCAACAAATTTCTTGAACTGGATTTTATCATCATGCTTCTTCAACCGTTGAGGGAACAGTGGTGGAGGTCTCACATCGACTGCTGATGGTGCTGAGTAATCGCTGGCCTTAACCATGAATTTTTTGTTATCCGGTCGATGCTCTTCTGAGCCTTCACTTCTTTCCTTCTCTTCAGGCACTTCCTCTCGATCAACATTCTCGGCTTGATCATCCAGTTGTGTTACACCTTGGCGAGGATTATTCAGGTGTTCTCCCCAAACTTGTCATCTTGGTCGACTTGTTTTCCTCTCCTTAGCATAAGTACATTGCATTGCTCTTTCCCATGATGCTTAGTGACTTCAGTATCACTAGGGAGATTTCCATGTGGGCGAGCATGTAATGCCGTAGCAATTTGTCCCACTTGATTCTCCAACGCTCTGAGAGATGAACTATGGCTTTGCAAAAGCATTAATTGGCTTTGTAGCAAATTTCCTTGATTTTTAATTATTGCAGAATATTCGTGCATCAAGGTTTTTGTGGAAGCCATGAAATATTTTGTCGAGGCCATGAATTCCTACTATGATAACTCCAAGGAATTAGTATTAGAATTAGTGTTAGAGGAAGAAGCTATACCTTTATTGTTCTGCCAGGGCTGATGATGATGTTGATTCTGAAAATGTTGATGGTCAGAATTAGTTTGCCGTGGCCAGTAATTTACGGCTTGATTATTACTATTCCCTTGATTACTCCATGAAAAATTTGGGTGATGTCTCTAACCAGGATTGTACGTGTTCGAATAGGGGTTATTATTGTTCCGATTGTAGTTGCCCATAAAATTGGTTGACTCATGATTTTCAGGACATTCACTCTCATGATGATGTTCGTGAAAAATAGGCATACATTATTGGTCACCTTGACTTCTCTTACCTCATTAGGACGTTGAAAATTTTTCAACATATTGGTTATGGCCGAAAGTTGAGCTGCTACCGAATCCTTACCTTCTAATTCATATGCTTCTGATGTTTTTCTGCCAGTTCCCAATCTTGCACTTGAAAATTGATAATCATTATTTGTTATCCTTTCGAGGATGTCAAAAGCTTCCTCGGGTGATTTCTCTAGTAAGGTGCCATTCGCTGAGGCATCTAGCATCATTCGAGTTGGTGCGTTGGCTCTATTGTAAAATATCACCACTTTAGTCCAATCGTGAAATCCATGGTTAACACATTTACGAAGTAGACTTTTGTACCTATCCTAGCATTCATACTTTGATTCATCATCTCCTTGGAGGAAACTCACGATGTCGTTCCGAAGTTATGTATTCATATTGGGTGGATTATATCGGAGTAGGAAACTCTTGCATAAATCTACCCATGACTCCATTGAGCCGGAAGGAACTCCACTGAGCCAAGCCCTTGCTCTATCACATAAGGAGTAAGGAAAAAGCTTCAGTTTGATCACATCTTCATGTACTCCTTGTTGTCGAAATGAATCACATACTTCAAGGAAAGCACGCACATGCTGCCTAGCATCTTCCTTGGGTGTACCAAAAAATTGGCCAATAGAGTTCACCATATTAAACATCACCGATTTAAGTTCAAAATGAGTGGCTTGTATCTCTAATGCCACTATGCTTGGATTGAGGTCATCAAGAATAGGGTTCAAATGATCTCGTATCGCTCTTGGTCTTGCAACTTGAAGATTAATTGATGCATCTGGATCTCCTAGATGTTGTGCTGTATTTGGAGTTGGTTTGATTGTTCTCTGGTTCTTTGGGTACGTAACCTTTGTCTGAGTGATTGCTCAATTTCAGGATCGAATGGTTCCAAAGGCTTACCAGAAGATCTCAGGGTCATTCAATAATAAAAACCTACAAAAGAAAATAAAACGTACGTTAGACTAAGTAAATATAAATTGACCAAAAAGAACTTGTTATGGCTAAAAATTTCATCAGTTGCCAATCCCCGGCAACGGCGCCAAAAACTTTATCGCTTGTAAATGTATATGCTAAGACAAGAAAATCTATTAAAGTATACACAATCGATGCAAGTAATATAGTAGTGAGTGAGTATCGTCTCCATAGGGATTGGATTAGAAATATATTTTCACCACAACTAGAACTAATGTCACAAACTAAGTCTTACTAAGTATTATCCCAATAACTAATATTAATGAACTAAGAAAAATGATTCTATGATTTCAGAAAAGTTTGGTCGAGGCAAAATTAATATGCAAACTGATAAAACAAAACAAGTGATGGTTTAAATAAAATGCAAACAACCTCACATATTCAGACGTGTTACAGAGCACTTATGCTAAACTATTGTCTTGACAACAATTATTCTCAGTTTAGAATGAATTATTATGACTCACTAAAGTTGCCCGACAGGATTGCTAGGTATTCTTAGACGGTTGCTACGGTAATACCTCTCGGTGTTGACTATAGACGTAGTCTCTCTTACTCTAGCATCTATCCCTTTTAGTAGTTTGAAACTCACTCCTTATCTCTAAGGTAGACAAGTTAGAACTTCACCATCCCGGATTCATTCCATTGCTCACGTTGATCTATCTTAATTCACTCGAATTTAAGAATCACTTATCTAGACAAAAGGCTATCTCTCGATGCTCTTACAGTGCTAAGGTAAAATATTTAAACTATGAGCAAAACAGTCATAAGCGAAACATAATTCGTCATTCATAAAGATAAAAATATTGTTCAGGCAAAACAAAGTTTAACACCAAGTAAAACATTCATGGTGCTATCAAAGATCATCCAAGATTCAACATTTTATACAACCCCAAATAAAATAAGAGTTAAAAACAAAGGAAGAACGACTCCCAAAACCGGGGGCTCTGTCACGACAATCCTGATCAGCACCGCGCCTACCTTGGTGATCACCCTCTCTCGAGGCCTGATCACCGCTCTGCTATCATCTGGCTATGGAGGACACCAAGGAAGGTTAGTGGGTAGACGGTGGGAAAACACTGCAATTGCTTGCTCATGCCTTAGGTAAAGCTCTTCTCTCTTCTTCCTTGCCTCCTCTTTTTGGCGGCTATGGTTGGTTATTTATAAGGAAAGAACTCCTAGGTCTTTGTCTACTTTTGGAGTTTTCTTAACTAGCCGTTATTAATTGCCCAGACTTAAAAAGGAAAGGTGGCTGGCAGCTGTCAGAATAATTAAGGCTTGCTAGCACGTAAAGTAAGTCATCCAGCTGGCGAGTGACAAAAACAGTTTCTCCACACCTGCTTCAGACTTCCTCAAATAAACCTTTACTTGACGAGATAAATCTGCTCTTCACATTCTCATCAGTTCTGCTGGCCTTTGCAATTTTTCATTTTCACGACTGAAATGTTCTTCCTCTGTAGGATTCCTGCACAAACACAACACAAACAACCTTTTCTCTTCAGCAACATTAGTCAAACCAAATAAATCTTGCCTAAGCAAAACTTTATCCACCACAGGCTAATATAACCTATATGCAACTAAAAATGCAGTGCATATTTTGTTTAGATGAGCAATAACTTAAGTGAAAAGACTAGGAATTATGTCTTTTTACGGAGTTATCAGAGCCATTCGAGATTAAGATATTTTGGCATGAAGAGAGCCATGAATACCCACATTGAGGTATTACCAAAACCAGATCTCACTGAGATAACAAGATTTAAATCAAGAAGATATGGTGAATGAGCCTCACTTTTGGAGTGCAAAGAGCATAATGAGGACAAGAAAAGTTTACCTTGAAGCGTTTCTAATACCATTTAATTAAAGCCAGAAAAAGGCATCAAGACCATATGCCTGACTTAAAGTAGAATTATAAGTGAGCACTTCTTCTAAGACTGTAATGAAGAAACCAAAGATAGATGACAAAAAAATATATGATTGCACAAGATAATCATATTACTTCTTAGAAAATGCAAGTTTAGGCTGACAAGTTGACATGTCGTTATTGAGGCAGGATTCATTCAATAGTGATCATGTGAAGGAAGATTAAATTATCCACTTTGAAGCTAGAAGAAGAACTGATTATCAACATTTCTGTATATAGGAACATTATGCATTGCAAATAGATACATATGTATTGCATTCACATTTCATGCATCAAGGTCTATTTTTACATATTGTTCAAAAAAAATAAAAGAGCGAAGAAAAATCATAATTCAAGCCTCGAATGGACGGAATTTAGTTCAAAGTGGCTAAGCCTCAAGGATGAGGAACCCAATCAAGAAGAATCATTACTTTGATGTGGGGGCATGTTACCCAAACAATATGATGTGTTCAAATGAATTTTGAAAGAAGCTAAGCCTGGTTTTCAGGGGTTTCTTGATATCTTCAAATGAATTTTGAAAGAAGTTGAGCCTGATTTTTAGGGGTTTCTTGATGTTTTCAGATGAATTTTTAAAGGAGCTAAGCCTAATTTTTAGGGGTTTCTTGATGTTTACAAATAGATTTTGAAAGAAGCTAAGCTTGATATTTAGGGGTTTCTTGATGTCTTTAAATGAATTTTTAAAGAAGCTAAGCCTAATTTTTAGGGGTTTCTTGATGATAACTGTAAATAAATTTTTTTAAGAAGACAAGTTTGATTTTCGAAAGTTACTCGATGATAAGTCCTTCGGGTATCGTAACATACAATTGCATTATTCTAGTGGTTTGTCGTGCATTAATGTTGAAGCCACAGGAAATGATAAATGCTTCCCATACCAGTAATTAAGATGTTGAATCAATCATGTATGGTTTATATAAATTCTAATTCACTCAATTGAAATGTTGTGTTCCGTCTGCTGCAAGATTAAAATGGATAACGGGGAAGTTCTCTTTCTGCTAAATGGGTGATAGAACTTTGAAAAATCAATACAAAGCTTAGAAGATTGAATTCGATGTTATCAATTGAGCAAACACCTTCAATTCTGGTTGTTTCAAAGGTTTCAACTACCATCCTTGGCATGGTTGTATCGTAGAACTTGTCAGGGAACGTGAACACTCTGTCAGTTTTTGCGGTGGTTAATTCTATATAATAGCTATTAATTATTTGTAATAAAGTAGCAACGCGTACACAATCTCCAAAACTTAAAATGACAGATTATCTTTTCAAACCTTTTGCTAAGGATGAAAGCTCTATTTGATTTCTACACAAGTTAATGTAGAATAAGCCAAATTTAGCAAGGTCCAAAATTTACTAGGGCAAGATGCGCCCATTCACAAGTCAAGATTTGCAAGAATGTACTTAGGTATGATAGAGAATGAAGATAGTTGAACTAGGAAGAGTATGAAGATTGCTCTTGCAACCATTCCCAACAGTTGCATATTTGCATCATACATTCATCATTTCATACAAACATGATAAATTTTTTATTTCCATCTCAATAGGAGGCATGTAAAATCTATTTTGATAAACTATTTTGACCTTCTTAGGACCATTTCTCTATAATGTCGTTTGAGTCCTTCTTAGGATTATTTCCCTATAAACCTTCTCAGTAATATATTTCTTCAACTTGACTTTTTCGTGTAGATAAGTCAAGCATCTACTTGAAAATAGCCATATCGGTTCAATGCGAATGAAAAATATCATTTCCAAAATTTCCCCAACAAAGACGAAAACTTAGCGAAGATAAAGAAGTAAAGATTCACTAGACAATAGAATTTGGAACGCAAAGGACATCATGTATGCATATTTAGGCATTTGTAAAAGAGAAACATACATTCATTTCTCGTTAAGTTTTGAATATTTTACAGGAATTCAAAAAGTCTACAAAGATTTTACTTCATGATTTCATGCACGAGAACGAAATTTCAGTAAAGATTTAATCCAACTTTTCACCATTGAAAGAAGTGGATCTCAGCAAAGACTTGAGGACTTTCGGGTCACTACATTCAGGGAAGGGTTCATAATGAGAAGAACTCATCCGATGAGGGAGAATAAGTTCATAATGAGAAGAACTTGTTCAAACTTTGTTTGATTCCATCACATAAGGAGTTGGATCAGTATCATAACTTTGTTCGAATCCATTACAAAAGGAGATGGATCAACATTTCCAATGCCGAAGCTCAGAATGAGAAGAACTTGTTCAACGCGCTCAATTCCATCACATAAGGAGTTGGATCAGCACTAGCACTACATTTGATTCTATCACATAAGGAGTTGGATCAGCAACATCACTTTGTTTGAATCTATTACATAAGGAGGTGAGTCAACATTGCTAGTTAAGAAGTTCATAATAAGAAGAACTTGTTTAACGCACTCGATTCCATCACATAAGGAGTTGCATCAGGACCATCACTACATTTTATTCCTTCACATAAGGAGTCGGGTCAACATTTCTAAGAGAAGAAGTTCATAATTTAGAAGAACTTGTTCAACGCACTCGATACCATCACATAAGGAGTTGGATAAGAACCAACACTACGTTTGATTCCATCATATAAGGAGTTGGGTCAATGTTTTTGATAGAATAAGTTCATAATGAAAAGAACTTGTTCAACCTTTGCTCGATTCCATCACAAAAGGAGGTGGATCAACCTTTCCCACCTGAAGAAATTCATGATGAGAAGAACTTGTTCAACCATGTCTCATCCATCACAGAAGGAAGTGGATTGTCATCCCCAGCGACGAGTTCCTAATGAGAAGAACTTGTAGCTCTAAGAACAGTGATCACACCCGAAAAATGGTGCTTTATATCTTTGCTCTATTCCCGTTCTACAGCAACGAATAAAGAAGGGCAGTTGTAATCACCATTTGTTTGTGTTATATCTTATTATTATTATTATTATTATTATTATTACATAACTCGGGCCCAATTACAAAGCCAACAACCTAGGCCCAAGCCAAATTACAAACCCAGCCAGCCTATTTACACTTTAACCCAAATCAACCCTAAACTGACCCAACCCTAAAAACCTTAACTACCCTAGTTTCCAACGCCGCCTCTCCTCTACCTCCACTACTGCCACCGTTGTTACTGTCATCGGTCGCCTCAACAAAATTACTTGTTCCAAATCTCAGCAGATCAAACCAAATCAAATAATAAATAAGAAATCAAATCTAATAAAAAACAAATCACACCTAATCTATGTTTCTAAACCAACCAAACACCCCTGCCATAGACATACTCCTCTATCTAATCACCACCAAACACACGAGCAACGTTGGCCATTTTATAGCATGTAGCAACTACACAAAAAAAGGAGAAAAGGATAAAAAAGGAGAGCATATTTGAAAAAAACACAGAAAACCAAAAAAAAAAATAATCAAAAGAGAATAAGCTTAATGTTTGGTCAAAGCCTCTTGTCGGTGATGGGAATCTATGTTAGTTAATCTGAACGATAAGAAGGTCCAGAGAAACCCCTGGAAGCCGAGGAGTTCTCAGCCCGTTTCACGGGGAAGGAGGTTGAATCTCACGAATTGAAGCCCTGATCCACACTCACCATGCAG
Organism: Hibiscus syriacus; assembly: GCF_006381635.1. Classification (NCBI taxonomy): domain Eukaryota; kingdom Viridiplantae; phylum Streptophyta; class Magnoliopsida; order Malvales; family Malvaceae; genus Hibiscus; species Hibiscus syriacus. The sequence continues at coordinate 772,660 of NW_024062483.1, forward strand.
AGATGAGCCACCCGGTGAAGTTTGGTGCCCAACGGCCACTAGTAAAGGTGGTCAGCATGGTGGCTGACGACGAACGGCGCTACCACCGGGCACTCCCAGTTTAGAGAGAATGGACAGAGAAATTAGGGTATACATAGAAGAGAAGATGTAAAAAATGAAAAAAAAAACTAAAGGAGCCTATTTATAGGCCCATCAAAACGGCATTGTTTTGGTGCCCTCCCTGCTGTTGTAAAATGATACTATTTAAAGTAAGGTAGGGTAACATGTTTCAGTGCGTGGGGTAAATCGTGGTCCAGGTCATCCGAGTTTTGTAAGTTTCCATTTCAATCCTTAAATGAAACGTGGGTTATTTTTGAGTTTTAACTTCGAGTTTTATCATTTTTACATTTTTGTCACCATATGCTTTACTAATATCATTTGGTTAAATGGCTAGTTTAATTCATTAATTTAACATTGTTATATTTTAGTCCTTAATTGTAATATTGCTCAAAATTGTTGTATTTATATATTAAGACCTTATAGATTTATTTGTGATTGTTTTAACCACTGTTTTAGTATAGAATAATATGAATGCATAATTCGATATTTTTCTTGTATTTTTAGTATTTTAAATTTAGTCATTGTGTTATTTTATATGTATGTTTATACCTTTGAGTGTTGGTGTTTTGTTGTGGATTCATTTTAGTCACTAATTTTGTAAAATCATTAGGAAATAAAATGGGATTAATCCCATAATGATTATATATATTTTATTTATTTACTTTGATTAAGCCTTATGTTCATTTCTTATTCTTTAAAGGAGTACGTATCTAACTTAAATTGTTTTGTTAAATTAATTTTATGTATTGTTAATCCTAAATTACGTATGTGTTTACGTGTGTGTATATATATATATATATAAAGAACACATTTTTTATTTATGTTTCAAGCTTATATTTATTTATCTTAATAATCTATTTATATGTTGTATTTGTTTTTATAAATATCAATATATTTTTTATTAAAGATAATTTTTTTTATATATATTTAAATATCTACATAATGTATTTTTAACAAGGCGATCTTTTCGATATTTTGAAAAGCTTTAAAATATTTGGTTGTTCGATTAACTTATGAAAGACCTCCAAAGACCTGGAGTGCCCTTTCCAAGGGTTATTCGAATAAAAATTATATTTTATCATTTATTATTTTATTTGTCATGTTACGTGGATATTTCATCTATTTTGTACATTACATTTATTACTATTGCACTCATAAATCGTGCATTTGATTACTCATTTTCCACAAGATTCCAAGGCAATGTTGTCTTGCGTCATGAGCTAACGAAATTACGTCCAACGTAAATGGATTGCAAATTTTGTTAATTCATGTAGCAAAAGAACATCATGTTTAAATAAAATCAATTGAATTGAATCTTTCATCGAATCAAATATTTTAAAAAATGAATTCACTCATTCCAAAAAAGAAATTAAAATAAAAAGGATCGTAATTTAAAAAATTTTGAGTTCAAAATTGTAAAATTTCATCGTTTTCAACAATGTATAATCAAGAGGTACCAATCTTGGGCGCTTTGGGGGTGCCTACCTTCCCCACGCGTAACCCACTCTCGAATCATTAAAAATGAATTTTTTGTTAAACGCAAACCAATTTTCTTCTTTAAATGATTTTTCTAAAATTTGTTTAAAAGATGTTTTCTCGATATTCAGCATACCTAACCAAAAGGTTGATGGTGACTCCAATCTAATCTGAATTAATTGAATTTAAAAAAAATGTCATTCCTTGAAAGTTATGCAGTACATCTATTTTTCGATGTACCGGGTGAAAAATGGTGACGACAATATCCTCATATATAGAAAATCTTTGGATGAACATGCTTAACATCTCATGTCAGTTTTGGATGTTTTGAGGAAAGAAAAGCTTTATGCCAGCTTGCAAAAATGTACATTTTGCACTAACAATGTTATTTTCGTAGGTTTTGTCGTGAGTTCTGAAGGATTAAAAATGTGTTGAAAACATTTTGATGTTTCGATATAACCAATAAAATGTTAATTAATTTTAAGATTTTATATTCGATTCAATTATTATATTCGATTAAATTATTCGAATATTACAAATATTACTCCAAGTTTTAAAATATCAATTTATACTCCTTACTAAATGAAAATTTGAGATCTATACTTAAAATATTTTTGATGCAATTTTTACAAAGTATTTCTAACCATAATCGAGTCAAAATTGAGTTTTAAATAGGGTAGTACCGATACTGCCTTAACAGTTCGATACCCCCAAACATCAAATGCAAAAAAGGTACTGATACCCTACACGGTGTAGATACTCTTATATATAGTAGTATCGATACCATATCCAATGGTACCGATGCTACTCCTTTGTTTTTGACTCTGAGAAATAATAAAATGAAAATAGGGTATCGATACCATGACCGGTATCAATACTACTTTACATAGTAGTATCGATACTCCTTTAGAGATATCGATACCGTTGATTTTACAATGATCGAAATATTTGAATTTTATACAGGTAGTATCGTTACCCCTATGAAAGAGTATCGATACCCATACGCTCCCAACAAACTTTTCAAGTGGATTTCACACTACAACGGCTCTATTGACTCCATGATCATCCCCAACGATTATAATTGATCTGAGGAGTATTTAAACAAGTCTTGAAGCCCTTGGTGAATAAAAGAAGCTAGAAAAACAAAAGAGAAAGCCTTAAACAACAAGTTTGAGCAATTAAAAGCCAACGCTCATTCAATATTCATTTTGCTTTCAAGAACACAATTTGTGCTCAATTGTATTCATTTGTTAGTGTTCTTTCTTTGTTCTAGAATTGTGCAAACATCTTACCTTGTGAGTTTTTTCTTCTAAGTTTGCAAGTTGTAATTTTCTCTTTGAGAAGAGTGTCTCAAGAATTTGGGGTATAATTCTTGAGGGAATTGTAAGGTTACTTTTTGTCCTAAAAAAGACAAATTAGTGAATTTGTGGAAAATCCTTAGTATGGATAGATAAGGTAGTGGACGTAGACTTTGGTTGAGAAAGTCGAACCACTCTAAATCGTTGTGCAAATTATTTATATTTTCTGTCAAATCTTACACCAAAATTTTAATTGTCAATTCACCCCCTCTTGGCTAATTCATCCGATCGATTGACTCAACAATTGGTATCAGATTTTGTCTCATTTGAAGGTTTTGCCACCTCTTGAGAAGATTCGGGAAGAGTTCAATCAATATTCAAGTCATCAATGGACTCTACATCAAACTTCGACTTCGTTCTTGATTCTCAGCCTGTCAATAAGCCTCCTTCTTCAATGGAGCTAACTATGCCTATTGTAAGAATAGATGAAGTTCTTCATTCAAGCTAGTGACATGGGTACATAGAAAATAATGATGAGAGATACTTTGAACCATCCACAGAACCAGAAATGTGGAGTGAAGAAGAGACGAGATTATTACATCTCAACTCGAAAGCAATTCATATTCTTTTCTGTGTACTTGGACCAGATGAATACGGGAGAATATCATCTTGTTCAACCTCCAAGGAAATATGGGAAAAACTTCAAGTCACACATGAAGGAACTGACGAGGTAAAAGAAACCAAAATTAGTATTCTTAACCATAGTTATGAAAATTTTAAGATGAAACCGGATGAAGATATCAAAGCTATGACGGATAGATTTTCCGTAATTTTCAACGGTCTCAAGGGATTCGAAGAAATAATCCCTAATGAGAAACTTGTGAGGAAGATAATTTATTTTCTTCCAAAAGATTGGTAATCAAAGAAGACTACAATTATCGAAGCTAAAAACCTAAAGTCTTTAACTCTCAATAAGCTCATTGTTTCTCTCCTCCCTCATGAAATGATGATTCAAGATGAGGTAGATCATGAGAAAAAGGATGATACAAAGAATGAGATAGAGAAAAAGAAAAACGTTGGAGTTGCTCTCAAATCCACCAAAAATGAGAATGACTCTGATGATAACGAGGATGAAGAAATGACATTGCTTTTAAGAAGACTCAGAAAATTAATGAAGCCAAATAGAGGAACAAAATTCCAACGAAATGAAGGTTTCAAAAATGAGTCCAAGGAGAATGACCCAATCATTTGCTATAAGTGCAAAAAGACTGGGCATGTTAAATATGATTGCCCACAATTGAAGAAGAATGGTATTTCAAAGAAGAAACATAAAGCACACGTGGCTACTTGGAGCGATGATGAATCATCCGATGAAGAGGAACAAGAAGTAGTAAACTTATGCTTAATGGCCACTTAGGAGGATTCTCATGTAACCTCTAACTCATCTAATTTAGAAGATTATTCATTTGATGAGTTATTAGAGGAATATAATGGTTTGTCTTCGGATTATGAGAAGTTATTTTCAAAATACAAGAAAGACACTTCAAAATTGAAAAATGAAAAATATCTCATATCCAATACCAACAGTGAACTCGAAAGTAAGATTAAAGATTTGCAAGTCAAAATAAAACATTTTGAGAAACAAAATTCTTATTTACAAAACTTACTTTCAAGAGTTAATAAAGATCATCAAAAGAAAGTTGATGATCTTAAAGCTTTTTTTGATAAAGTTGGATCAAAACGTTTTGAAAAATGAGAAAATTCAAAATCCAACTATATTAGAAAGAACTTTAAATCTTACAATCATAGAGGCCCCCAAAGAACCTCGAATGGTAATATCATTAGGAGTATATGGGTTCCCAAAGAACTCAATGCTACTAAAGATAAGGATATCCTAAATAAACGGATACCTAAGGGGACAAGGCTTTTAGGAACTAATGAATATGGACCCAAAAGAATTTGAGTACCAAAAATAAAATTAATCTATATTTGTAGGAAAAGGAGCATTGCTTCAAGGCACGAAATACAAGCTCAAATTCATGGTACCTTGATAATGGATGCTCAAGACATATGATCGGAGACAAGAGTCGATTTACAAAGCTTAACGACAAAAATGGAGGAATGGTAACCTTTGGTGACAACTCAAAAGGTTACATAGAAGGTATAGGTACTATAGGTAATAGCTCTTCCATACAAGTAGAAAATGTTTTATATGTAAATGGGTTAAAGCATAATCTATTAAGTATTAGTCAGTTGTGTGATAAAGATACAATGTCTTGTTTGAATCAAACGGTTGTAAAGTTGTTGACATTGCATCTAATAGGATTATGCTTATTGGTCATAGAATAGGAAACATATACATGGTGCATTTAGATTCAATCAACATGATTTATGTCTAGTTTCCAATTATGAGCATGATAGTTGGCATAAGAGACTAGGATATATAAGCATGAGTGTTTTACAAAGACTCAAGGCAATTTAGTAAGAGGTTTTCCAAAACTAAAATTTGATTATGATAAAATCTGTGATGCATGTAAAAAAGGAAAACATAAGAGAGCTTCCTTTAAATCCATTAATGATGTATCAACTAGTAGAGTATTACAATTGATCCACATAGATCTTTTTGGGCCAATTAGAACAACTAGCTTGGGTGGAAAACAATATGCTTTTATATTGGTTGTTGACTATTCTAGATTTACTTGGGTTCTATTCTTAAGTAATAAAGATGAATCTTTAGAGAATTTTATCACTTTTTCAAAAATAATCCAAAATGAAAAAGGTTATTTCATTTCAAGTGTTAGGAGTGATCATGGTACTGAATTTGAAAATCTTGGATTTACTGAGTTTTGTAATTCAAATGGGATTAGCCATAATTTTTCAGCACCTAGAAACCCCTCAACAAAATGGAGTTGTTGAGAGGAAAAATCGAACTTTAGAAGAAATGGCTAGAACCATGCTTTGTGAAAATAATTTGCCAAAATATTTTTGGCCGGAAGCCACAAATACTGTTTGTAATGTAATTAGCCTAGTAATGATTAGGCCTATTTTAAAGAAAACTCCATATGAAATTTTCAAAATAAAAACTTAACATTAGTTATTTTCATTCTTTTTGATGCAAATGTTTTGTTTTAAACAACGTTAAAGACAACCTTGGAAAATTTGATGCTAAAAGTGATAAAGGATTTTTTCTGGGTTATTCCTTGAATTCTAAAGCTTATCGTGTATTTAATAAAACAACTTTAGTGGTAGAAGAGTCTATCCATGTTGTTTTCAATGATAATCCCCTTCCGAGGAAAGAATCTTGTGTTGATGTTGAAATAGGTATATTGAATACAAATGACATGGTAGAATCATCATCAAAGGAAGAAGTGAAGGATAAGGACACACAAGATGCCTTCAAGAATCTAACCATTGAAGAAAGGGAAGTCACATACCCAATAGAGTACAACTATGTCAAGGATGGTGAAATTTTAGGTGATCCATCCAAAGGGGCAACTACTTGATCTTCTCTTAGGAATATTTGTAATTATGTTGAATTTATCTAATGCATAGAGCCTAAAAATGTTAAAGAAGCATTAACTAATGAAAATTGGATTATGGCTATGCAAGAAGAGTTAACTCAATTTGAGATAAGTAAAGTATGGACATTAGTTGAAAGGCCAAGTAATAAATCTACTATAGGTACTAAATGGGTGTTTAGGAATAAGCTAGATGAAAGTGGTAACATAGTGAGGAATAAGGCTAGACTTGTTTCTCAAGGGTATACTCAAGAAGAAGGAATAGATTTTGATGAAACATATGCACCCGTAGGTAGGATGAAAGCAATTAGAATGTTGTTGGCATTTGCATGTTTCAATGAATTTAAATTATATCAAATTGATGTTAAAAGTGCATTTTTGAATGGTTTTATAAAACAAGAAGTCCATGTGGAACTACCTCCTAGTTTTGAAGATTCTAAATTTCCAAATCATGTTTTTAAATTGACATAAACACAATATGGTTTAAAACAAGCTCCTAGAGCTTGGTATGAAAGATTATCAAATTTTTTAATTGAAAAATGTTTTTTCAAAGGGAAGGTTGACATTACATTGTTTTTGAAATGAAAAGGTAAAGATTTATTAGTAGTTCAAATTTATGTTGATGATATAATATTTGGTTCTACTAATGATGCTCTTTGCCAAGAATTTTCTAAGCTAATGCAAGGTGAATTTGAGATGAGCATGATGGGAGATCTTTCATTTTTCTTGGGGCTCCAAATCAAGCAAATGAAAGATGGCATCTTCATCAATCAAGCAAAGTAAGTTCAAGATATGCTCAAAAAGTTTGGATTGGAGAATGTGAAACCCCAAGCCACTCCTATGAGTTTATCTACAAAGTTTGACAAAGATCAAGGAGGTAAATGTGTTGATGTTAACCTCTATATGTCTATGATTGGTTCTTTGCTTTATCTAACCGCAAGTAGGCTGGACATTATGTTTAATGTTTGCTTATGTGCTAGATTTCAATCATGTCCTAAGGAATAACATCTATAAGCCATTAAGAGAATCTTTAGATACCTTAAGGACACTCCCAGTATAGGACTTTGGTATCCTAGAGACTCTAGCTTTAGCTTGCATGCCTTCTCGGATGCGGATTATGGAGGATACAAAATATATAGGAAAAACACCTCCGATACTTGTCAATTCCTAGGAAACGTACTAATTTCTTTGTTTTCAAAGAAACGAAATAGTGTTGCATTATTTACCACTGAAGCATAATACATTTCAGCCGTTAGTTGTTGTGCACAAATTTTATGGATGAAACAACAACTTTTAGACTATGGAATCGAAGTAGGTACCATTCTATCAAGTGTGGCAATACAAGTGCTATTTGTCTCACTAAAAATCCCATCCAACACAAAAGATATTTTGCACATTGAAATTAGACATCATTTCATTAGAGATCATGTCACAAAAGAAGATGTAGTTATAGAATATGTAGATTTTTTTCACCAATTAGCGGATATTTTTACAAAACCTTCGGATAAAGAACGATTTTGGACACTTAGGAGAGAATTAGGTCTAACAAACCTACCTTGATTTTGTGTTTAAAATCATTTTAGCACTTTTATGAATAAAAGAAAAATGCATGTAAAAAAATGACATTTTTAAATACCTTCTATGCTAATAGTTAGGGGGAGTTTATGATTTTTAGTGAAAATTAAAAATATGTTCAAATTAGGCTTAAGTGTGATTTGATTGATTGAACATAATTAATTTTCATAATATGAGTTGCCAATACCACTAGAGCTGACTAATTTTGCATGCAAAGTGTTTAAATTCATATTTTTAACCATTTTGTCCATTTGGTATCGATAATGGTCACCCAGTATCGATACTTCTCTTGCTAGGTATCGATACTACTAGCATAGTATCGATACTTCTTCAATAGGTATCGATATTGTTCTAAACAGTACTGATACTTCTTCAATAGGTATCGATATTGTTCTAAACAGTACTGATACTTCTTCAATGGGTATCGATACGTGAAAAAGCCTTGAAGTATCGATACTCCTTGAAGAGTACCGATATCACCTGTCGGGTTTAGGCTATAAATCCCTAAAAATACCACATTTTTCCAAAAACCCTCTTTTCAAACACTCCCAACATTCCTCTACTCTCTCTACTCAAATCTCCACATTGCTCTAAATCAACAATTTCTAATCGAAAGTCCTTCATTCTTCAACTTCAAATCCTGCTAGTATCATTAATCTCGTGCAAACAACAACACATTCATCTCAATCCTATTTTTCAAGGTAAATTTTTCTAAAATACTATTTTATTGATTTTTGAACATAAGACTAGTTTTAGATAGTTCTAGTTCAAATTAGTGATCGGCCATTTCGTAGATTATAGTTTTACACTAGAATCTACAACTAATTTTATCAAAAACACATTTTTTTAATTTTTTTAAATTTTGAAATTATTAAAAAAATGTTTTTAATTTTAATTGTTGTTTTTGATTTAATTATATTGTTTTAATGAGAACTATACATATTATAATTTTTCAAACTTAGTTTTCAAAATAGTTTTCAAATTTGCCCATTAGACACTAATGTTAGATAACCTTGAATATTGAGGACTCGTATTGAGTTTTGGGATTAATTGTGTTGCATACATATGTTGTTTAATTACAGGTATCACATCATATTTCGATTTAAACCATGTCTCAATCTCATAAACGTCCTAGGTCTAGTCGATCCAACCAACCACAAAACCCACCTCCTATTCCACGTCCTAATCCAAATCCAATTCCTAATGAACCCGAAATGAATATTCTCAATTCTTGCTTTAACGAACCTAACCGTAGGGGTCTCTACACTATGTATGTTACACATTTTAAGTTATACAACATTAGGGAATAGCTTATCCTATCTTTACCAGCCATGGAAGAAATGAAATTCAAATACCTCCCTACCCTTAAAGCATGGAAGTTTGATAACTTATTTAAACTTAAACCAATTGTCTATCAACAACTCGTACGCATTTTCTATTCAAATTTCGTTTGCCTACAAAAGGAGTCCCAACCGCCAAAAGTATTCGGTCCTATCTCTTGGGCCAATACATTACCATAGACTCAGATTGCATAGTTGCAACCTTTGGATTAGATAATCAAGGGGCAGATAATGAGAGAGATTTAGTGCCTTCTCTTTATGAAGTTAAGTCGAGTGTGAGTGTTTTAGAGTACCAAGAACGTTTCCTTCATCTTATGATCTCTTAGTGGTTTAGACCAACTGGAGGAAAATACTCTACTTTTAGAGCTCTTGACTTATGGTGGGTCCATTGTATCCAACATAATAAGAAAATAAATCTCCCTCAAATTATCTTTGGGAAACTAGTAGACACCGTAAACGACATTCCTTCAAAATGAGTTGAAACTTTAGTTTATGGTTTCCTACTTAGTAATATGTTCATGAGATTCGGTCTTAAGGTAGACCTTGATGTTGTCATCCCTTTAGGAACTGAAATAAACCTAAAATCTCTTCAAAAATTGGGATGGAATGGAGAAAAAGGCCAATGGGTTCGCTCAACGAAGAAACTCCGGGTGCTAGCTCTTCACAAGTTGCTCCGGCTCTGGCTCAAGAGCTTGAAGATCTTTTACGGGATGTCGACGATCTCGTAAATCAACCAGAAGACGAACCAGCCCGGCAAGACAGTACAATGCATCCATACTTTCAGTCTTTTATGGAGACATTGGACTTGAGATTCTCATCCTTGGAGTCCCATTTAACTGCTATGGGAACTCAACAGTTGGAGAATCAAAGGGAAAATCGAGCTCAACGCGAAGTAATGGATCATAGATTTAATGCAGTAGATGAGAGACTCGACAAACTTACTCGCGATGTTGCTTCCTTAGAGCACGTCTATCCGATCCTGATCCTCCTACGGATGAATGACCTTTCTTGCTAGTGTTTTCTTTAGGATGAACTATCTTTTGAACCTAACATCGTCTTAACATTTTGCTTTTTTTTTGTGTGGATATTTTGGTTGTTTGGATATTGTGTGTTTTGAATGTTTGATTTTTAAATGTTCATTATTTTGAACTTAATTGCATAATTTTTTCATTAGTTCATGCATCTTTTACATCTTAGTTTAATTATGACCAATCTCAATTACATATTGTTTATGAATATTGATTATGTGGACTAATGGCTAATATTTCTCTTGGCTTGATCTTAGCAGCTATATACATATAATCATTTGGCTATCTTGTTTAATCATTTATAGAGTCTTTTTGATTTAACAAAAAGGGGGGAGAAAGCTTATAGTAAGGGGGAGTAGTAAATTTTTCAAAATTATTTTTCAAAAACAAAATCTTAAAATTTCTAAAATGTTTTGTTATATCGAAAAGGGGGAGATTGTTGAAAACATTTTGATATTTCGATATAGCAAATAAAGTGCTAATTAATTTTAAGATTTTATATTTGATTCAAATATTATATTAGATTAAATTATTTGAATATTACAAATATTACTTCAAGTTTTAAAATGTCAATTTTTACTCCTTACTAAATGAAAATTTGAGATTTATAGTTAAAATATTTTTGATACAATTTTTACAAAGTATTTCGAACCATAATCAAGTCAAAATTGAGTTTTAAATAGGGTAGTACTGATTCTGCCTTAACAGTATCGATAGCCCCCAAACATCGAATGCAAAAGAGGTACTGATACCCTACACGGTATAGATACCCTTATATATAGTAGTACCGATACCATAGCTAATGGTACCGATACTACTCCTTTGTTTTTAACTCTGAGAAATAACATAACGCAAACAGGGTACTGATACCATGACTGGTATCGATACTACTTTACATAGTAGTATCAATACACTTTTAGAGGTATCAATACCGTTGGTTTTGCAATGATCGAAATATTTGAATTTTATACAGGTAGTATCGATACCCCTATGAAGGAGTACCGATACCCATACGCTCCCAACAGACTTTTCAAGTGGATTTCACACTACAACGTCTCTATTGACTTCATGATCATCCCCAACAATTATAATTGATCTGATGAGTATTTAAACAAGTCTTAAAGCCCTTGGTCAATAAGAGAACCAAGAAAAACAAAAGAGAAAGCCTTAAACAACAAGTTTGAGCAATTCAAAGCCAACATCCATTTAATATTATTTTTGCTTTGAAGAACACAATTTGTGTTCAATTGTATTCATTTTTAGTGTTCTTTCTTTGTTCTAGAATTGTGCAAACATCTTACCTTGTGAGGTGTTTTTCTAAGTTTGTAAGTTTCTCTTTGAGAATATAGTGTCTCAAGAATTTGGGGTATAATTCTTGAGCTAGTGGACGTAGACTTTGGTTGAGAAAGTCGAACCACTCTAAATCGTTCTGCAAATTATTTCTATTTTCTGTCAAAGCTTCCACCAAAATTTTAATTGTCAATTCACCCCTCTTGACTAATTCATCCGATCGATTGACTCAACAATGTACATTTTGTACTAACAATGTACATTTTTCGTAGGTTTTGTCGTGAGTTCTGAAGGATTATAAATGGATCAAGAAAAGGTTAATGCAATTGAGCAATGGCCAGAACCTACTAGCATTATCCAAGTGAGGAGTTTCCACATATTAGCTAGTTTCTACCGAGGATTTGTTCTCAATTTCAGCACCTTAGCTTCCCCTTTATTTGGAGTTATCAAGAAGAATTCCAACTTCTTTTGGGGGGAAGATCAAGAGAAGTCCTTTAATGCCATTAAAGGTTGTTTAACTCATGCCCCATTACTTACCTTACCTGATTTTACTAAAATCTGTGAAGTTGAATGTGATACATTAAGTTTAGGGATTAGAGCAGTTCTATCACAAGAAAAATGCCCCATAACCTACTTTAGCAAGAAGTTAAGTTTTGCTACACTAAACTATGCAACCTAAGATAATAAGTTGTATTCACCTATTAGGGTTTTGGAAACATGGAAGCATTACCTTTGGCCCAAGGAGTTTATCATTCACACGGATCATGAGGTGTTAAAGCACATCAAAGGGAAACATAAGCTCAACAAGAGACATATCAAATGGGTAGAGTTCCTTGAAGCTTTCACATATGTGATTAATTATAAAAAAAATGTAAGGAGAATGTCGTTGTTGATGTATTGTCATAGAGGTACATTCTTCTTAATACCTTAAATTCTAAATTGTTATGTTTTGCTTTCATCAAAGAACTTTATGAATCTGATCTTGATTTTGGGGTGATTTATAAAACATGTGATAATGGTGAAAATGACAAGTTTTGTAGGGATGATGGATATCTATACAAGGAATGGAATATGTGTATTCCACAAGGTTTCATACGTGGTTGCTCATTAAAGAAGCCCATGTAGGTGGATTAATGGGACACTTTGGAATCACTAAAACATTGGGCATACTTCAAGAACACTTATATTAGCCCAAGATGAAGCGAGATGTGGAAAGAATATGTGAACGTTGCATCACTTGTAGGAAGACCAAGTCGAAAGTCAAGCCCCATGGACTTTACAGTCTGTTACTTATTCCGGAAGCACCTTGGATGGATATATCTATGGACTTTGTATTAGAAATTCCTCATACAAAGAATAATAAGGACTTCATTTTTTTAGTAGTGGGTAGGTTTTCAAAGATGGCTCATTTTAGTCCTTGTAACAAGACTAATGATGCCTTACATATTGCTAACTTATATTTTAGGGAGATCATGAGATTCCATGGCGTACCAAGGACTATGGTGTCCGATTGGGATATGAAGTTCTTAATCCACTTTTGGAGAGGCTTATAAAGTAAGATAATAACCAAGTTACTATTTTTCATAACTTGTCATCCACAAACGAATGGTTAAACTGAAGTGGTAAAAAGAGTATTATCCATGCTGCTACAGACAATCATTCAGAAGAACTTAAGGGCGTTGGAGGAGAGTCTTCCCCCATGTTGAATTTACATACAAATTATCCACACATACTACCACAATGCTCACCCTTTGAAGTAGTAAATGGATTAAATCCTTTGACACCATTGGATTTGTTACCCTTGCCCGCTGATCAAATTTTGAACAAGGATGGACTTAACAAAGTTAAATTTGTTAAGAAGCTCCATCAACAAGTGTAGGAAAACATTGAGAAAAAAATAAGGTAGTACGAGCAGCAAGCTAACAAGGGACGCAAACGAGTCACTTTTGAACCAGAAGATTGGTTTTGACTGCATATAAGGAAAGAAAGGTTCCTAGCTCAACGCAAGTCAAAATTGATGCCTCAAGGAGATGGACCTTTTTAAGTATTAAAGAGGATAAATGATAATGCGTATCAAGTGGAACACCCAAGTGAGTATAATGATAGTGCAACATTTAAAGTATATGACTTATCTCCCTATGATGTAGATGAAAATTTGGGGACAAATCGTTTTAAAGAGGGAGGGACTGATATGATCACCAATGGCAAGGACACGGATGAGTTCCCTAGTGGACCTATTACACGTGCAAGGCTAAGAAGTTCCAAACAACCATAGAGAACTTATTTTGTCAAGCTTTGAACGTGAGGAAGGAAACACCAAATTTGAAGGAGGACTACTATCTTTAACTTGTGCATGAATTTGCATGAGTATTTAAGTTTACATGACATAAATTCACATGAATAAATAACATGGTATTTCATTCAAATCATATACTTCATTAGTATTAGGTTCATTTAAAGCATGTAGTTTCTTTAAGTAAGCAACTTTATTAAAGTAAGCTTTCATTCAATAAAGCTAGTTCCATAAATAAACAAGTTCTTTCATTAAACTAGTTCATTAATCAAACTAGCTCCTTTAATGTTTTGCATGGCATGTTTATTTTTGTTTGTTTTCTAGCTTGAACGTGTACCCCATTTGTGTCTAGGTGCATGGACATTTTGGATGAGCATTGAACCAAAGGAGAGCCTTTACTATTTCCACAAGGGAGACAAGCATTCAAGCCTTTCATTCAAGTCCTTCTTTATCATCTTTTGGAGGTTTTTTGCATTCTACATGGAGACATTCAATAAAGATCTTCTTAATTCATATCTTTATGACATTCAAGAAGATTAAATGGCTTGAAGATGAGTATGGAATAGCAAGAGACACTCCCCTTTTGGATGTCTAAGTGTCTACATATATCAAGTGTCCACATTCATCCTTCATTCCTTCATAAGTGAACAAGCCAAGGAAGTTTAAGAGTCTTCCTTCCCTTCGGAAGAAATTGTGTCTACATTCAGCCTAAAATAAGTCCAAATTCATCCTAATTACTCTAGAATTATTTGCCATTAAGGTAGAAGAGAAGAGACAAGCAATTTAAGTGCATTCATCACCATTAAGATGAAACACCCATCTTCCTTTGTAAGAAAGACTCTTAATATTCAGCCTATTAACACTATAAATAGGTACCTTCCTTTCATTGTAAACAGACGACTTTGATATATAAAAAATCCTCTTTGAGATCTTTCTAGTTCTTTTGAAGAACTTTATCGGCTTCAAGTTTGCTCTTGTGGTCTTCATCCATTTCATTTGTTTATAAATCTGGTTCCTAGATCTATATAACTAGAGGGTCATGTGCTATCCAATACCATTTCAATCCATCATTTTATATTGTTGGTTCCTAACTCCATATAGCTAGTGGGTCACAATCCACTTTGCTTTCATCCTTACACAATCCACGTCAATTATCACTATTTCCCGCTTCATTTTTCCATTACACATAAACTACAAAACCATCACTTACCATACTACAACCTTTACCCCCTTACCATCCAATCATCCATCCTTATTATTTCCATTGCTTTTCTTATTCATAATAAGCATCAACATTCACTTTATATCTACTTATATTTTCTTTCTAGTGTCATTTTCAGCATTTCAAGTTATAAGTTCATTCGCTTACTAGAATCACGATCGATTAACAACACATATGATTTGGAACAACACAACCGGATGCATATCATTAAGTGTGCCAATCAAATCATTTGTTGTTAAAATTTTGATCGAGTAGGTGGTGCGACTGTTAAAAAATTATAAATGGTATGCTTGGTAATTGAACTTTACTTTCTCTCATATTTCACTCATCGTAGTTTCAATTTTTTCAATTTACTCACTAAACTTTATAGAATGAGTTTTTTTGGTCACTCCTCCGTTAAATAATTAACGGCTTATGATGACCACATTTTAATAAAAACGACATCATTTTAGTCTAAAATTTAATTTTTTATGAATTTAAAACGACTTCGTTTTGATGTAAGTCGTCATGTCTTAATGTCGTTTAATTATTTTACGGATGAGTGACAATAAAAATTCAATCTATAAAGTTCAATGAGTAAATTGAAAAATCGAAAGTACAATGAGTGAAATGGGAAAGAGAGTAAAGTTCAATTATCAAACGTGTAATTTACCCTTAAAATAGTATAATTACACGGGGTAATGAAGAAAAACTTTGTATTTAATACTAAAATTTTCAAAATATTAATATCACATTTTGTTATTCAAATCTTTTGGTTTGGATTTAAATTACTGCATTATTATTACATCAAAATAGGATTGTTCACCGGCACCAAACCGAACATGCCGGCCGAAACACAAACACCCATTGTTGATGATTGCTTGGAATCCTCACCTTGTGATTAAACCTGTGCTGAATCATCTGAACAAGCTGTATACTTAAAGTGAAAGCTTTGGAGAAGCAAGATCAGAACCAAAGCTATTTACCTCAAGTTGGAATGCCCCGCATCTGGAATTAATATCCAAAACTACATCGTCTTTTAGAAAATGAAAGCAAGTTTGTAAGAAATTTACTGACTTGGGATATATCAAATTCCCCTTGTTTGATACATTAAGATAGATCCTAAAATTATTGGTGTAAATCAACATAACATTCAACAAACTGTTAGATAATCATTCGTATAAAGTTTGTTTATGTTTGTTTATTAAGCTAAATAAGTGAGTATGAACAATTTTTTTATTTCATTTAATAAACGAAAGAACACGAATAAATTTTTGTTTGATTCGTTTATATTCTCGAACAAACTAAATTATTGGCTCGTTTATTGGATTATTTGCTCAGTTCTCATTTTTCCTTTTATTTTCTTGCATTTTAAATATTGTTGAAGATATGAATTAAATTGAACATAGTGTGAACTTTAGAGTTCAAACTGTGAAACCTATGGGAATTAAGAACTAGTGGCATAATTTCACCAGTTTGCTTTGACTTCAAATAAAAAATAAAGGGTAAACTATATTGATCACTATTTATCCCTTTTACTTTTTTCATTGATCTTTCAATTTTATCAATCAGATCACCTAATTATTTAATTGTTTCAATTAAACCACTAGCTGTTAGTAGTTTACCGAAATGATGATGTGGCAATTAAAAGAAATTGACATAATTATGTATTTAGTCCTTAATATTTATATATTCTATCAATTTGGTACTAAATTAAATAAACTTTAATAAATTAACCCTTCAATTAAGATCTGACATGTGTCAACACATGATCATGACACGTGTTACTACTTGATTGGAAGATTTTTTATTATTTTCAATTTATTTAATTAAATAATTTTTCTTCAATCAAATAGTGACATGTGTAACCATCCTATTGGAGGAAAATTAAATTACAAAGAAGGTGTAAAAATTTGGGTGTCAGGCTGAATGGCTCACGCAGAAGGAGGTCATCATCATTTGTATTAAGGAATACACTATAATATGTATATTGATAGTATAACAAATGCCAGAAAAAAATAAGAAAAAATGGAAATAATGAGATTTGAACTTGGGCCAAATAAAAAATTTGAAAGCAATAAATGACGGGAAAAATATTATAATTTTTTACAATAAAAAAATCTTATATTTGAAAAATAGTATGATGATTTCATATATTTTTTTAATATTAGTTGATACAACATTTTTTTTAAATAATGTTTTTATATTTTTGAAACTAAATTTAATATTTCTATTTTTTTCATATTTATAATTCAAGATTATATATATAATCTTAAATTGAGTATTTCTAATATAATTAATAATTTTAATTTCTTATTAAAATTTCATAAAATATAAAAGATTCATACATTTAAATATATGAATATATTTTTATTTTTACATTTAAATATAAATATAAATTTATATAAATATATTTTTATTCTTATATTGCAATATTTTTATTAAAATATAAACATATTTTAAATACTAGTTTATACAAGAAAAATAAAATATATAGAAAATATAAATGAATCATACATTTAAATATAAATTGAATCATTTATATTTTCTATACATTCTATATTTAATAAAAAATATTTTTTTAATTAATTTAAAAATACTCAATTTAAATTATATATATAATCATTAAATTGTAAATGTAAAAAGAAAAAAATATTAATTTAGTTTAAAAATATACAAATATTAATTTTTAAATTTTTTAGGGTAACATATATATATATATATATATATAATAAAAAATGATGGTCTTAGTTCAGTGGCTCCATTGTGTATCCTTCATTCGCGTGACAAATGCTCGAGTCTGCCCAATATCCAAATTTTACATCTTCTAACTTAATTTCCTCAAATTTTATGGTGACACGTGTCATTACTAATTGAACGATTAATTTATTAAATTTTATATAATTTATGACCAAATTGATAGCATATTTAAATAATAAGGATTAAATATATAATTATGTCATCATTTCCGTCAACGGTTAAAGGCTAGTGGCTTGATTGAAACAATTAAATAGTTAGATGGTCTTATTGACAAAATTAAAATATCAATAACAAAAGTAAAGAGTTTAAATAGTTAAGTGATCAATAGTATAATTTACTCAAAAATAAAAGTGAGTGATGATTGTCAAACTTTAAACAAATTTTAACGAACATTTTAGCGAAGGTAAAATGAACTTGTTCATGAAAGTTATACGAACATGTTCACATGCATATTCATGAACATTGAACGAACAATTATAAATACTTTCAAAAAAATAAAGAAATAAACAAACACGAACACAATAGTAAAAATTTAAACGAACGTAACTTTATTTTTTCTAGATTGGTTCATTTGTACCCCTACCTAAAGTGAAAAATTCTAAATGATTTGAAGTGGTGTAAGAATTTATATATATCATCAATATATATCTGTATGCATGTACGTAGGAGCATTATAGTATAGCATACACGTACTCATCATTGTTAGCACCATGCTAGTCAATATTTACATGTATGCATGTATTTATGTATGTATGTATGTAGGAACGAGCATTATATTATATCATATAGATTCAAGTTGGGATAATGAAATTTAGAGATCTAGATCTACTCACCTTGATTAAACTCTTCTTTGACATAGAAAGCTACTATTCTTTGCATTAAGATGGTTAATAAAACAACTGTGCCGATTTCGGTAATATGAAAACCGAGCATTTACACTCTTTGGGATTCAACTTGCAAATTCAAATTCAAACTATATCACTCGGTACCGTCGAGGTCGGAAATTTCCAGCAGAGATCAATAATCTGATCTGGGGGTTGTAAAGGAAGAAAGAAGTCCGGCAGCTTGCACGGGCAAAATGTCACCGAAGGTTGACGTTGCAGCTGCAGATCGATCCTTGAATATGCCCACTTGTCCGTCCGTTAACATGGATCCCAGTTTTAATGTGCTCTCTCCGAATCTGCTGCCAACCTGCCAAGGCCAATCCAAGGGAATTCAGTATCATCATCAAGATTTAATATGCCAAAGCATCAAATATGCCTAAATACCATACAGTTTCGTAACAAGCAACTTTAACATAACAACATGATGAAACCCCAGAGTGCTAAGTGCAAATTAGAAACAAAACAAAAAATTACGCGGTGCGATTTGCGGAATGGTAAAACCACAAAGGGTGAAAGTAGACAGGTTAAAATAAAACCAAACCAATCTATGGGCATAGGCAAGCATGCTCTTGAAGTATACACTACTTCCTTATGAAAAGTTCTCATTCGAATGGCAGTGGGAATTAGAAAGAACCATATTAAACGGGGGAAAAATGATGAATAGCATCACCTGCATGAAAGATTTTAAGAATGGCGTTGCAACACCAAAACTCTGATGATCATCCAAATCACCTTTATGGGAAAGCTCTCCATTCGTGTAAGCTTTCCAGGAACTTGAAGTAATATCATTGGTGGCAGCCGTATTAGGTTTCCCATTATTCCCTCTAGAAGACAGTGCTGGAGCACTACATGACCAACAATAAATTACAGGAAATTCATATACGGCAATAAATAACACAAGATAGTATTATACATAGACAAAGTGAAAAGAAGACTGGCAAAATAAATAAATAAACAAAAATATGGACCTGATTGGAAGGTATTTGAAACGAGGAACCACAGAACATCTCATGATATTCGATTCAGAATTAGTTGGGAGTTTCTGTACTGTATCTGTATACATCCGATTAAGTTGAACAAAGAATCCAAAGAGCACAGCATGCCGGAGGTACGACTGCCTCTCATTCTCCCATAAGTATGGCTCATACCTTAAATTATTTAGAAAACAACCATTAATCAGAAAAGACACATGCGGTTATGCCTTAATCCTAACAACATAAATGAAACACATAAACGTTTACAAGTTAAAATAATGGCTCTGAAACATAAATTGATAGGCGAAAAGGCGTTCAAAAGGAATTATCCAGAGAGCAGATGGCACATTGGGAATTTATGTTCATGTAAAAAGTTATGGAGACACTTACGTCAGCCAATCAATAGGATCCAACTTTTGCGAAAGAGAATAGATCAGCCCATCAACACTGTCTCTAACAACAGACTTAACCTGAATTTGATCCTGCTTCCTTCTGAATGATGATTTAGACTTCGATTTTCTAGATAACTCTTTATTTACATTGAAATCACCCCCAGAAAGAACATCAGCAGCAAACCTTATGTCCAACAAGACCTGCAAAATTCCTTTCTCCGACAGTCGAGCTCCATCGGCTTCTCTAGTAGAGAGAAAGTTCTCATAAATTGAAATGACCTACATGATGAATAGAAACAAATTTACCCAACAAGAATAGAAACAAATGAGAAATTAAGCAAAACATAATTTGGAGCTAGTCAATATTTTTTTAAAAGAAACTTTCCTACCATCATATGAAACTTCCCAAGAGAGAAGCATAATTTCATTTAAAGAAATCATTTAATACTCCATACAGAAGCACTGAGTAATTTTCTTTCAAGTTAATGTAAACATAGAAATCGTATCTAGTTTTCAAGTCACAAATCATGGTTGCCGATGCTGTTTTTTTTTTTTTTTTGATAGAAGTTGGAGGTCTCATTAAAAACTACTTTCGTATTCGTCCACATACTAAGAAGTATGTTAACGAACATTGGAAGGAAGAAAAGAGTACCTCATAGTTTATTAATAATAATACCCAATACATAAGAAAACACTAAATATCCACCTATGGTGATATACACCATTACAACAAACACCTTAAACTCTCACATCCTCAACCAAAACCACAATCGACAATCACCCTATTTGTAAGTTACACCTCCAACAATATGATAAAAACAACGCAAAAGAACATAACATAAAAGAAAACCAACACTTGCAACCATTTAAACAAAATCAAAGCCACAATTGAAGAGACGAGATCTAATGAGAATCGACTTCTTCAGAGACCCAAGAGTTTGGTTTGAATGAAGGATCAATCTCATGCACCTTGATTTTGAAGGAGTTGTCACCGACCTTCAATTCTCACGTCTCATCAATTCTCACCTGAGCCTTTGTTAGGACTTGAATTTTTGTCCGATCAAAAGATGATGGTGACTGACAGCTTTCGTCGATTGCTAATAAAAAAACCCCACCTATCTGCAATGTTTTTGAAAGTATCCCAATTCCAAGAGTGAAAAGGAACACCCTCGCAAACTAACCACACTCGACGACACTCCACTACCAAACTCTCTGACCAAGTTTCGACTCTGGAGAATCACTTTGCGAGAGTCTCTGATTTATCGTTCTTCACACTTCTTAATGAAGCAGAGTCTTCGAAAATCATTAATATTGCATTTCCAGTAGCTCTCATTAACGAGAAACCAGTGAGGCCCTTGGCTTGCATTTGACTAGCGAGATTACCGATTTTGATAAATTCCTTGCACCATCCCACTAGACATTTACTCAACACGTGAAGTTTATCTTCGTCAATAACACCTTCAACTTCACAATGCTTATTCGTCGAAACACCTTTCATCCCAGATTTACGTTGAAGAGATGTAGAGGTCTTTCTCCAAAAGACTGTCGAGGTTTGAATTTAGTCAAAGATACACTAATTTTGCTCCCGTCGATATGAGATCCATTCATTTCTGAGATCGCTTTCCTTGCTTCTTCGATTGTTGCAAAACGAATGAAACCAAAGCGAAGCCCTTTCGAATTTCTTTTGTTTGGAATGAAAGCATCAATAACCCGACCATGAGTGCAAAATAAAGATCCAAACCTCTTCCAATGGATCATCTCTGGTAAATTTTCAATAAATAGCGTGAAGCAACCACTTCTGTACCCATTACGGATTTTTGGGTGGCCTTCCTTCCACCAATTATGAAACCCGATTCTCTTTCCTCTTACTACTGCAGTACAATTGTCATCGGAACACCCCTTTTTGGTGAACTCTTTGGTTTCATCTTGGTCAACATCAGTCATTTTCCTTACAAAAAATGTATCCTCAGTCGCCAACTTAGCCTCCAATCGGGATCTCAAAAGCATTTCCTCAGACGATCTCAACTTCACCTGTCCTCGATTACCACCACCTGTCACTGGCTGCTTCCGATTCCCACCAGACCCATCATTAACATTTTCCTTTGCAACACCGTAGGAAACCGAAGGCCTATGATGATTCGTTTGGTAAAAATCGACTCGAGTTTTGTTATCCGGTTGTGATTGGAAAACCTGTTGTCTCCTCCTAGTCGCCATCTTTGATTCGGATCTCTCGGGCAAAGCCATTAACCGAAGTCTGACCTTTCCTTTGGCTAATCCCAAAGGTGAGAAGGCATTGTATAACCCCGGGAGCAACCTACCTCGGATCCGAAACGATCTAACGGCTGCCATAGGAGATCGATACATTCTACGCCGAACTGATCTCAATCGATTATGTGGAGAAGGGACCCAAAACTCAAATCAAGATAACTGGAACCGGAACGAATCAAACAAAGTTTTTTATACGAAACTTGGTGTTGATTAACTGTGATGAAGGTGAAAGAAGAGCTCCTGATCCGATGTCAACGGCTACCGGAGGTGGCAGCGGGCACGGTGTCTAGAGACTGTGATGGCGGAGGAGAAGAACAGAAAGTTTGGTACCGGTGATATTTGTAATTTTCGGAATCACTTCAGAGCAACAATGGATGTCGGTTGATTTGATACGGAAAGCATATCAAGCAACAGAAGAGGTTTTTATGTCCCTCGTTACCAAAACAGTGGCCTATGAAACCGCAAATCGCAGCTGTTGGATCCAGCTGCCTGGTTGTTATCTGTGTTGGAACTCTGTCGCCAATCTTGATGATTCACGTGTTGTCTTGGGGCAGAACAGCAACAATTTGGAATCACAAATCTAAGCCCAAATTTGTGCTGTCTTGTAATTTTGGCAAGTAGATCTACGTCGATTGAAAGACTTTATCGCAAATCTAAGCCCAGATTTGGAATCACCGTGAGTAGATGATATTTCCAGGAAAAAAAGGCGTCAAACGGAGGTCGGAGTGTAGCGGCGGACGACTGACGGCGGCGACGGACAGTGGACAGGACAGTGGATGTGGATGGAGAAAATAATTTTTAAAAACGCTTGGGCTCGGGGCTCTAGAGAGAAGCAGCTTCTCTCACATGACAAAGTCAAAAAGTTGCTCCAATAAATATATATGGACAAACTTGTGCCCAAGGTGATTCGAACCAGGGAAAGGGGGACAAGCTTCCAGACGGGAAATCAGTATCTTGTTTTTAATACACATCTTTTACAATGAGCCAGTTGCAGTAATTTAACAAATTGTAATCCGAGATAAACATTGAAACAATGCACCGGCTAGAACAACACTGCATCTCCACCCCAGAGAGAGAGAAATGCAAACCAACATAGGCAAAGTATAAGTGGCCTCTCAGCAGTGGCTCAAAACAAGTGGAACAAAGTAAATGCATAGAAGTAACACTATAACTCTTCAAGAATGTTATCATTGAGCTGTTGTGCCTATATATTCCGAATACACTCATTTCGAATCAATTGCTTCAACCCCAACCAACTGGAATTCGCCAATGGCCACATAAAAACATTGAGCCCGCTGTGATTTACTATATCCACTATAACCTTAATATTCTACTTACCACTGTCAGCATCAGTTTCTTCACTTTGGCATTTATTACGATTGACGGACATCTAATCTTATGATTGGAAATTGGAAATTGAAAATCACTTTCAAATAAAAGATAATTTCTTTCACATTAAACATGAGCAACAAGACAGCATTAAACTTCTAAATCAATCTAAGTCCACACTAACACATAAGTCTGACAGAAACAAGCAAAAAAACCAAACGAACTTTCGCAAGAAAAATGAAAAAGATATGTATTAAAAACAAGATACTGATTTACTAGATTCCCTTATTCCTCTTTAAAATTTTACAAAACCCAAGGGAAAATAAATAAATAACTTGATTATTAAGATTTCTTTAAAAAGAGAAACAACTGACATCATCAAGGTTGTACCAAATTCTAGTATTCAAAAAATAAACAGCAAGTCAAATGGTCATCTGCTCTTATAGTAATAAAACCCCAAAAATAAAACAAACTATATACGTCAAAAACCATATGGCACGGACCTGCATATAAAAAGGATCCTCAACGGATGACAACTGCAAGTTAAGAAACAATGATCTAACTATATGCAGTATAACAATTACAGTTACAACAAATAAACTGTAAATTAAGGATTTAATGTATATGTTTACAAGAAAAGGAATTTCAGAAATAACACCATCAAGAAAGTAATTATACAGGCTACAGCAAAAAGACTATTGCAGAGTTACTAGAATAATCAAAGCGCATGATGCAAGACAAACTTACCTTTTCTATAAGGCTTAACGCAAACCTTTGCACAATTGATTTGTCGAGAACATGGCCTCCAATACTATGAATTTCTTCACATGCATGACATAAGAAGGAGATCACATAGAGAGAAGGCATAGAGGGGAGTGATATTTTCATCTCTGATGCCCCCTCATCAGACTGTTCTTGCTTGACAACTATCTCTTCCCAACCCTGAACAATAAATAAAAGATAAATGAATACGCTTAAAAGGAATACTAGATAAATGAATATACTTACAATAAACATACTTCTATTTTGGGGCCTAACAAGCCTAAAAGCATATACTTAAATTAATCAAATAAACAATTTTAATTTGAATAGATGATTGTCTAAAAGATATTAATACCAATCAAACCTCAGCAATAGTGTTCAAAAGTTTTAAAGATTCCAGAGATGAGGAAAAGTGCAAAACCATTCTTGGCAAGATTCTAAAATTTCATTCATCCAATGACCAATGAACTGTTTTGTTGCATTCATATGTCGTTTCTGTGATTTTATATGCCAAAGAAGAAAGTAAAACATGAAAAAAAATATCGAATGGTGTGTCTGTGAGTGGATTGCATACATGCAGAAGAAATATAAATCTTGCATGTTAAAAGTAAGTATGAAGGCCAATCTCAAGAAGCTTGAGAAACACCTCAAAGTATTGAAAATAAACGATGAATGTATATTTATCGATAACCTCCTCATGTCAGAAACACTTCTATGATGTAGAATTATTCAAGAAGTTATTTGAATTGGTTATCTTTGTACAATTTTTGCATGTTTCGTGTTTACTTAATAGTTAGCAATTAGATTTGAATTTATTAAGTGATTATGTAACTAGCATGTGATGTGATCTATTATTAAGTTTGAATAGCTAGGACTAGATGGGGTTTAACTGTACAAAAGCTTGAACTAATAGTACAGCAACCCTGGTATAAATTGGACCATTATTAAATTGGACCATTATATGAAGTTGTTCCATATTCATAGACCCTGATTATCGAGTTCCAACTTTGATTAATCATGTTCCTAAATCCTTCCTGTATAGCCCCATTTCTCAAGCATACTAAAGAAATGGTCCAGCAAATAGTTACCCTTAAGGGAATTGTTGCAGATAACCCGTCATCTATTCCAAGCTCTCGGGAGAGAATAACTGAAAGCTCATCAGATAGCCATGATATCCATAAGCTATAAGCTCTAATACGCAGCTCTCCCATAATCTTACAAAGATCCTCCAGTTTTGGGCTTGAACTATCATTTGCTCCGAGCAATGCAGCAGTAACATACGAACTTTGCCTCTGAGAACTAGAAAGCATCTGCCTTCCAAGGCTGTCAAAGAAAGGAGAACTGTTGACAGATTTAGATTGCCAGAATAAGGAAGGTTTCTTCTCAAAAGTTGCGGGAGATATGTATTCCACCCAGAACCGTGGAGAGCCAAGAATCACAGGAATGTGTTTGGTGTGGTTCTCAAATGAAAACAAGAGTCTCCCAATAAAAAGAGATCTCTCAACAATTATAGGAGGAGGCATTGAATCACCTTCCTTGTTTTCACTTCCAATGGCAGTGTACAAAATATCAAGCTCAGTTTTGAGTTCTTTCAATATAGATGACACACTTTCGTAACATTTGTTCTGCAGATAGGGAACTAGATCCTTCAACCTCACAGATACCTTGGAAGATTCTAGGAAACTCAATAAATCCTCAAGAACGCTTTTGCAGCGGTTGTCCACTTGATCTCTAATTTGGCTAACTTCAGGACCAAAATACGCATTGAGACAACTTTGGAGATTATCTTCCTCAGGCAGTGCTCTACTTCCCAATAGTGGACCAAGTTTCTTACAGCTATTAGATTCTGTAAACCAAACCCCACCACCTGCAGAAGGCCTGGACAAATATGTCTCAGAATCAATCTTCTCACCAGGAGTTGCCGCAATAGTGTGGATTGAATCTGACACATTGACATCTCTGGTCAGATCCTCAAACCCTGAGTCAATTATCATTTTCATCCTCCTGACAAAAAAATCTTCAAATATCTCATCCCAAAGATCCGAATCACCTTCCAGAACAAGTTCCCGGATGTTATACCAAGGCAACTCGACGTCAGACCCAAATACAGTTTTAAGCCATTCCAAACTCCCCTGCAAAACCTCCTTGCTTTCCATTGTCAGCCTAATCAATTTTTCAGCAGTTCTAAGCTCTTGGGCACTAGGTATGGCATCAATGAGGTACCTCCCATTAATCTTACTGGTGATCTGTGCTCCACAATCCCTCAACCAACTCCAACAAGTGCTAGAAATGAAAGTTTTATGGAGCACAACCATTACAGACTCTAATTTATCCCTGAAAGATTTCCACAGCCTGATCTCCTCATCAGGATTTGGAATCCCACCGAACAACTGAGAAGCAGGGGGAGAACCCAAAAGAATCTTATAAAATAGAGGCAATTCATTCATAACGTTCAAAAACAACTCCCCTACCTGAGCTACGGTCATCTGAATTATGCTTAAAACATCACAAAAAGCAGAAATGGAAACAGAAGAGGTAGCATCAGCATTACCAACAGAAGCACTCAATGTGTGCAATATCCAAGTTTTTCTGGCTTCAAGGAACAAGCCCAAAACCTGAGGCGGATCCAGATCATCGATGAAGGCAACAGCAGCCAAGGCATCCGCATACGAAACGACGGGCAGGCCACGATCCAACAACCTCTCACGACTCCTCTGGGAGTTCTGAGCCTTGAAGCTCTCAACAATCTGCCACTGGTGCTGAAGCAGGGGGAAATTGGACAAGATGTTGTGGTCCAAATCACTATCCGGTAGCATCAAGTTGGAATGGACGTGCTTGGCACGGATATACCTGGCCGCCGCTTCCAAGAACATGAACTCGTCGAGACAGCCCCAGATGTTCTCCGGCGTGTCCACCAGGTACTTGACCCGGCAGGCGATCCCATAGATGCGAATGCGAGTAGCAGTGGTGTTAGGCGGGGTTTGGAGTTTTGGTGACGGTGATCCAAGGCGGAGACGGAGAGGGAGCGAATAGAGAGATGGATGGAAGAGATGTTGGAGGAAATGGATTCGGAAGCTGATTTCATATGAAGGATGGAGTCGGCGGAATCGATGAGGTCACGGTAGCGGGTGCCAACAAGCTGCCGGAGGTCCTCCTTCTTGTCTTCGATCTGCTTGTTGGTGGAGGCTTCGACATTGCGGATTTCGGAGATGGGGTTGGCGCGGAACAGTGATTCGGCATCTCGATTATCCGCAGAACCTGGGACGATTCGCATTTCTCCTCTTGATTTTGGATTTCACTCGACTTACTATTTTGTTGTCAATGAATACTGCATAAAGCAAGGCGCTCAAGGCAAGGTCCCGCTTTTCGGAAGATCTCAAAATTTCTAAGTCCATTCGGGCATGATTCCGATCTAAATAGTCTTTTTTATTATGGCATAATAATAAAACTATTTATTACGTTTGCAAAAACGATCATTTGATAAGATAAAAATAGTTAATTAATTAATAAATAGTGGTAGGTCCATGTGATGTCATAAAAAATATTTTTAAAATAAATTATAATTAATTACCTATACATTTATAAAAATATATTTAAAATAGTTTAAAATAATTATTTTTAATGATGTGGCATTAAATGTAAACATGTCACGTCAGTAAGAAGCATCGATCGTTAGTCAACTAACGATTTTAATCCAACCAGATGATATTTTGCTCTAAATAAAATATTTGGGCGTAAAATGCTCTAACAAAAATAGAGAATAAAGTGATCATTTGTGTAAATATTGAGGGTTAATTTTGTTATTATGCCTTTTATTATTGTGTAAAGTATAAAAATAGTCCCCAAACTATAAGATGTTATTTTGTTGAGTCCTTCGACTATAAAAATTATAAAATAGTCCTTCAAATATACGACAAAGTTTTGTTGAGTCTTTCGACTATTAAAAGTTATCAAATAGTCATATAACTATTCATATGTTCCAAGTTTGTCCTTTTCTGTTAAAAAAATTACGTTTTTCTTAGTTAGAAGTTAATATGTTGATTATGATACAATAAAATCATATTTTATTGATATATATTGGTATTGGTGTTGCTTTCAAGCACTGACTTAACGGCATAATGTTTCAAGCACTGATTCGACATCATAATGTAAACGGAGAGTCGGTTCAAAAAATATGATTCAAACAATTTTGGGACTCGACAAAATAATATAAACGGAGAGTCAATTTTTTAATAGAAAAGAGAAAATTTGAAACATATTAAGAGTTTGTTAACCATTTATAGCTTTTAATAGTCGGATGACTCAACAAAATAATGTATTATAATCAGAAATTGTTTTATAACATTTAATAGTCGATGAACTCAACAAAACAACGTCCTATAGTCGGAGACCATTTGTATACTTTACCCTTTGTTATTTCATAAATAATATGATTTATTCTTTTAATGTTAAATTTAAATACATTTATAATTCAATTAATATTAAAATATAAAGTAATAAACTAACAAACTATAAATAAATATAATTTTAGATATGAAATAATTAAACATAGATATCGATATTTATATTATCATTCCAAAATAGTAAACAAATAATCCACAAATAAATATAATTTTAGATAAAGGTGTAAGAGCAAATGGCCTGAATCTTTTGTCTGAATTAACGATTTTTTGAGATACCCTCTATGGTAGTCATTCCCTCAAAGGTCGTCCGTATGCCACTGCCCGATTCCCGATCAGCTCCCACGATTAGGATGGTTAAAATTCAATGTAGATGATGTTGTTCAAGGTAGTTACAATGAAGCTGGAATTGGAGGAATACTTTGGGATCATAATGGTCCTGTTTTGTTACGTTTTTAGGCTTGATTGAGATTTCTGATCCCACCTGCGTTAAGTTACAATGTCCTTTTTTTCTCTAGCTTGATGTACGGATTTAATGCTTCACCTTCTTAGACATTCTCTTCCAGCATTTCTTCTAGAATTATCATCAGTATTGTTGTAGCGTCATTGAAAAACTTGTTCTACTGTATCTTTTAAGTTTCATTACTTCAATCTGAGTTTATCCCTGATCGTATTCTAACTTCATGTGATTTCATTAGTTGCTTCTGAGGGCACCTTTTTGGACCGTTATTGCGCTTTCGCATTTTTATCTACCTCATCAAGCGAAATTGTCGTATTGCAAGCTTTATAATGCAACCTATTAATTTGAGAATCAATAGCTTCCCTGATAAGTCATGTATATGCGAAATGCATTAATTCCAAGGTAATTATCATAAAACAACTTTCAAAAAACAAATAATGTCTCAATACATCAAGGCAGATAGAAATTAACTCTATTTATCTTTTTTGTGACGTTGTCGTATTGAAAACCTTCTAATGTTGATAATTAATGTTATGTTTATGCATGAATAAAAGAAACACAAGTAAACAAAAGAGAGGAAAATGAGGTAATAAGATTAAAATAATAAGCACAAGAAACGTAAATTAATAAAATTAAAATAACCATATACAATTCGTAAATAAATAAACAATGTGAAGGAAACATATATAAATAGAAATTTAAAGTCTTAACTTCATGCATTCTAGTTCTCTTAAGGTTTTCACATGCCTCTAGTGGGGTGGACTACTAAATTCTCTATAAGACGGTAAGGTTCCAAAAAAATGCACCTAAACTGTCCCTATAACCTACTAAGCTAAATAAGAACTTCGATCCTGACCCACTACAGACTTTGCGGATCGAATTCAGTTAAGAGGATCACATCACTAAAAATTTATCAAAGGAAAATAGTATCCTTGAAGACATGAAGAATGTTTTCCGGAAGTACTCTACCAGACCTACACAAAAAAATAGTATTCTTCGATATAGGACAAAGCTTGTGTTTAACTTATGATATGCAACAATTCTATTTATATTCAAATAAGAAAAACTTGTAACAAGAGAGAGAAAAAAAATCGGTTTTAAAAAGAACATAATGAAAAGTAAAATAAATAAATCTGAACTCAAAATTTCTAAATTTAAAACATAGATTATCGACTTGTGGCTTGACTGTCTTTTTGTTTAAACAAAACAAAAGTTTCCAGTAGAGTCGTCAAGTTGTCGAGACGACTTTTGTGTGCCAGTGCTTGACGATGTTTTTTTTAAATGATTTGGTGAAAAAATGAGAGTCGCCACCAATCATTTTTAAGGTAATATTGGAATACCTAAACTCAAGTAATTTTAATAAAAAAAATATTTTACTAAAATACTGTTAGAAAACGCATTAATTCGAGAATAGTATAGAAAATTAATAATGATGATAATATCATTATAAAATTAAAGAGAATGAACGAGTTTACTCTATCTTGAGATTTTTACACAAAGTAACAACCTGAAATGAAATCGAGCCTAAGAAAATAAAACAAAGAAATTAAACTTCTTAAAACCAAATAAAAAATATATGGAAATAAAATACTCATTTTTATTGATCCATTGATCAGAAACGGCTGAGGTCTGTCGCTACACAGTTTCCTTAAGACATATTTTTGGTCACTCTTTTGGTGCTTGAGTTTGTTGGTCGTCTTTCTTCTAGGATACATCAACTAGATCATCAGCTACAGTAGCACAGCTGCAGAGGTCATGAACTATCCTTGCATTCGTCTATCACCAGAAAATTAATGGAAAAGAAAACATTTTCAAGATTTTGAATTCTGAAATCTAAAATTTTGTGTTTAACCTAGCATATTAACTCAGTATTTATTGGGAATTTCCAAGAGAGATTTACTCAATCTTTTAATATTCAAATCTAAACAGATAATAATATCTTTTAATTTGAAATATTCAACAGATATATAAACCTTTTACTATTCAAACATAAAAATATATTATTTTAATTTGAAAGATTCAAAAGTATATAATTATCTTTAATATTCAAAGTTAAATAAATAATATATACCTTTTAATTTGACATATTCAAAGAGTAATTGTCCTACTAATATTCAAATTAAAAATATCTTTTAATTTGCAATAGTTAAAATGAACATGAATTTAATATAAACATTAAATCCATCAATTAAATTCATCATTTTTCCCAACAATCCCCTACATGAATGAAATTGATGATTTTATCAAAACATTTTGACATGGTGTGGTAATAGTCTATACGATCGATAGTTGCATAGGATAGGCAGGTGTGCTCCTTTGAACCTTCCCTTGTGATAGTACATTTACTTTACTAGCTAAATAAATTTATATGATGTCCTTGAACTATTATGTTGTTTGTGTAAACGATGACATACTTCTCACAACTACCCCTATGACAATAATTTAGTTCTCATGGGTATGTCCTTAAAGCCATATATATCGCCTAGTTTTGCAAGAGTTTGAAAGAACTATGCCTAATAGTCTCTTTGAAGCAGCCTCATTTCACTTTCACATAGGTGACTTATGTTGCTTGGCTCACCACATCACACAATGCTCATTAAAAGCTTTGCTTAGCCTATACCACTTTGATCATTGTTTACATCATAGGAACCAACTTGGGATAAGAAACCTCCAAAGTGACTGTACATGGTTTATGCAATTAGGTTGTCCCTTTCCCTTTGAACCTAGATTTTGGGATCTCTAATCAACAAAGTAGGGTTCTCCTTCACATAAAGCCTTTAAATTTCATAGGTTTTAGTCTCATTCTTATAGAAGTTTTCTTAACTTGATCTCGGTTTAACCTTTTGGGTAGCGAATCCATAATAGTATCCTTTGATTTTACAAAATCAATAGAGATAACTCGATTTGAGATCAGTTGTTTATGGTATAATGTCGATGATGTATATGTCTCAACTTACCATTATACTTGAAATTCTATGCTAGTCACGGTATATACATAATGTGGGAACATGTTTCATCCATTCTAGAATATCCTTCAAGAAATTCCAAAGACATTATTTGAAGATATAACTCATATTCCATTATGAATCTGGATATAATCGTTTTCTTAAGGATTTTCTAGACACGACTTCTCCTCCTAATGTGAAACATATTTACTTGTGTCATTGATATCTTAAATATCAAATTCAAACTAGCATTGGTCTATCATCCTACGGTAGTAGGATAGTCAAAGGAAAATACAATCCGTCGTTTATGACCTATTTTAATTTGCTTTGGTAATATGACCATTACCTTCTCAAGACACCCCCACATTTTCTAGTGTTTGTATGAAATAGGTTTTTGACTTTTTCATAACCCATATGATGTCTTATCCTTTTTTATAGGTTTAAAAGATAATTAGTTGACAAAATAACTTTCCTCCACCCACATGTTCTGTAACAACTCAAAACTTCATAGTGTTGCGTTCAACATTTTTTAGAGTCTGATTTTCCTTTCGGCTACTCTATTTGATTGAGGAGAGTACGATGGTGTTACTTTGTGAGTAATATCATGTTGTGAATAGTATTCATCAAATGGTACAACATATTCACAAGCACAATTAGTTCTTATTATCTTAATCTTTTTTTATAAGTTGGTATTCAACTTCTTGTTTATAGAGAATAAATTTCTCTATACCACATTGCAATACTTTTGATATTATCAATGGAGGTAATAAAATAGTATTCCCCTCGTATGTTCCATTATTATGAATTTTAAGAACTTGGTCGCTAACAATTCATTAGTACTAGTATCTTTCGTTTTGTATTTATGGTCCAATGCTATTCATAATTCTTTTATCCATGTTACGGATACTATAAACCTTATATAGTGTATCCAATAATACATTAAGAATGTATTTCCAATATAGAAAGTCATAATACTTCCAAAATTTTTAGCAGTTGTGAATGTGGTAACAATGTTTACCTCATCCTCTCTAATAATAAGAGGATCATCCGATATTTGGTCAAATTCAAAATAACCAAATAGAACAACATCTTTTTTTGTCATATCTTGAATTCTATTAATAGAATTTTACAAGCTTCTTATTGTGACTCATGACCACCAACAGTCATGATTTCCTTTAATACGTGAAATTAGAATTTATAATAATTCCAACAATAAACCAAAAGTAAATCCTAGTTTATTTTACTAAAAATTTATTTATAAACTAAATCAGTAACAAAGTCGTTACTTTCAACCGATTTCTATTATATTTAGTAATCAAATAATTTTGTTAAGCGACATAATTAAAATCCCAATTGATTTCAAATAAAGAATCAAAATTTTCAATAAATAGAAAATTAATTCTCGTTTATTCTCGATTTTGTTATCGGACAAAATTAATGTTTTGTAACAAAATCAGTAACCAAAGTTACTTTCACGGGAATTTCTGTTAAACAAATTTGTCCACTCTAAGATTTTAGCAAACTCGTTAAAACAGTAGGATAAATCTTGGAAAAAAAATATTTGTTATATCGTTTTTTCCACAATATTTGAATTGTTTCAGATTAAAGATAAATAGAAGAAAGAGTTTTGAATCATTTCAAATGAAAGAGAAATATTCAAATTTCACCTACATGATTGACTTAATTGTTGTCAATCAAAACTTGAATTCTTGATCATCATTATTAACTTCGCCTTTGTTAATCAAAAACTTAAACCATCAAGATTTAAGGTGTTCCCTTACAAAATGCAACCACAAAGATCTTGCAAAGATTTTAGAATCTAATTATTTGAATCCCTACATATAAATCAGTGGAATCGTGACTCACATTAAAAATTAAACTCAAAATTATTCCACAAAAAAATTGAAATTCATAAATTCAAAATTGAATAAAACTTATAGTTAGCGTAAATTCTTCTCGATTTTTGCAAAATATTTATTTTTCCAATTTTTAAGCTTTTCTTATACACAACAAGGATTAAACTCAAACAAATTATATATCATTTCGAAAAGTAAGAAAAATTATGTCTTAAGATTGTTAGAAAACACGTTAATCTGATAATAATATAGAAAAATTAATAATGATAATAATATCATTTTAAAATTAAAAAGAATGAAAGAGTTTACTTTGTCTTGAGATTGTTACACAAAATAACAATCTGGGATGAAATCGAACCTGAGAAAACAAAACA
The DNA here is from genome assembly GCF_006381635.1 of Hibiscus syriacus. Lineage (NCBI taxonomy): Eukaryota > Viridiplantae > Streptophyta > Magnoliopsida > Malvales > Malvaceae > Hibiscus > Hibiscus syriacus. Next base: position 807,182 of record NW_024062483.1, read on the forward strand.
AAGAAGTTAAACTTCTTAAAACCAAATAAAAAATAAATTGAAATAAAAATACTCTTTTTCATTAATCTATCATTCGGAAATAGTTGATGTATGTCGCTACATAGTTTCACTAAGATAGATATTCGGTCACTCCTTTGGTGCTCAAATTCATTGGTCATTTATCTCTCATGATACAACAACTAGATGATCTGCTACAGTAACACAACTGCATAGATCAAAACTATCATTACCCTTGTCTATCACTGAAAAACTCGTGGAAGAGAACTTTTTCAATATTATAAATTCTGAAATCTGAAAACTTGTGTTTAACCTAACAGGTTAACTTAATATTTATAGGGAATTTCCAATAAAGGTTTACTCAAATAAGATATTTTTTAATATTCAAATTTAAGCATATAATAATATCTTTTAATTTGAAATATTCAAAAGATATTGACACATTTTACTATTCAAACTTAAAAGATATTGTTTTAATTTGAAATACTCAAAAGTATATAATTATCTTTAATACTCAAAGTTAAATATATAATATATATCTTTTAATTTGACATATTCAAAGAGTAATTATCATACTAATATTCAAATTAAAAATATATTTTAATTTTTAATAGTCAATGAATATGAATTTAATATAAATATTAAACCCATCAATGAAATTCACCATTTTTCCAACAAAAAATGTTTTGGTATGCGAAATCAGAAATCAGATTCGGAAGTTAGTTACGCGTGGTAATGGAATAGAACCACGACAACGTCCAAAAATTGGTACCCAGTCGATCACCCTATGTTTTAAAATCAGAAATTTTGAGCTAAAAGTTTTATTTAATTTAAAATTCATTATGTGTGAAAATTTAAAAAAGATGTAACACCTCAAATTTTGAGCTAGTAGTTTCAAGTTTACCTGAGAGGTAAGTGGACCTCCAAAAATTCATAAGTAAAGTTGTTAGTCTGAGCTGGGCATAATTAGGCTGGTTTTGGCCCAATTAGTCATATAAAAGGGGCTTTAAATTATAGAAAATAAGAAAGGATCAATTATGCAATTTTCCCATTTTACAAAGATAAGGCCTTTTTTATTTCATTCATCTTCTTCTCCTCCCCATTTTCTTAATTTTCCTTCTTATTCATTTTTCTCTCAAAAGACCAAAACCAATGTTAAAGAGATGAATGGGGGTTTTCATCCAAATCACCAAGGAAAGGATTTTGGCTAAGCAATGAGCTTTATTTGGGGATTCAAACATCAAGGTAGTGTATTTCTAATCCTTTGGAGTGTTATGCTTTCATAAATTTAAAGAAATTGCTAAGATTTAGTTATTTAATCATTTTTGGGTTTATCTTTGAATTCATGACCAAATCATGTTTTAGGTGTTAAGGAAGTGTTTTTACGATAACTTAAGACCCTAATTAACCCTCTAAAGCTTTAAAAACAAGATTAGGAACCAAACCAAGTCATTTAGGATGGTTTTTGGGTGTTTTTTGAGCCTAAAAACCCTATTTTAGAGTTTGAGTATTGATATTGGGATGAACATTATTGATACTGGTTGAATTGGGGGAAATTAAGGTTTCAGGCTGGGAGTCTCGATGTTGTCAGGGAGAGTATCGATACTACCCCCTGAAGTATCGATACTCAGGGTGATATTATCGATACTGAGGCCCCCTTTTAACAATAGAATACATTTTCGGTATCGATACTTATAGTGGTATCAATACTTGGCCTTAGGGAATTGATACTGCAAGTAGATTATTGATACTACTCACTTTTAATGGTTAGATTTAACTTATTTAAGGCCAGTAAGAACTAAAGATGATTTGTAATTATAAGGCTTAGTCCATGGGGGACATAAATGACCAAACATACCTAGAAACACTCGTAAGAGTGGGTTATAACCGATGTAACCATACTAAGCGTAATATGTCGTAGTATCTTTAGTAGAGCACGTATCTGAATGGCTAAGTATAAGGATCATTGTATAGGATGTACCAAAAATGGCACGATGAGTAAGTCAGATTCAGTAATGACGGAAAGTGTGGTGCTTCAAGAACATTAGTGAACCTATAATGTATAAGTTGTTCCACTACTTTAAGGGGTATTAGGAGAAGTACGATAAGAGTGTTAGGAGTGTTGTTATAAAAAATGTCAAACTAATAAACTTTTCATAACGGCCTAGGTGAGAGGACGAGAGGGATAGTGTCAGGTGAAGGGAGAATAACCTCGCCTGACTTCAACAAGTTCGATAGCGAGTAACCGAGCTTCCTCGATTGCCTTAGTATGATATCAGTTAATGTGTGTTAAGACATTCACTCTAGAGAAAATACATATAATAACAACGAGATAATAATAATAATAATAATTGTGTAATAACCATAAGAGCCTTATAAGGTAAGATTTCAGAAAATGTATGCCTTTGTTTGTCACCCGGGAAATGGTGAGGACACCTGAGTTACTTTTAGCAGTAGGACGATCGTCTTGTGTGCATAAAATATCCAGATATATCCAAATCAATATGAGAGCACTATAGTCACTAGTTGAACGTTGTACTGATGCTATGTGACCCAGACATGCTCCAAGTACTCCAGAGGAGTAGACTAGCTTACCATAGTACCGACGCTATATATGTCCCAGACCTAGCCTAAGATACCAGTGAGGCACCTATACTTTGTGATCTGGACCTTACCTAAGGTACTCATGAGATGATGATGATGTTATGTGACCCAGATCTTACCTAAGGTACCATTAGTAAGTAAATAGGGGTTTGAGTCTCGTGATGCTATATGACCCTCTAGTTACACCATAAAGCTTACTTGTTATCTGTGTGATAGTACCAGGCGTCTTTGTGTTACTGAGTACTATCATTATGTGTTGCATATTGATGCATTTTAGGATGATACTGAGGTTAGAGACCTGGTTGCAAGACCCTTAGCAGGGACTAAGGGAAACGTGTGACTTACACTCAAGTGGTAGAACTAGAGAACCTTAAATAGGTAGCACTGATTAAGATCATGCATGTACCTACTACTTAGTACCATGTGTTCAACATGCTTGTGTTTATGAAATTATTATACTGCTCTAGATTAGCGATTATACTATTGGGATATGAAAGCTTATCGTTTGGATGTTTTTCATTGGCATATTAGTTGTTTGAGCAGTTTGTGGAGCATCATCGCAATAGGACTTCCAGTATCTCCTTCAGAGTATTGTATTGTATCTTTAGTGGGCATGTGTATTCATAGAACCTTACTTATGTATTTGAGTTGTAAATCTTAGGATGTATTATTTTGTTTTAAATTATGTTTCATGGAGCTCTATTTTATAATATGTTTTTATAACAGTTATTATGTTTTATTTATGATATCATTCAACATGTTTGAAAAGAAAATGAGTAGGTTTTGAAAATCAAGGTTTACCTTGGTAGCCTAGTATGGTACTTTAGACCCAATTGGGTTTAGGGTGTTATATTTAGTGGTATCAAAGTGTTAGGTTGAGTTGGTCCTAGGACTCAATGGTTAGTTTTAGTAAGGTTTTAGTGAATGCATGTCCTTAGGTGCTTAATGTACTTGTATAAGTCTGAAATCCTGAGGGCGCTCCCTTTTATAATTTGTTTTGTAGAGTTTTGCGATAGTTGATAGTTTCGAGTGTAGTCTCGATGATAGGATAGAGAGTCGAGCCTCTCATACCAATAGTGGCAGCAAAGAGTTTTTCCCCAAGGCTGAGAACTATAGGGTCTCGTTAGGCACATGAGTCAAAGAGGTGACCTTCTTCAGAGATATGACTTCCACTCTTAGGGAAATAGTGGATGACTTTTTTAGAGCACAGATGGTGCAGCCAACCAACCAAAGTATGTTAGTTAAAATATAGCCCTAGTAGAGAAACTGAGGAGGTATAAAATAGTCGACTTCTATGGTTCAGGCAATGATAATCCGATTTCAACCGATCAATGTTTGAGAGAGACCATGAGTACCTTGAGACAGCTTCACCTCACCCTAGAGGGTAAGCTAGAATGCATCACTGTTTTACTCAAGGGTAATGTTATTGATGGGTAAGAGACTATAGAGATGACTCTACAGCCAAAGGTGCATGTATGGGATCAGTTCCTAAATTAGTTTAGAGGCAACTATATCGACGAGGCATACATGGATGGTTTGAGGATGCAGTTCTCTCAGCTAGTTCAGGGAGACTGCTTAGTGCTTGAATACTAGAGAGATTTTCTTTGGTTGAGTCGTTACGCTCCAGAGTTAGTTGTGATTAGGTCCTTGAGGTACAAGAGGTTCTTGAAAGACTTTATGGTCCTCATCCCAAGTATGAGGGTGCATAAGCCCATGAACGGTACAAATTATGAGGAAGAGTTTGTTGGGCGAATCAGGTAGCCTAAGTGTGAATATTTGTAGGCCAGTAAATCTATCTCAGTTAGTGACAAAGAGGAGGACCAGAGGTCCGCGAGAGTAGAGAAGAGTGACATCAGCTTTATAACTCTAGTTGAGTCAGAGTTCAGGCATAGGGTCTCATAGGAGACCATCAGTTTCCTCGTCTGTGGCAAGCTTTGGATGCTCTGATAGAGTTTTGAAGTATCCAGAGTGTGAGCATTGTGGGAAAATAATTGAGGAATATACTTCAAGCTTTCTACGAAGTGCTATAGATGCGGATCCTTGGCTCATATGGTGAGTGATTACCCTAGTTTAGATGATGATGTTTCAGCTTTATCAAGGGAGACAATCTCAGTAGCTCAGCATGGTAGAGAGCCTACTCAAAGAGGTGTTAGTCTATGCTAGGGTAGGATAGTAGAGGAGCAGATCAACCTATCCCCGGTTCAACGATGCACGATCCCGCTTGTCAAATCATAGAGAGACAATGTCAGTATGTTGATGATGCAAATAAGATACCATGTATGTTTTCAAATGTCTTAAGTTTTTATGTTGATTCAGTAAACATGAGTGCATGTAATCTTTTGAGGTGTCAAGTGATCTAGGTAAGAAAAGTATCTGTGTAGAGGATCATAGTGTGAGAATCCAAATATCGAGTTGGTGGACCTTAGTAGAATAGGAAAAGTTTACCTTAAAGATTCTTTGAGAGTCGAGGGTCCCAAGGTTTTTGAATGGATGGTTGTCCCTTGTTGAGTCGAGGGACAACTCTAAGAAAATGTTGAGCCATAGAGTCTTTCACCCTTGTGTGTCTTCTCTCGGGGAGACATTCGTTCGAGTTGTCAAGAATTATAGATGGGACGTTAAGGATATTTTGCATTGTCAGAAGAAGATTTATATGACCTACCCGTAGAGATTTAGTATCTCTTTGTTCAGTATTTGAGATAAGATTTCCATGAGAATGTATAGAATACCCAAGTCACCCTAGCTGGTATGTCGATCACCCTGAGTTCCAGAAACATTAGGATATATCTCAGTCAGTGGCAAGGAACTTCAGTTACTAACTGGGCATAGATGCCCCATGTACTCTCGAGGAGTAAATTAGTAAGGTGTATGTTTCAATACAGTAGTTCCGGAATTCTACCCTAAGTTTTAAGGGTTCTATAGGTCAGGTAGTGAGTTACGAGTCTTGAGGTGTAGAGATCCCTATGATTACGTCAGTATGCATTCGTGTACGAACAGTGAGTGAATCAGCTAAGTGAGCCAAGTTTCTTCAGTAGTGTCTTTGTGTGGTATATGAGCATGAGTTATATATCACACCTAGTATGTAGTGTTGCATAATATCACAGATTTTGGGTGCTTCAGATTAAAGGAAATCAAGTTCATTAAGTGTCATATGACTATCATTAGTCATTATCAATAGCTCAATGATAGTAAGCGTAAGCGTTAGCGAGTGTAAGATGTTGTCTCAGAACCCCTAATTCAGAGTTCAATCGTGTAAGATCTCTACTTTGTGATGTGTGCTCACAAGATAGTCAAATATTATTAGTTCCTCTCGGTGAGTGGTCAATTTCCAATTATGAGCACCTTAGATGCTCGATTAGGTGAATAGAGCATTTGTATGTCGCAAGATAAATAAGAAACAGTCAGGTACTGTGGTTGAATATTGAATCAGAGTTGCGCAGCAGAAGCATGGATATCAACGTTAGTCAAGAATTATCATCATATTTTAGTAGTTGGTATTGAGACAGGGTTGGCAAGTTTTATAAGATCTCAGGGTGTAGTATGTTAAGTTACCTATGTTCAATAAGTAAAAGGGGTATGTGGGTTATGCAATGAGTTATCTCGATTGAGTAAGGTTAACCAGAGAATGAGTTAGTGATAGCAGTTGTGTAGTGGAGTAACGTTCTCCTTGTGAAACATTTTAACTATTCAGATTTAGGTCAGCGAGAGTAAGACTTGAAGGTTTTGCGCTTCTTGAAAGTTTTTGCCTAAGGTTCGATGCAGATAGCACCCTATAAGAAAAATGAATCATAGATTAGTTGTGAGTTTCTGAATTACAAGTAGGGGTGTTAAAAAATACCCGACTCGCTGACTCTATTAAAAATTATCGAGTGTTTTAAAGAAGAATACTTGAATTCTCGAGTTGAGTACCCGTTATTTTTTATGAGTTTAAGGGTCATGTATGTGACATAAATTCTATTTAATCGGGTACCTGCTACTCGACTACTCATTTTTTTCTTTATTTGTATTTCACCGAAACAAACAAATCATAATTACGATTCCTAATTAGATATCCCCAAAATTTAATTTCCCTCACAAGTAACCTCTCTTAATCTCCCACTCTTTTGTCTAAGTAGATATGCTCCAAACTCACCGTGTGAATTTGATGAGTCAAGAATGCTTATAACATTTTGGATTTATAGGTATTTTTCAAGTTTCTCTTTTACATTTAAATTGTAGATTCGTATAAAGCTATTCAATGTTTAACTATATATGGGATCTAATAATGAAACACTTTATTCATTGCTTGATTACCAACATTAAAAATGAGACAATATCTTAATATGTTGTAATAGGAGTTTATTCCAAAAGCTCATAAAATTTTCTTTAGAGTTCGAGCCTCTTTCTTCCCTGATATCAAGAACTTTATTCCTTATATTCGGGTGCCCAAGTTTTCCCGGTACCCGATGTACGAGTATCAGACTATTATGGGTCAGATTATGGGCTGAGTTTTAGGTACCTGACATTTCGGGTACCTTAAAATATAGGTACTCAGATATGAACATCCCTAATTGCAAGTCATGTTTCAGGGTCTTCTTTATTGAGGAGCAAGATCCAATGAATTAGGTGCTTCGAGGTTTCTAAGTGTTTGACCTATGTTTAGATCGAGTAAATTTCGAGGGCTAAATTTCTTTTAAGGAGAGGGAGAGTTGTAAAACCTAAATTCTCGGCTAGTAGTTTTAAGTTTACCCAATAGGTAAGTGGGCCCCGTGAATTTCATAAGTAAATTCGTTGGGTTGAGTTAGGCTTAATTGGGTCGGTTTAGGCCCAATTAGCCATAAAAAGGGGATTTTAAATTGTAAAGAAATAATGAAGGACCATTGAGCACTTTTCCTATTTTATAAAGACAAAGCCCATTTTTTATTTCATTCATCTTATTCTCCTCCCTATTTTCTTCATTTTCATTCTTCTTCCTTTTTCTATCAAAAGACCAAAACCAAAGTTAAAGAGAAAAGTGAGGGTTTTCATCCAAATCGCCAAGGAGAGGACTGTGGCTAAGCAACGAGCTTCATTTTGGGATTCAAACATCAAGGTATTGTATTTCTAATCCTTTAGAGTGTTAATCTTTCATAAATTTAAATAAATTGCTAAGATTTGATTATCTAATCATTTTTGGGTTTATCTTTGAATTCATGATCAAATCATGTTTTAGGTGTTAAGAAAATGTTTTACAACACTTTAAGAACCTAATTAACTCTCTAAAGCTTCAGAACAAGATTAGAAACCAAACCAAGTCATTTAGGATTATGTTTTGGTGTTTCGCAAGCCTAAATAAACTATTTTAAAGTTAGATTACCGATATAGGATGAAAAGTATCGATACTGGTTGAATTGGGGCAAAAATTAGGGTTTTAGGATGGGAGTATCGATACTACCAGGAAAAGTCCCTTTTTAACAACATAATATATTTTTGGTACTGATACTCATAGGGGTATCGATACTTGACCCTAGGGTATTGATACTATAAGAAGATTATGATACTTTTCACTCCAGATGATTAGATTTAACCCGTTTAACGCTCGTAAGAGCTAAGGAAGATTCATAATAATAAGACTTAGTCTGTGGGGGAGATAAATGACCAAACATACCTACAAACACTCGTAGGAGTGGGTTACAACCTATGTAACCATACTTAGCATAATACGTCAAAGTATCTTCAATAGAGCATGTATCTGAATGGCTAAGTACGAGGATGATTACATGGGATATATCTAAAAGGGGAACGATGAGTAAGTCAAATTCAATAATGATGGAAATGGTGGTTGTTTGAGAACCTTAGTGAACCGAGAATGTATAAGTTGTTCCACTACTTCAAGGGGTATTAGGAGAAGTACAATAAGAGCATTAGGAGTATTGCTATCAGCAATGTCTGACTAATAAACCTTTCTATAACGTCCTAGGTGAAAGGACGAGAGGGATAGTGTCAAGTGAAGGGGGAATGACCTCACCTTAGTATGGAATCAATTAACGTGTGTTAAGCCATTCACTCTAGAGAAAAGACTTATATTAATAATGAGATAATAATAATATTAATTGTGTAATAACCATAAGAGCCTTATGAGGTATGATTCCATAAGACTTATACCTTTGTTTGTCACCCGGGAAACAGTAATAACACATAAGTTATTTTAGCAGTATGATGATCGTCTTGTGTGTATAGAATATCTGGATATATCCAAGTCAGTGCGAGAGCTCTATAGTAGCTAGTTGAACATTAGACTGATGTTAAGTGACCCAGACACATTTCGAGTACTCTAGAGGAGTAGACTATCTTGGTATGGTACCGACGCTATGTGACCTGGGCCTATCCTAAGATAACATTGAGGCACCGATACTTTATGATCCAGGCCTTACCTAAGCTACTCGTGAGATGCTGATGTTATGTGACCTAGATCTTACCAAAGGTACCTTTAGTAAGCAAATAAGGGTGTAAGTCTTGTGATGTTATGTGACCCTCTAGTTACACCATAATGCTTACTTGTTGTTTGTGTGATGGTACCAAGCGTCTTTGTGATATTAAGTATTATCATTGTGTGTTGCATGGTAATGCATTATAGGATGATACTAAGGTTAGAGACGTAGTATATGTTTACTCATGACGAGACCCTTAGCAGAGACTAAGGGAAGCGTGAGACTTACACTCAAGTGGTAGAACTGGAGAACCTTAAGTAGGTAGTATGATAACCCCGTGAAAGGCTATATTTCATGCCTTTTTACTAAGGTTATTGTTTCTTAAATCCCTTGTCATAGCATTTAGAGTGCATTTAGGTAATGTAGTTGTATTTGGGGGTCAATTCTTTATGTGACATGAATTTACTAAGGGAAATATCTTGATTTTGTGGTGTTGTGCAGGCGATGAAAGCTTAAGGAGAAGATGTGGCTGCTGTAGCATTCTATAGATGGAAAATAAAAGACTTGCCGCAGTGAAAGATGGACAGCAAAAAAGGAAAAAATAGCAAAAATATATGTGCCAAGCTGTCTAGCCACACATGAATCATTCCCTTGCTGTAAATTTTGGGACCACCTCCCATGATAACTGCCCATTCACATGAGGATGATGCCACCTAGGGTACAAAGGAAATTTTGGGCCCAAAACCCTAGAAATATTGTCTATATAAAGACAAAGGTGCCCTACATTTTAAAAAGAGCTTTTGAGATTTGACCTAAGAGAAAGACGGATGCACATTTTCCATTTCCTTCTTTCTTTTTCATCTTTTTTCCCGATGTCCTCGATAGACAAGCTTCAAGGAGGTAGCAGCTAGACCTTGAGAGAGGCTAGCTTACTAATGCGGTACATAGCGGTGGAGCTAAGGATCACAGTAGCAGCTCATTGGGAGTATTCTTCTCTTTGTACTTTATTTTTCTATCTATTTGGGTTTGTACTAAACTTGAATGATCTTGGATGAACTTAGCCACACCATGTATTACCTTATAATGGATGGTTTGATGTTTCTATGTTCAAATATTATTTTGCTCATGATTTTATTCTTTATACAATGTAGCATTGTAAAAGCTTTTAAGAGATTATCGTTTGTTGTAGCGTAATATGCTTATTCTTATAAGAGCTTTTGAGAGATTGTCGTTTTCTAAGTATAGATACATAGTATCAAGAGAGTTAGGTTAGATCTACGTGACCAAAGGAGCCAAACTTGGATGGGGAGGTTCTAACCCACCTTAGAGATAAGGAAAGGGTTTAATTCGATTAAAAGGGATATGACGTAGTTGATAGGCTAGTGTTGTAGTTCACACTGAGAGGTATTGTCGTAGCATTAGTTTTATCAAGTTCATTGTTTCAGAGAGTTTAGGAGTATTTTTAGAAAATACTATTGGGCAGCATACTCATAGAAGCATAGATCATCCGTAGCATTGAATATTGTTGCTATAACAAATCCATGCCATTTACCTCTGGAAAAGCTTGATTATGTGAGGTTGTTAGTCTTAACTCATTTTCCAAGGTTCAATTTATTATCTCTTTAGCATACTTTTGAATCTTACTTAAATTCTTGCCTCATCATACTTTTACATTTTCAAGAAACTTTCACCACAACAATTTTCACTCCACTTCACTCTATTCTTGCCGCAACATTCCATCACCATTTATATATACTATCTGCCACATATATACTTTCATATTTTTTATATCATCATAAATATATACCTAGAATTAATTCGTGACAACTTTTGTTTGCTATAGCTTGCTTGCAAAATACCTCCAATTCCTATGGAGACGATACTCACTCATTATTGTCTTACTTGCATTGATTGTGTATACTTGCATAGAATTGTGTGTCGCAGCACAATACATTTACACGTGATCAAGTTTTCTGCGCCATTGCGGGGGATTGGCAACTGTTATTTTTAAAGTTTCACTATATCAAGAGTTTTAGTTCGTTTTTGTTTTAAGTTTTACTTGTTATTTTTGTTTATTTCGTTTCCAGGTTTTTGTTGTTGCACAACCTTATTGACTGTTGAGGAACCTTTTTATCCTCTAGTTCTGGAGATCAAGCATTTATTCTGTTAGAGATGACGTGCTCAGCGTGCTAATATAGTCATGAACAACGATCAAAACCAAGGTGTTCAATAAGTTAAAGATCCTACAAATCCAAATGCTAATATTTAGGAATGAAGGGCTTGTACCTAGACTGAGAGCTATTCGAGATAACATAGCTCCTATTTTGGATGATCTCAACCCTTAGATCGTAGTACCTACCCACTTCGAGCTCAAATCAGTCATGTACAACATGTTAAATTCAATCAGACAATTTGGTGGCATGCATAACGAAGATGGAAGGAAACACATATGTGCTTTCTTAGAAGTTTACCTCATTTAGGAAACAAGGAGTGCATGAAGATGTGCTAAAGATAAAGTTGTTTCCCTACTCATTTTCTGACCGAGAAAGAGCTTGGCTTAGTGGATTTCCATCCGTCTCGATGGAAACTTGGGATGATCTTTGTAAAAGCTTTTTGCTACAGTATAATTCACCCAACATGAACACACAACTTTGAAATGAAATAGCAAGTTTTTGTCAAGCTGATGACAAATCAATGTACGAGTGTTGGGACCAATACAAAAGTTTACTTCACAAGTGCACTAATCATGGATTCCACAACTGGACACAAGTCGTGATGTTCTACAACAGAATGAATGCACCCACAGGCATGATGTTGGATGCTTCAACAAATGGTATTTTGCTCGACAAATCACCCGAAGAGACCTTTGATATACTTGACAGGACAACCAAAAATGACTATCAATTTCCCTATTCAAGGCTTAGAACTAGAAAGAATGCACCTGGGGTATTCAAGTTAGATGATAATGATTTACTGTTCGCCTAACTTTATGATACAACAAATATGTTAAAACATTTGCAGCGTTCTGGAGAGGTGAAGGAAGTAAAGATGGCCAGCTCTGCATGTTTCATGCCGAGGTAATCATCGTAAGAGTGAATGCCCTGATAATCAAGAGTCCATCAACTACGTGGGGAATTTTAATCGAAGCAATAATAATCCTTATTCTAACATCTACAACCCATGATGGCGTCAGTATTCTAACTTCTCGTAGGATAATCAAGGGGCAAACAAAAACCATGAAAGCAACACAAATATGTCAGAGTAGAATATTTCTGAACCTTCAAGATTTTAGCAACAACATCTATCGTGGCAAAATGCTAACAAAGGTTCAACAGATACTTTAAATGTTAGTTCTCTTGAAGCCACTCTTTATAATTTAATGGCTTCAACGAAGGCTTTACTGCATGAGCACTCAACAACTATTAAAAGCCAAGGTACACAGTTCAAAATCAAGCATCATTGTTGCAAAGTCATATCTCATCTTTGAGAGCTTTGGAGAACCAAGTGGGTCAAATTACTACAACATTATATGCTCAGCCACAAAGAAGTCTCCCAAGTGACACTGAGGTTACTAAGTCATGAAAAGGTGTAATGTAGTGCGCTCACACTGAGGAGTGGTACCCAACTTAATCAAAAAAATAAGTTTAGGGAAAGAAGGTACATGATTCTTACCTTAGTATTGCGTAACAAGAACCTGAAGTGCAAGAAGAATCATTTGTAGAGAAGGATAATGATGAGTGTTCCATGAGTAAACCTGCTAAATGGCGAACTAACAAATGTCACAGTAAAAGTTGTTCCCCCAATTGCAATAGAAGAAGTCATACCCCCACCACCTTTCCCTCAAAGGTTGGAGAAGAAAAATGATGGCATCCAATTCAAGAATTTCGTTGACATCCTTAACCAACTATATATCAATGTTCCACTCTTGGAGGCCATTGATCAGATGCCTACTTGTGCCAAGTTTATTAAGGAGATTGTCAAAAAAAAAGGCGGAAAATTTTGAAACTGTCACCATAGTGAAAGAATATTTTTCTGCACTCAGTAAACTTATGCCGAAGCGAAAATATCCTAGAAGCTTTGTTATTCCTTGTTCTATCGGTGCTAAATATATGGGGAGAGCCCTATGTGATCTTAGGTCAAGTGTATATTTGATAGCCAAGTTTGTGTTCTTTAAGCTTGAAATGAGTAATGCTTAACCTATCCTACAACTAGCTGACCGATCTCATATACATCCCGAGGGCAGAATTGAAGATGTCATAGTAAAAGTGGATAAGTTTGTATTTTTGCTGATTTTCTTATTCTCGACTGTGAGCATGGCGATAATGCGCCTATCATGATAGGGTGTTCTTTCCTAGCTACCAGTCGCATTCTCATTGATTGTGAGAAAGGAGAGTTTACCATGTGAGTGGCTGAACAAAGTGTGACTATCAATGTTTTTAACACAATTAAATATGTGCATGACTTGGAACAATGCCGATGTGTTTTATATGTGGACTCGATGGTGGATGATGAGGCTGCAAAGTTCTACTCCAATAACTTTTTATAGTTGGAGCAATATAAGAGATTTACTGAAGATTACGACATTGAGGAGCCTGAGGATTTTTCTTTAGAGGTGCAGCAGTCTAGTTTGCTCCTAGCTAGACTAGGTACGCGATTCAAACCTTTAGATTTTGATGAATTTTTCCTCCAAAACCTTCACTACAGCATGCACCTACCTTAGAACTCAAACCTTTGCCAACACATTTAAAGTACATTTACCTTGAAACACAAACTTTTTCCATCTCATTTAAAGTATGTTAGTCATCTTCTCATATATGGTGGAAGAGTTCTTGGAAATCTTTATGGGAGACTTCTCCGTCTTTAGTGATAACTTTGACAAATACCTTGGCAACTTACCTAAGGTACTGAAGAGATATGAAAAAGGTAATCTGGCACTCAACTGGGAAAAATGTCACTTCATGGTGACAGAAAGAATCATGTTGGGGCATAAGATTTCACAAAAGGAAATTGAGGTCGATAAATCCAAGGTGGAGGTGATTGATAAATTGCCTCCATCTACCACCGTGAAGGGTATAATGAGTTTCTTGGGGCATGCAAGATTCTACAGATGCTTCATCAAAGATTTCTCGAAAATTTCAAAGCCTCTTTGTCTTCTGCTACAACAGAATCAACCCTTTGTGTTTGACAAAGAGTGTTATAGTTCATTTACGGAGCTGAAGGAAAGATGTTACAGCACCGATAGTTATCCCACCTGATTGGATGGCTTCCTTTGAACTGATATGCGACGCAAATGACTGCGTCATGGGAGCATTGCTAGGTTAAAGGCGAGGTAAAATCTTTCATGTTATTTATTATTCTAGTCTCACATTGAATGAAGCACCGATAAACTATACAACCACTGAAAAATAAATACTTGTCGTGGTATTTTGTTTTGCTAAGTTTAGGGCATACTCAATAGGAACTAAGGTCATTGTGTACACCGATCACTCAGCCATTAAATACTTAAAGAATAAAAGGATGTAAAACCTAGACTTATTAGGTGGATATTTTTTTACAAGAATTCGATTTAGAGGTTAAGGTTAGAAAATGAACTGAAAATCAGGTTGCTGATCATTTATCTAGGCTAAACAATGTAAATGAATCCCATAATAATTTAGAAATAAAGGAGGAATTCCCTGATGAGAAAATTTAATATGCCGCAACATGCTTATGGTATGTTGACATAGCTTACTTTCTTGTTAGTGGTGTTTTGTCTCCTCATTTAAATAGCCAGGACATAAGGAAGTTCATACATAATGTGTGATACTACTAGTGGGATGAGCCCTATTTATTTTACTAATGTGATGACCCAAGTGATCCGAAGATGTATCCCTGAAGAAGAGAAAAAGGATATTATATTCCATTACCACAACGTACTGTGTGGAGACCACTTTGGAGGTGTTAGGACTGCTACAAAGGTCCTACAAGGCTTTTACTAGATCACACTTGTTAGAGATGCACACGAGTTCTACCAGTCGTGTGATCAATGCCAGTACACTAGGAACATTTCAAAGAGACATGAAATGTCATTGCAAAACATTCTAGAGATAGAGTTCTTTGACATGTGAGGAATAAATTTCATGGGACCTTCCCATCATCCTTTGGTGATCTTTACATACTCTTAACAGTGGACTATGTGTCCAAATGGGTCGAAGCCATAGCAACACCAAGAAATGACTCGAAGATTATGCTCAAATTCCTTCATAAGATCATATTCACACGATTTAGAGCACATAGAGCCATTATAAGTAATAAATGTAGTGAACCACAAACCAATGGTAAGCTAAGGTGTCCAATCGAGATATCAAGAATATTCTTGAAAATATAGTGAACCACAAGAGGAAAGACTGGTCCCCAAACCTCTATAAGGCACTCTGGGCTTATCGAACAACCTTTAAGACTATGTTGGTCATGTCCCCATTCAAGTTGGTCTATAGAAAGGCATGCCATCTACATGTCGAGCTAGAGCATAAGGCCTATTGGTGGATTAAGAAGCTCAACATGGACTTCTAGCTAGTTGGTTAGAAAAGGTTGTCAGATCTAAATGAAATTGAGGATTTCGTGTCCAGGCTTATGAAAATGCACGCTTGTACAAAAAGGAGACAAAACGATGGTATGACAAAAATATTTTGCTGAGCCTATTTCATGAAGGCCAACAAGTCCTCCTATACAACTCTAGGCTGAAGCTTTTTTCGAGCAAACTTAAGTCCCAATGGTTTGGGCATTTCCAAGTGCGTTATATGCACCTATTTGGAGCAGTGGACATTAAAACCATAGACGATTGATCAAATTTTAATGTGAATAGCCAACTCCTCAAGGTTTATACTGGAGCCCCAATACTTCGAGATAAGTCGGCACTTCTCATTTATGACGTTTCAGAGTTTGCACCACATAATCCTTAAACTTTTTTTCTACATCATTTTATTTCGTAGTTTGTATATAAATAACTGTTTACACTTAACCATTTTCTTTCTTTTTAAAATTTTATTTTAACTCTAGTTTGATTTCTAGTTCATCCAAGGACAGGTGGCAGCTTAGGGGTAAAGCTTGAAAGATGACAAAAATAAACACTAACAAAATTTTTGTTTAGGCGGTAATAGGAATGAAAGAGCAAAAGTTTTTATTTTTTAATTTTCAAACCCACCAATTAAATCTTTTTATTTATTTTTTTCCTTTTATCTCTCCCACTTTTTGTAACACCCCCAACCCGTACCTGACCCAAATACAAGTTTGAGGTGTCACATTAACTTTTAGACTTTGACTCTTGATAAAATTCAAAGAAAATTTAAAACTTTCATTAAAATAAAAGCGGTTTATATACATATATTGATCAAAATAATCAAAATCGATCAGAGCATATTCAACTCAATCACTTAGTACATGCCAACTATATTCGAAATATCCAAACACATTTAAATCATCTATTTTCTGATCTGAAATTTTGTAAGGGAGATGCTGACCTATCTTGCTCTTCTTTGCTTCTCTTCTCGCTTCTATAACCTACGTGTGAATCAATCACACGCTAAGTCTATGACTTAGTGAGACATTACATTTATAAAAGAACTCTAATTATTTAAACATGTAGGAACACATCATCTCATGATGTCATACCAACACAATTTAACATTACATACAATGTAATATACACATATACATATCTCACACTATTTCCATTACTAACCTTATTCCACTATCCATATTCTTATCATTTATGTCTTATAATCATATACTCGTATGTCTATTCTTTTAAGCCACATATGATTAATTTAACCAAGCAATACACACATCATCATATAATCATGTAAAAGCATATACTTTACATGTAATATATATATTTATTGTTATCTCTTTGTTAGCCCATGTACATCTGTGAAAACTATAGATATGTGAGTCTATTGAGGGTTGCACTATACTGTCACCACAAATCGTATGGGGTCCCACTAGGGGCTATGAAATTTGTCCCGAAGGACCTATCCAGAGGTCATAAAGAACCTCGACAACTGTCCATAGGTCCTGAAGAACCTAAGTAAACTGTCCATATATTCCTTAGAACATAGGTATACTGTCCATATGTCTCGAAAGACATAGGTAATTATGTCCATATGTTCTGTAGAACATAGGTAAACCCTCGACTCTTGGCATACCAACTATACTTATCGCTCTCGTATCATATACCATGGGCATTTATCTTTATATCATTTCATATATACACTTTCATATCACATGTCATATAAGCTCATAGCTTCTTTCACATATACATGTAATCACATAGTTCAGTTTCACATATGTTCATATATATATAAATCACATAGCACATACTTCTTATATTGCATACAAAAACATGTTAACATATATAATCATACACACATTTCATATTAATCACATACTTCATGTACTACACTATCAGAAATAGACTTATCACAAGTCAATTTACATAAAATTTGATGTAATAAGATGCACTCACCTTGGCCTCACTAAGTTCCAATCCTCTTTTATGATTTCCTTTCTTCCCATCGAATCTTAACTTGATGGTCATCCCGAGACTTGTTCGTACTCGATATCTACATATTTATACATTAATACATATAAGTATCTAGTTGATATACTCTAATCTATCATTTCTTAGACCAAAAGAAATGTCTATTTCAATTTCCCCTTGAAGTGCATCGATGCATTCTACTGTGTATCGATGCATCCCTTAACATGTTCATCGATGCACTCCTTATGCATCGATACACTAATTGCATTCAATGTTTCCATTTTTAAGGGGTTCATCGATGCACTTCCTGTGCATCGATACACACTGAACAATTCCTGAAAATTTACCCTTGATGCATCGGCACACATTGAACGTGCATCGATGCACATAGCCCAGAATTCCAATTTATACCTGAAAATCCACTCTTATCAGCTTAATTACTTCATTTATCATCCCCTTTCTTATTCTTAACTTACATGCTCATATTCAAACTCTTTTCTATTCATTAATCACCTCTTTAACATCAAAATCCTATTCTCCATATGTAATTCAAGAATTACACTAAATTTTCAACATGTTCCAAATTCAATTCTATTGATTCTAACTTCTTAATTGGACCCTTGACAAGTCAAATTTGGTCTGGAAATCCCATAAATGTCTTTCTACTAAGATCTCATTTTTTTCATTTCCTTTCTTTAATCCTTCCTAACTCCTTTATCTTTTGATTTTAAGATAACTTAAGCTTTCCTTAAGCTTAGTTATCATCTAATGATCATAACCCAACCTTAAATTTAACCAGAAATTATCTAAATAGAAAACTTAACTTTGAGCTTGGAGATACGGGAGGAGAGGAAGAAGAAGGAAGAAGAAGAAGTTCTGGAGAAATCTTTCCTACCCACGTGGTTCCCTTATCTTATAAAGAGAAATAAAAATCTTCCTTGTCAAATGACCATTTTTCCCTTTAATTCCCTTAATAATTACTAGAAAATTTCAGGAAATATTTCTAGGTAAATCATTAAACTATTCGATTCCTCTACTTTAGTCACCAAGTTTTAAAACTTTACAATTTGGTCACTAACCCGATATTGAGGACGTTACATTTTTCATTAACTCCCCATTACTTTTTACTTTCCCAAAACTTCCATATCACACCAACCCCTTTTGTATTTAATCATCCAAAACCCTTACTTTCTTCACTTTATATTTTTATTTTATTTAGCTTTTTTTCTCAACTTCTTCTTTTTCACCGAATTTCTTCCATAGCCACTGCCCAAGCTTTTCATTTTTTCTTCTTTCCCTCGTGAAACCTTCATTGCCTCCACAATAAAGTTTTATTTTCTATTTTCTTTTGTCACAGCAGAGATGGCTCATTGTAAGAATGTTTTCGGTGAGGGATCTTCCTCTCAATCATCGCTGTAAACCCTCATCGAGAAATTTAAAGATGACACGGAAAAGGAGATATTCCAGCACATCAAAGGTATGTCGGTGTACTTAAAGCAAGGCTTTGTTTTGTCGAATGAAGGTGAAGAGCCACTCCCCCCAAAGTAATATATGTCATATCAAAACATCACTAGGAGGATGTTACCCAGCATCCGAGAGATGTCGCCCTGGCCATAGTAAGGGACTTTTACACTCACCTCACCAGACCTACAAAGCATGGAATCTGGGAACTGAGGAAGAAAGTTTACTTCACGTAGACTGCCATTAACTGTTTCTTTGAACTGGAGAGCGTGCCCAACCAACATGCACAATTTGTTGCTGAGGCGGATGCTAAAACCTACATGGGAGTCTTGGAAGATCTGTGCTTTCAAGAGACACAATGGAATGGTGAAAACCCTAGTAAATAGAGTGTGGAAAGACATTTTCTGAAGCCTAATGAAAAGGTATGGAATCACTTCATTAAAACTCGATTAATGCCTACCTCGTACCATACATTTGTCTCGTTGCAGCATATACTTCTTTTGCATTCCATTATTTTTTGGTATCCGATCAATATCGGTGAGGTCATTGTCCAACAAGTTTATGACTGCCTCAAGCGGAAAAAGGGGACATTGATCTTTCCAAACTTGATCATCGCCATATGCAAAAAGAATAAGCTGGTTGAGGAGATATACGAAGAAAACATTCCAAACAAGGTTAGCATAACTATGAAGCTGATTCACGAGCTGATGGGTTTCAATGATGATGGACCCAAGGAAACCCTTGAAAGGTGTGTAAAAATTGTTGTCACGACAAGAATGGCAGCTATAGTGGCCTCTTATCGAGAAACTAAGGAGCGTATCGAGAAACTGGAGACCAAGATGCATACATTTTTCAACTATGTGAGGTAAATGGATGCGATTATGTCCTCCTTTTCAATGAGGTGATGCCTCTAAAAACTTACAACTTCCCTCCTTTCCCAGAAGATATTCTGGAGGAGAAAAATATTGTTGTAGTATTTATTGACCAAGACCCACGAGCCATCGACCACCAGAACAGACGGATGACTGCTCCACCAGCTATTGAAAAACAATCCAATGAGGATGATACCGCATAGGGTACAAAAAGAATTTGGAGCAGAAAAAGATAATAGAAAAAATATATTTGCCAAGTTGTCCAGCCACACGTGATTCACTACCCTCGCTACAAATTTTGGGACCACCTACCATGATAACCACCCATTCATGTGAGGGTGATGCCACCTAAGGTACAAAGGGAATTTTAGGCCCAAAACCCTAGAAATATTCCCTCTATAAATACCAAGGTGCCCTATAAAGAGCTTTTTGGAGATGACCTAAGAGAAAGACAATTGTATATTTTCCATTTCATTTTTCTTTTTCCATTTATTTTTCATGGTTTTCTCCATAACCGAGCTTCAAGGAGGTAGTAGCTAGACCTAGAGAGAGGCTAGCTTGCTAAGGAGATGCATGAAAGTGGAGCTAAGAGTCATAACAGCAGCTCATTAGGAGTATTCTTCTCCTTGGCTTTATTTTGTATCTATTGGGCTTATACTAAACTTGAATGATCATGGATGAACTTAGCCACACCATGTATTACCTTATTTGGTGTTAGAATTGTGCTGAATGATTTTATTTTATGTTAATTGATGGTTTAATGTTTCTATGTTCAAATGTTGTTTTGCTCATTTTTTAATTCTTTATGTGTTGTAACATTATAAGAGTTTTTGAGAGATTTTCGTTTGTTGTAGTGTAATATTCTTAGTCTTGTAAGAGCTTTTGAGAGATTACTGTTTTATAAGTATATACACCTATTATCGAGAGAGCTAGGTTATATCTACGTGAGCAAGGGAGCCAAATTGGGAAGGGGAGGTTCTAACCCACCTTAGAGATAAGGAGAGGGTTTCATTTAACTAAAAGGGATAGAACTTAGTCGATAGGCTAGTATTGTAGTTCACACTGAGAGGTATTGTCATAGCATTAGTTTTATCATGTTCCTTGCTTGAGAGAGTTTAGGAGCATTTTTAGCAAATTTTTTCGGGTAGCATACTCATAGAATGAGAGATCATTAGTAGCACAGAATACTGTTGCCATAGAAAATTCATTCCATTTAGCTATAGAAAATCTTGATTGTGTGAGGTTGTCAGTCTTATATCATTTTCCAAGGTTCAATTTATTTGATTGCTTTAGCATACTTTTTCATATTACTTAAATTCTTACCTCATCATACTTTTACATTTTCAACAAACTTTCACCACATCAATTTTCACTTTACTTCACTCCATTCTTGCCACAACAATCCATCACCATTTATATATACCATTTACCACAGCTATACTTTCATATGTTTATACCATTGTAAATATATACTTAGAATTAATTTTTTACAACTTTTGTTTGCTATAGCTTGCTTGCAAAATAACTCCAATCCATGTGGAGACGATACTCGCTCACTAATGTATTACTTACATCGATTGTGTATACTTGCACAGAATTATATCCCACAGGACAATACATTTACACGTGATCATATCACTAATTAGGATCATGCATGTACCTACTACTTAGTACCATGTCTTAAACATGCTTGTGTTTATGAAATTTTTATGTTGCTCTAGAACAACGATTATACTGTTAGGCTTTGTAAGCTCAGCCTTCAGATGTTTTTCATTGGCAGGTTAATAGCTTGAGCAGTTCGTGGAGTACCATCGCAGTAAGACTTCCATCATCTCCTTCATAGTGATGTATTATAGCTTTAGTGGGTATGTGTATTCATAGAACCTTACTTATGTATTTGAGTTGTAAACCTCAAGATTTATTATTTTTCTTTAAATTATGTGTCACAGAGCTCTGTTTTATAACATGTTTTTATAACAATTATTTATGTTTTATTTATGATACCATTAAACATGTTTAAAAAGAAAATGAACAGGTTTTAAAAATCAGGGGTTGCCTCGATAGCTCAGTGTGGCACTTTAGGCCCAATCGGGTTTAGAGTGTTACAAAGAGTTATAATTTATTAGGACTAATAACAAATACCCCAAGCACAAATGGAAGCTTCAATATTAATTTGAATAAATAAACATTTAATAATTATAAAATCATGATGTGATATTTTGGAAAGGACGTTGATTTACTTCGGGAATCAATAGTGGTCAACCCCAGGAATAATACAAAAAATACACTATTAACCTTAATAAATCAACATTGCCTTGTTTGAAAATGAATTATGCAATTAATTAACCAATTATCGAACCTAATTATCTAGGTGAGTTAATTAAGGGTTCCCTCTAACTAAAGTGTCAAATTACGAATTTTAAAGAACCTAAAGGATTAACCCTAAAATGAAGGCTCTAATATTAACCTAATCGATTTTACAATTTATAAAATCAAATAATCGAAATAGAACCTCAGACAACAAAAAACAAGGACCAAATAAAAATTATCCTAAATTAAAGGATTAAGATGAAATTAAAACTAAGGTAAAGGCCTTAATATTAATCCTAAACAATTTTAGCAATTTACTGAAATGAATAATTAAAACGGAACCTCAAGAATAAAAACAACGATCAAATTAAAAATTCTCCTAAATAAAAGGAATAAAGTGAAATTAAAATAAAAAGAAGGGTGTAATTATTAATCCTAACCGATTTTAACAAATTATTGGATCGAATAATTAATATAGAACCTAGGGCATAATGCGAGGACCAAATAAAAAATTCAACTAAATTAAAAGGTTTAAGGATGAATTTTTTTAGGAAACTAAATTTAAGGGTCAAATCTAAAATCTAAGCAATTAAACTATGACTAGATCTAAAATTACCAAAATACAGATTATTGAAATGACTTAAAACTTAAAAATGACTGAATTGAAATAAATTAAAACATATAACTGAAATTAAACACATCAAGTAAATGAACTAAAATGAAAGAAAATAGAGCATGAGTTATAAAATAAAAACAAGTAAAAATTAAATATTGTAAATTTAATTGATTAAAATTAAAAATGCTAGAAATTAAATAGCATAAATTAAAAAAATAGAAAATTTAAGGGTAGAAATGTAAATAATAGAAATTAAAGTTAAATACTTAGAGGGTTAATTTTAATAATTTTACCTAGACCATAATAACGCATTTCACACCTTAGGATGGGTCATCGCGAGGCCGTAAAATAAATTCAGTACAGTAAAATTAAAAAGTCAACAGTTAGTGGTTAGAATTAAATTGTGCTAGAAAGTTGGTGATGTAATTGCAAGTTTTCAAATGTTAAAGTATTAGATTAAGTGTAGTATTTTATTGTTGTAAATTTATATTTGGATTCTGAACTTGAAGTAAGAATGATGATTTGGGATCAAATTTCAAATTTGGTTAGTTTAGTGGTTTATTCAACAGGATTAAAAATTATGGGGGTTAAATGGTAAGTTTGCAAATCTGATGGTATTAGATTGAATATACTATTATAATTCTGGAAATTTTGGTATTAAGTTTGGATTGAATTAAATGGTGAAGGACCATTTTGAATTAATTGGAAAAGTTGGTATGAATTATAAAAGAATTCATAAACGGTGACTAAATTGTATAGTTTATGAGAGTTGAGTAGTTTGGTGATGAATATGAAAAATATAAAGGATTGAAGAGTCATATTGGAAATATTGAAGTTGTTATTGAATAGTGAAGTGAAATTTTATCAAATAAGTATCGAATATAAATTATGGATTTTATTATTGGATTTGGATTATGTTAGTACAATGCTAACATGTTTTTTGAATATTTTATGTTGTGTATATGATTTTATTTAGAAAGCGATATATATATCGCTAGCAAATCGAATTAAAAGCAAAGGATAAAGTACGAGACTAAATGGTTATCGTCGTAAAAAGGTTCTAGTGAGGCAAATAAGGTGAGTGCATTTATTTATTTAAATTATGTTTGATTGAGAAAGACTTGCAATAAGTCAACTTCATATGATTTTAAAAGAAAAGTTTTGAATCAAATTATGTAATACTTCCATAGTGTTTACCGAAATGATTTATGATTTATTTTGGGTATATATTACCCTATATGTTTTTATATGATATTTTCTAAAAGGATAATTGCATAGTTTCCATAAAAGAATTTTTTAGGGCATGAGCTGCACAAAGTATTTTATCTGATAATTGTATTTTAATTATGGATGATTTCAGGTATGAACTGCCCAATGCATTGGTTCTAATAAATTGAGTTTAAAAATGATAATGATTGGAAATGTTGAATTTATAAATGATATGAAGTTATCGTAAAACCCATTGTATGTTGCATTGAGAGTTGTAAGTATAATTGGCATGCCATGAGGTGGAGTGATTTCTGTTTAATGATTCTGATATTGTACATTCGTGTACATTATATATAGCACTGTTGGTGCAAATGATATGAGGCACTTGGAGCTCATATTTCTATTTTCGATGATAGCACCTGGAGTGTTTATTGCCTGCACTCGTCTGACTCACGTACCTTGCATTCTCGTAGGTATATATTAGGTTATGAATCTAAAATATGAATCTGAAATGTGAAAGTATTGATTATAAAAATTGAGCATGTGATTGAATTGAAAATAATATTTTATTGATTACTATAAATTGACATTCGATTCTCATGATTTTCATGAATATGTGAGATATTGATTTTTGATAGGTTTGAAATATGAGGAAATAACTTATTAAAGTCGGTTTGTGAATTTCAAAAGTTTTATATAAAGAATTAATTTTGTTTCAATTTTATTAAGATGTTTATATTTTATATCACCTTAGTTTGTTTATATTGTCTCACTAAGTTATACTTAGCGTGTAATGATTTTCACGCGTAGGTAATGATAAAGATAAAGACGTGAAGTAAGGAGCATTACGAGCATCTCTCTCTTTGAAAAAATCATATCGACTACATTATCATTAAGATATCTTTAACTTATCAGTTGCATGTATATTATAAATGTTCAGGTTACTCTGATAGACTAGCTTAAAAATGGTTTGTAATATTAAATTAGGACTGCTTTATTATGGTTGGTAGTGGATATAAGCAGTAATATAAATGAATAGTATATTATAATATTATGTTAAAGTTAATTTATTGATTTTTTTAAAAATTAGGCAGTTTTATATATGTTATGAAACAACATTGAACTGCCTAGTTGCTGCCTGAAATCAGATTTTGACTGGATGATAAATTAATATTTTATAATTTTATACGATTAATTAGATATTTTTTGAATGGTTAAATTTCAATTTGTAAAATGGAACAAAATTTTATGGGTTTTCGACTATGAAATGTTATAAAAGTCAATGTGGCATCTTTAACTTGTAATTAAGTGTGTATACAGGTTAATGATGTTACAGGAAGCTTGCCCAACTCAATGCCAAAGCCATGCACATCTTTTATAGTGCAGTTGGTCTTGATAAATATAGTAGAGTATCTTCTTGCTCTAATGATGAGGAGATTTGGGACAAGCTGGAAGTGACTCATGAAGGAACAAGCCAAATGAAGAAGTCCAAGATTGGCATTCTCACTCTCAACTATGAGAATTTCAAGATGAAGTCCGATGAGTACATTAAGATGATGTCCAATCGATTCACTACATTCATAAATTATTTGAAGAACTTTGGGAAGGCTTATCCGAATGAAGAGATTGTGAGAAAGATGCCTGCCTCATTGCCCACATCTTGGGAAGTCAAAGATAATACCATCGAAGAAGCCAAAGACTTGGAGTTATACACCCTCGATGAGCTCATCGGCTCATTACTCACTCATGAAGTAAAAATCCAAAGAAAGAATGAAGAAGAAGAAGAAGAAGAAAAGAACAAGAAAAATGAGGTGTGAATCGCCTTCAAATCCACCAATAAGAGTAATCAAGACTCAAGTGAAAAGGCGGATAAGGATGAAGAGATGGCCAAGCTCTTCAAAAAATTCACAAAATTCATGTCTTCTAAAGGAAAATAAGTGAAGCATGAATCGAGCAAGAAGAAGAGTCCCCTGTTGTGCTTTAAATGCCAAAGAACGGACATGTCAAGTATGATTGTCCCCTCCTAAAGAAGAAGTGATCAGAAAAAACGAAGGCATTTTTGTCGACTTGGAGTGATGAAGATGACTTCAATGATGAAGATGAAGTAGCTAACTTATGCCTCATGGCTATCGAAGAAGATTCAACGGTAACTTATAACTCTTGTGATTTAAATTCTTAGTCATTTAAAGAGTTACAATATTCCTATGATGAGTTGTATTTTGGAATTTGAGACCATGAATTCCAAATATAATAAATTAATTTTAAATTTTAAAGTTGAAAATGATTTGATTTTGAAAGCAAAGTTTGATTTTGAAAAACAAAATGAAGTTTTGAAAAATGATTTTTGGGCTTTCAAAAATAATAATCAATTATTTAGAAAAAGAAAATTTTGATTTGAAAGTTAAGCTTGAAAGCTTAACAAAAGAAAATGAATTAATTTCTAAAAGCAATTCATCATGTTTAAAAATGGCAAAATGCTCACATTGTCATTTCCATGGTCACATGGAACATACTTGGCATTAGCGCTAACAATCAAGTATCCAAAGAAATTTGGATATCATATCAAAATGAATGTATCTTGTAGGTGCGCGGGAGCAATGGTGATGAAAGTGAAGAAATTAAAATGCTCTAGCCACACAAAATGAGGAATGGGTAACCTCTACACTTAATGTTCTTTTATTTTGCATAGTTTGTTGCCTTTTTTTGCATGCATGAGTTTTTTTAGCATAAATGATTATATGTTGTTTTTTTATCTCATGTATGTTAAAATATATTATGATGGACATTTTAAAGTTTTAATATTTTTTTATAAATGTTTGTTCATCATAATGATTTTAGGTCAAATTTCGTTTTAATGTTTTGTTTTTACAAATTTTAATTTTTGACCTTAAATTTAAATGTTTATGCATGTGATTATATTGCAAATGATCTCTCTAACAATTAATATCAATTTTTCAAATGCATAACATTTTTGGATAGATTTATGCATATGAACTTTAATGTCTCATGTTAATAGTACATAAAGTAACATAGACTTGGATTTTTTGATTTTCATGTGTTATTATAATGATTGTTCATCTTTGTTGAAATTCAATAGTTTTTATAGTCATTTTTAATGCATTTATTAAGGGGGAGCTTTGATTTTTCAAATGACTTTTATAGTAAAATTTTTACTTACTCTCCACTGTTATTTTTGAACCTTAAAGTTTGAATTATTTTTTATATAGCAAAAAGGGGAAGAAGTATATGTTTGAAAAAAATCAATTTCAAGAACGAAAAAAGGGGGCTTTAATATTTTCCAAAATATTTCTCTTCTTCGTTAAATATTTTATTAAAGAGGAGTTTTTGCCAAAAACCTTTTCAAATGTTTTGTTATATCAAAAAAGGATAGATTGTTGAACTTATTTTGATATAAATAAAGTTAAGGGCAAATTTTTTTTGACTTGATTGAATTTATTCAAAGTTTTCAAAATAATTCAAAGTCCATAAACCTTGAATTTGAACATAAAAATGATTTTCTAGAAAAGAAGTATCAAAATTGTTCTTACAGTATCAATACCACATGAAAAGTGTCGATAATGTTCTTGTAGTATCGATACCCAAGGTAGGGGAAGTATCGATACTCTTATGGCAATATTGATACTTGCCTTTTGGTTTAAGTGTCATCAGATTCTAATATGCAAAATTGGTATCGATACTCAAAGGAGTATCGATACTACTGTATAGTAGTATCGATATCGTAAACCCTAGTATCAATACTCCTAGCCCAACGGTCATAAAATGGCTAGTTTTTATTAGTGCAATATTGATACTCATCATATGAGTATCAATACTCCCTGGTCATGACTATTTTATTTTGTAGATTTTTAATCCTCCAACGACTCCAAAACATCCCCAACGGCTAGAAACTAGTTCTAACATATAAAAAGAAGTTGAAGACACTTGAAGAAGGTTATAATACACATCCAACCAATTCGCATCAAGAGAAAAGCTCTTTGATTCTTCTTTCATTTTCTCTTGTACATAAGTGTTTTTAGTGAGCTTAATTATGTAAACACCTTCCTTTGAGAGGTTTCTTATTTACATTCTCTTTATCCTTTTGTAAAAGGGCTTTGGTTATATTTTAGTCATTAAAAACTAGGGAGTTGTAAAATGTTACTCTTGAGCCTAGAGAAAGAAATAACAAATTAGTGAATTTGTTAGAAATCCTTAGTATGGAGCTAAGGTAGTGGCTGTAGACTTGGTTGATAAGTCAAACCAATATGAATCAGTTGTGCAAATTGTCTATATGTTCTCTCTATACTCCCAAAATTTTTATTTGGTCAATTCCCCCCTCTTGGCATCTTTTTCGGTTGATCGATAGTGCAATGAAAATCCCAACATATAGTATAGTTATTAGCGTGACACTGAGCTTGTAAGCTCAGCGTTCTGAATGTGTTTTCGTGTGCATGTTCTTAGGAGATCGATCGGGGAACTTTATCGTCACTAGTGATCTAGACTCGCCGAGACTTTAGAGTACTTATTAAAATATATTTTAGAAGGCATATACTATTCATAGACCTTCGTGTATTTAGTAGTAACTATATTTTGGTTTTAAAGTTGTAATGTTATTTGGGATGTATTTGGCAGCTCATCGTCATAAACTTTAACTCTTTATTTTTTTCTTATTCTTAAATGGATGATATCTCAGTTGTGATTATTTAGTATGATTTAAGGTTGATTTATAAATATTTAAAGAAAATTTTTGGATTAGCCACATCGATGCTCTCGTATGACACTTTAATCCTTCGATCTTCATGTCGGACTAGATCAGGATGTTACATCTTCACTACTCTCACTCTAATTCCACGATCGCTTCTCGCTTAAACAATGAGCCATTATTTACCTGCCGGATTTTGACGTCGTTCTAGCTCCTGGCCACCATCAACGGTGGCTGAACAAAACCAAACCCAACCTAAAACCAAACCCAAAATTTTCTCATCTCTTCTCTACAAACTCCATATCTCGATCGAGACCCTAATAAGGTTCACGACCCCTTCTCGTTTATCGTAATTCAATGTCTTTCATCTTTCCGACCACCATTGATGGTGGTCGATTGAACCAAAACCCAGGCCTAAACGTATCGAGCCCCTCTTTTCTCTACTTCAAATCCCAACTCAAAACCTAAACAATATAGATCTAAAACCCTAAACAATTGAGAAAGTTTTGATCTTTTCAACTTACGGCATTGATGGTCGACGACCGACTCTAGTGATTAAACCACCAATGAACAAGATAGCGTAAACCCTTTTTTCTTTGTTTTTTCTCTTCGAATGGAATCAAAAAGATGGCTAGGAAAATGGAAAATGAAACACCTTTTTCAAAAAAATTGCTTTGAATTGTTTTTTAGAGGAATCAAAAATTGTGACACCCTAATTTAGGGGCTAAATTTTAGAAATTATAAAGTGGTGAATTTAATTGGTATTTTGGAAGAAATTGATGATTAAATTGTAAAATTTCAAAGTTGGCATACCATTTTAAGAAGTACAGGAAATTCAGTGACCAAACTCATAGTTTAACCATTTTTCTTTAGGAGAGAATTATAAACTCTCTCCCCCGATCAGTTTCAAGAAAATGTTCCCATTTTCTCTTCCCCTCAACCTTTATTCGAACTCTGATCTACGCACCGTCCGGCCACCGTTCGACGAACTAAAACCACCATTGTGTTCATTGTCGAACGATGAACAAAACCCCTCAAAAATTTCAGTCGAAAGTATCATCGATTTTAACTCAATTTTCGTTGGTTTTCCGTCAATTCACGTCGATCCGGCCACCCGTTTTCAACACCTCCCACACCATCGTGTTCCTTGCATCATTCCGAGTCCACCGGTGTCCTCCGTGTCTCCGTCGTCACCGACACGTGGAGGGGTGAAAAAGTCAAAGTTTTTGACGTTTCGAAATTGAGCTCTCTACCGTTCAAAATTGTGAACTGAGCTTGGTAAGTGTCTCAAAATGCCTTAAAATAAGTTTTAGAAATTTGGGAGCTTTGGAAACTATTAGGGCAGATTGACCCAGTTTTGACCCGACCTGACCCGTTGATCTGACCCGTTGACCTGACCCTTTGACTGTTGGCTATTGACTGTTAACCTCTGTTGCCGTTGACCATTGACTTTGACCGACGTTGACCTTTGACTTTGACCGAAAAGTCAAAATTTTTGAAAAGCCAGATTTTATGTTTTTCGATGTCCTAAGTCCGATTCCGAAGTCCGTTTTTCAAAATTCGAACCTGAAAGCCTCGAAATTATCAGTCAAACCCGTTGACTTTGACAATAAAGTCAAAATTTTCGAAAAGTCATATTTTATGTTTTTCGACATCCTGAATCTGAATCCGAAGTTCGTTTCGCCAAATTCAAATCCAGTAAGCTGGTTTTCCATGATTTATCACCCAATTCGATCCGTTTTTCGTAATTAAGCTCCATTTTTGATGAAATTTCTATAGATATGTATCCGATGAATTATTGGAAGTTGATTTCAAGATCGATGGCGTTTGAGTAAATTTTAAATGGTCGATCAGTATGGCACGGAAATTGAGGTAATACATTACTACCTCTTTTTGCTTTATGGAACATGTTGATAATGGATAAATGCATGAATGTATATGATTGGTCTATTATGTCTGTTTGATTATGGATGGATTCGAACCGAATACGGTTTAAGTGATAAATTAGTTAAGATTTTATTGAAATACAAGTCATGTGATTAAGTGATAAAGAAATCAGTCCTGAATTTATAGATTATAATTTATCTCATTAAAGGTATCTTGTACAGAAATTTCTGGTTTTGCTTAGGAAATTTGGATAACTGATTTCTAAATCCAAAATGGCTTGTACAAGATACTAGAAGTTTTGTTAAGGAATAATTTAAAGTTTACAGATGATTCAGGAAAGCGATTATTCCCAGAATCTCTAAATTATAATTATCATTGTTAAGATTTTAATACTGAAATTATCTAATTAGAAAATTAAAAATGCCCTTGAGAGGTAAAAATAGTCCGAGTTGACCATGAACGAGAAAGTACTTTGAGGATTCGTACTTAACTCGATAAATTACAGATTTCATTATTAAGATTCTGTCTTTGTATAGAAAATTCTTAGTAACCTGTTGTAACATCTGAGAAGGCACTTGACCCGAAAATCTCTGAGTTATGAATAATAATTTATCGAGGGTGAGATTTTGTCAGAATAGTTCGGAGGGACTGGCATAATGATAAGTTTGATTTTAATAATAAGATCAGACGGAATGAATTATTGTATTACATTGGATCTGTAAAATGACCAAAATATCCATGGAATGGAAATGACCAAGAATATCACCAAACTCATGAATAATTGGATATCCTCGAGCTCTGAAATTAATGGAATAAAACTGAGCACCAGAATGGCCAAAATACCCTTATGGCCTAGACTATGTAGATGTTTTGGATTAATTAAGGAATCCAAATAAACATGGGTGTTGTACTACCCTTAAAGTTATGGAACTTAACTTAAGTGAGTTAACCAAAGCTAATGCTATGTCAGTACTTGAATAGCATAGATACCACTCGAATCCTTGTTGTCTCCTCAAGTTTGGATCGATGATAATTCTGGAAGTACTCAGCTCAACTCTAGATCGCATTTGGTACTAAGAAGTGGACATTCGTTAGACAAATCAACTATGAATACCAAATTGAACTGAACAGAAGTACAATTTGTATCGAAATTCAGAAACGTCATAATTACTCTGGAAAACTCTGAAGTGACTGGGATAGACTTGACTGCTAAATGAAATAAGTAACCTCAATAACTGAGGATTAAGTAAGTGATTTGGATAAGTCTGGAAAACTCTGATGAGTTTACATAGTGTACCATTCATATGGGCTATAAAACACAAATCAAGTATGTCAGCATATTCTGATATCTTGAAGTGTGAAAATGAAATAAAGACCATTGGAAGATCTATTCGGCGATGATTCCGAAGATGATCCATTGACAAGAATTTTTTGTATTAAAGAGTAAATACCCTGGAAGGGCAATGAATTGACCAGTCGACAAGTATCAGTTCTGGGAGTTGTTCGATAATCCGATCTATCGACATATATTGTAATGTTCTGAATCTTCATCTCTTCTTTATCAGCTCAAATCATATTCTGAATAACTGATGATTTCTTCAATTAATGAACTTTTTTAATAGTGATTCTAACTTCTGGTATTCTATCGGTATACTGAAGATCCGTGTTTCTCTGCCCAATAAGATTATCCAGTATCTCTAAATAATATCTGGAAACTCTAGTGTGTTCCCTAATCACATGAATGTTTTACTTAATTTCTGACCTAGATTATGATATGATACCTGACCTGGATTCTGTTCTAATACTTGACTTGAATTCTATTATGATATCTGAACTGAATTATGTTTTGATTTTTAATATATCCGTTTACTGACGGTAATTGTTTTATTTGGGGGTAATGTTAGAGGAAGTATACCTGGAAGCTCCTCGGCTTTGTGCTCAGGGCCTTACTGGACTTGACGGTGGGTGTATAATTCTGGGGAACCTACAATTTTGGACTTGACGGATGGGGGTAGTGTTCATGTTTTTGAAACATGTTACATAAACCGATTTTACTGAAATATTTTATATGTATCTTTTCACTGGTTTTACGGGAACACACTAGATAACCTATTCTGATATCTTGAAACTAGACATCCGAAATATTTCCATCTGAACTGAATACTATCTGTTACTACCTGAAATATCAATGGGACCTCAGCTCAGCCTAAAAATATGTAGATATCTGAACTAATAAGGAAATATATGTTTGTTTGTATATGCACGTTCTTCAGCATTATTTGATATTTTTGTATTACTAAGTTTTCCGAAGCTCACTCTATTACTCACCATTTAAGGTTAAAAAATTGTATCAGTGCAATTATCGACTTCAGTAAGGGAGTTATTCCGACGTTGTTTGCAGAGTATGGTACATGTGATTAGGGGCATGTAATTGTATTTTGTTTTATATACGAGTTTGAAAATCTGTTTTATTTCTACATACTAATAAATCATTTTATAATTTACATGTTTTAATAAAAAAAATTAAATTTTCTGCTATTTTTACAGTGGGTCGCTCCGGTGACTCTAATATGACACTCCAGATCGGATCGAGTTATCCGCATCAATTTGAGGGGTTACAAACTTCCTTTTTTCTACATGAATTTGGGGCTTTTATAGCCACTCTTCTGTTACTAAAAAAATAGAGAAAAAATACAACTCAATTTTTTTGTTTGCCTTCTTGTTTTTGTTGGCTGTGACGAGATGATTCGAGGGCCCTGTGGCTTACCAGAGGCTTGCTGGGACCACCGGTTCTTATTGGAAGCTGTCGTGGAGGGTCCTGGAGAGAGAGGGACCACTACTAGGGCTGGTTTCAAGCTTGCTGGCGTGGAGGTCTAGCCATCCGTGTGGCTATTACTGGAACTTGGAGTCTGGACCACTGGTGTGTGGGTTCTGGAGGAGGAGAGAGGACCCATTTTTGTCGGGAACATAGTCTGAGGTGGCAACGGTTGAAGCTGACTGGCAGCGGGGAGACTTGTTCGTGTCTGGATTTAACTTTTGACAACCCTAAAATGTTGGGCTATAAATGGGGCTTCAATTAGGTCCACATTGTATTTGAGTATGGGTTGTTTGAGTGACTTGGTCTGTTTTTGTATGGGTTTGGCAGATTTAAGCTTTAGCAAATATGTTTGGACTTGTAAATGTTGGACATTTATACATATATTGGGTATTAGTTATTTTTATTCCTCTCGAATGAGAATGAAAGGGCTAAGAAATTGGGTTGTTGTCTTCTTTTTGGTATATGCTTATTAAATAAGAGGACGTTTACAATAAAGGTAAACATTGGGTAGGTCCGATTAATATTTAATCCAACGTTTAAATGAAATTTGTTTCAAAATCCATTAATTTGAACAATTAAAAGCCCAGGCAATCGATTCTTTATCACCCAAATTGTATTCAAAATGATCAGATAAAATTAAGGTATTACAAATTTCAATTTTCAAACAACTATCATATTTAATAATTTTTCACACAACACAATTATTTAAATCGTATCAATAATTTAAAATAATTAATGCTCATTTTATTCAATAACAATTAATATGATAAATGTGAAATAATTTCTATTTTTAAATTATTTTCCATAACTAACATAAAGATCAAATTTCAAAAGGGCTCACCTTCAACTAAGTTTTCAAATAATTTCATAACTTAAAGATATTTTTTAATCTTTAAAAATTAAAAAATAGACTAATGAAAATATATATCATTATTTTGGAAAATTAATCTAGTATTTTGTTAACAAATCATAGAAACATAATTGAATTTTATCAAACATGTTATTTTCATTATTTTATTAAAAAATAACTTAAATACAACACATAAAAATTTTGAAGAAAAAAACATGTTTGAGGATCACTTTTCAACTCAAACGTAAAAATAAAATTTTCAGATTTTACGTTTTATAAGTATTTTTGGAGCTAGAATTACAGTTTTAATTTTTATTGTTATTCTAGAGTGTGCTTATTTAAATATTTTTAAATTTATAAAACAAAATTATGTAATTAATAAAAAAAATTGGTTATAAAACTTATATCTTATCTCGGCAATTTTTTTAGATTTTTTTTGAATTTATATATTTTCATGGAATACATATAATTATTGCAAATTTATTTTCATCATAATTTAAATAAATTCACTTTTATATATTATAATATTAAATAGTTTAAATATCATTTATATATTTTTTAATTTATAAAATAATATTTAAATAATTTTAAAATATATTTTAATAATAAAATTAAACATTTAAATATTAAATTAATCACGACACATAGTTTTTAAAAATAATTTTTGAGTCGCAGAACGAAATTTTGGTTTTATAAGCCATTTACTCCCAGGATTTCAGGTTATTTTGGACTTCGGTTTTAGGCCAATCTTCGGCCTCAATTTCAGTTCATGACGAGTTTGTTCAAATAATATATATTTGTCATGTCAACGTGGTGAATTCTAATAAAATATATTTTTATTAGAATTTGTCATTCCGACATAATAAAATCTAATAAAAATTATATTTTATATTATATTTTATTAGTTCTCGTCATGTCCACGTGACGAGTTTGAATGAAAAATATTATTTAGGCAAACTCGTCATATAGTCGTGATGAGTTTACCTTGCATTATACTATTTGCTGTAGATTGCAAAATAAAATCCAATTGACCTAATACACTAATTTTTTTAGCTTATTGAGTCAATTTTTCCCATATTCAGGCCAAGCAAAGGCCATGAATGGTCGCTCAAAGCCATTGGTTATATATTTAATTCGTTCAATGTGGCCATTGCTTTTATATTTATATTTTTTTGTTATTAATTTGTTTCTTTAGTTTAATTATGGATAACCCACACAAAATAACAGCAACTTTGATCTTTGCTAACAATGGGAAAAGATTGACATCAAAGCTACGATACTTTGCTTCAGATGATTAAACACCAACTACACATCTTCTTCAATTAGTTTTATATAAAGCCAAAATACAACTTCTCGTTCTTCAATCATATTCACCAAAGTCACCGGACCCGTTTCAGGTATTTTCGATGGAGAAAATAACCTCAGTGACCAAAAATCTCATATAATATACGATTTTAACCAACTTTTTCCGGATTTGCCAAAATGACCAACAAAATCGCAATGCGATCGCTAATTCGCAACGCGATCTCCATTATCGCAAATCAGTTTCCAGATTCGCAACGCGATTATGACTATCGCAATGCGATTTTCTAATTTCGCGTTGCGATTTTCCCAATTCGCAATGCGAATAAGTAAATCGCAATGCGAATTTGGAAAATCGCAATGCGATACTGACTATCGCAATGCAATTTTCCTAATTCGCATTGCGATTTACGTATTCGCGTTGCGATTTTCATAATTCGCAATGCGAATACATAAATCGCAACGCAATTAAGTAAATCGCAATGCGAATTAGGAAAATCGCAATGCGAATACGTAAATCGCAATGCGAATCTTACTATCGCAATGCGATTTACATAGCGCCATTCGTATTAACGCGTATTTTTTTTTCAAATTCCAAACACGAATTTTTTCTTAATAAATCGGAAACTGAACCGTCCACAGTAATCGCAACTCATAACCTCAAACCTAAAATCACAACACTCAGTCCCATCTCCATCTCTCACTCTCTACGGCGAAATCCGTCCCCATCTCCGAAGATTTCCGTCCCCATCGACGGCGAAATCCCTCACAACCATTCACAGTCAGAAATCCCTCACAATCATTCAGAAATGGAAAATCAACCTCCGAGGGTTAGTTTTTTTTTTTTTTTTTTGAAATTTTTACATTATTTTAGGTTTTTCATATTGAGATTGATGATAAGTTTACTGGTAATTTCAATAATAGATTAACCATTTCACTTAGATTTCTTATTAAATTCATTCGATTGCTGCCAATACTGCTAAACTGTTTAGCCTGTGAAGTTAGTATTTGTCTTTGTTTTGTCTTTTGGTTGAAGTAATGCAGAAGAATAATAGTTTCGAGAATGAAAATCGCAATGCGGAAATAACTATCGCAACGAGAGAATCGCAACGCGAAACCAAAATCGCATTGCGATTTTCATTTCGCGTTGCGATTTTCATTTCGCGTTGCGATTCTCTCGTTGCAATAGTCATTTCGCGTTGCGATTCTCTCGTTGCGATAGTCATTTCCGCGTTGCGATTCTCATTATCTCGTTGCGATTTTCATTTCAACCAAAAGACAAAACAGTGTTGCAAATTTTAGTTTCAAGAATAAACTACTATTTATGTTTATTGTTTTTGGTATATCTTCACAGTGTAGTTTTTGGTATATCTAACTTGGTATGTTTATTGTTTTTGTAGAAATTTTTTTCGGCTTCATTGATATTAAGGAATATAGTTAGCCTAGCCACTACAATTGCTTCGAAGCTTTCACCTGCACAAAGAAAATTGTTTGAGGAAACCTGCTTCGGGCCATGGCTGAGAGTACATCATCCGGGTAGAGATGCTAATTTGACCCATTTGTGGCTTCAGACCATGACTAGCGATCTACCCGACAGTATAAAACGTGGTGAGGAAGAGATATGGTTTCATTTTCCACCGGCGTATACTTGTTTTGGGCGGAAGGAGTTCTGCTTAATCACTGGTCTACAATTCGGACACGATGATGTAGGCCGGTACACTCGTCATATCACCCGCCCATCATGGTTATCCAGGGTTTTTCCTGATGAGTCAATAGAGAAGCCGAACTTACACGTCGACGACATGAAGAAATTGTTTAATAAGAAAGATGGTTTTACTCGGATGAATGACATCGATGTTGTCCGAGTATGCCTTCTACTACTTTTGTATGCCGGCTTTTTAGGCAGAGAGGCCAGACAACCTATTCCTCAGTAGCTAATATTATTGGTAGAGGACCTAAATGCATGGAATCTGTTTCCGTGGGGTTCGTATATATGGAAAGCTACCTGGACTAAGTTGTTGTCTGCCTTTGATGACCGCAAAAGTTTGCGGGGCGATGGGTCGAAATACACTTTGTCAGGCTTTTTTTGGGCCTTTAAGGTAAGAATTTCTATATAATGTTTTCAAAATTATAATTAATTATTTAACAATTACTAATGTTTGTTATTATATTATTTGTAGATTTGGATATTCGAGGCCTTTCCCGCCATGAAGACATATGAAATAAAAACTTCAAATGATATTCCCAGGGCTATTTCCTGGAAGAGGAAACGTCTGTTGGATTGGGAAGACTTAATACCATATGCGACAATAAATAATGTAAGTTAACACAAATACTATCATATATAAACAAGTTATTAATAGTAGACGTTTAACTTTGTTTGAGTTTTTATATTTTTAGGAGGCCAACATTCCATTAATGAGACTGACACCCACGGAGGTTGAGCCTGCCACTGATTGGTGGCAAGCTAGTCAGCGTTTTCTTGATGGCACGAATGATGAGCAGCCTCTAGTTCCTCCACTTCGAGAGCCATCACCTCACCCAGAGCCATCACCTGATCGACCCGACTATACACCTCTACAACGAGAGCCATCACCTATCCCGTCACATCATCGAGCCTCTTCTCCACCATCACCTCATGATAGGCGACCGGCAAAGATGCCACGACTTCTATCTCCCTGTTCTCCACCTCCACGGGATGAGTCAAGGGAGTTACATAATGAGGTCAATGCCTTGCGTGAGGAGATCGGTACTCTACGCGATAATGATGGTGCATGGCGTGTGGAGGTGTCTACTTTACGTGGTGAGGTTACCGCTCTACGTGAGATGGTAGTATCGTTTCAGAATGAGGTTCATATTCTACGGAACAAGGTAAGTTTAAGATTTTCCATATTTAACTTGATGATAAATTTACTCGTAATTTCACTTAAATTAACCATTTCACTTAGATTGCTTAGTAAATTTATTCGGTTGCTGCCAATACTGCTAAACTGTTTATTAACACTGTGAAGTTAGTATTTGTCTTTTTATTTTGTCTTTTGGTTGAAGTAAATTTATTCGGTTGCTGCCAATTCTGCTAAATTGTGTATTCTTTAACACTGTGAAGTTAGTATTTGTCTTTTTGTTTTGTCTTTTGGTTGAAGTAAATTTATTCGGTTGCTGCCAATTCTGCTAAACTGTGTATTCTTTAACAATGTGAAGTTAGTATTTGTCTTTTTTATGTCTTTTGGTTGAAAGTTTGAAATATATTTGTCTTTGTTTTCACTGTTTAAATATCATGTCTGTTTATTTACTGATATTTGTATTTAATTATTTAGCGGACCGATAAGGTTGATGCTTTACGTTGGGTTTTTCTTGCACGACAGAGTTCACGCATAAGACGGCGTGCACGTGCTATTAAGTCTCCGTAGACCCCAATAGTGCGAAGACACCGCAAGAAGAAGCTCGACTCGCCTGTCATCCCTCAAGAGTCCACTCCTATCGTTGAAGAGGCCCCTATCATTCCTCGAGAGTCCCCTCCCACCGTTCAAGAGGTCACTATCATCGTTGAAGAGGTCCCTCCCACCATTCAAGAGCCCGATTCACATGGCGTCATATGTAGGATTCTTGAGAAACCCTCTAACGTGCCGGACATGATGGATTCAAGTTGGCTCTCGTATGAGTTACCGGCCAGTACCATACCGGTATCTGAAGTGGAGAGGAAACAACTACCGGACACAATTCTGGATAACACCCTT
The DNA here is from genome assembly GCF_006381635.1 of Hibiscus syriacus. Taxonomy (NCBI): domain Eukaryota; kingdom Viridiplantae; phylum Streptophyta; class Magnoliopsida; order Malvales; family Malvaceae; genus Hibiscus; species Hibiscus syriacus. The sequence goes on from NW_024062483.1 coordinate 846,448, forward strand.
TGGGCTAAGACCGCAGTTGATTTTTATCTACATGAGCGGAGCCAGGGGTGTTTCACTGACATATGCAAGCTCAACGATGATATCTATTTGTTGCTTGATCGGTCTTGGTGGGGCGTATTATTAGGGGTCGAAGACAATGGCTATTTCGATGGAGGGGTAAGTCTTATATTTTTCTTATATTTTAATTTGATTATTTTTTTTAAAATTTATGTAAGTTACTAATAAATGTCTTTTTTTGTAAAACAGCATATCGATGCGTGGGTGTCACGTCTTCTAATAATTAGGAAACTTAAGGAAAATAAAAGAAATACACGATATATAATTATGCCGACGTCTTTTAACGCCGTTCACTTGAAGAATCAACGAGATGAATCATTTGCGTTGGGCAATGGACAAGCTAAACTTTATCCTGCATGGTGGGAGGTCGATAAGGTTAGTGTTTATTTTAGATTGAGTTTAAAGGTATTCATAAATAAGTGCGCAAATGAATGAATTATTACTTATGATTACAGGTGTTTATCCCTGTTTTGGAACGTAAACATTGGCTTCTCGTCGAGCTTCAGATCCCATCCCTTAAGGCAATAGTATATGACAGCATGATAAATTACATATCATTGGCTGATTTAAGAGATATTATTAAGGGATGGAGCTCTCATTTGGCTAAATTCTTGGATGCGATAAATTATTGGACTCGTTCTGGAAAAAAAAAAGCCAAAGAAGCTCAATATTACAGTTAGCAGAGACGAGACCGCACCACAACAAACGAAAGGACCCAGAGGGAATATTGGTCCTCTTGTATGCTTGGCGTTGGACCGTTTGATCACAGGAAGTATAAAGTATCTACCTCCCACCGATAGAGATAGAGCTGCAGTAGGCTTGTGGTTTCGGCATTATATGGCTAGATCGATATATACGAGACGCTGCCTACCTGCATCCGCGTTATAAAAATGTCCATAAACAATTGGTATGTTTATAGGCTTGTGTTTGAAAATGTTTGGTTAAGTACCTAGAATTCAATAATTTGCTGTTTGTAGGTTTTAGATGTGTAGAAAGTGTTGTTTGAGCAAATGTTTGGTTTATGCAGGTTAATCTCAAAAGTGAGCTGCGTGAAAATGATGTATGGCTACAAAAGTTGATTCAATAGTAGATGAGGAAATAAGAATTATTGCTTATTTTTTGATTGTTTAATTGATTTGTAAAAGGTGATTTGTAAAAGTTGATTTGTTTAATTGATGTTAACATAATTCTTATTTGTGCTTGTTTAATTGATTGAAATGTAATGGTTGATTTTGTTGATTTCAATCTGCATTATGTTGAAGGCAAAAAGTACTATCGCAATGCGAAATAAAAATCACAACGAGAGAATCGCAATGCGAAATGAAAATCGCAACGCGAATTTTGCAATGCGAAATGAAAATCGCAACGCGAAACTAAAATCGCAACGCGAAACTTAATTCGCGTTGCGATTTTCATTTCGCATTGCGATTCTCTCGTTGCGATTTTCATTTCGCATTGCGATAGTAATTTCCGCGTTGCGATAGACATTAAGATGATTGCCTATTAAGTGATAACAACTGAATAGATCATAGCAATTTTCAAACTCAAGTTACTAATACATGCCTAACTGAAAATGTTAAAAGTTCACACATAAAATCTACATAATACAACGTTTGCATTTAAAAATCACCTAAGTTAACAGTCCCAAAAGGTGAAGCCAGTTGTGATTGGGATTTTAAAGATGATTGCGCTTTTGGTTGCCTTTTTCTTGACACCATATGAGCTTTGGATTTTGATGATGATCCATATTTTGGTAGAGGAAAATATGATTGTGATGGAACTGGTGATCCACATATCAACCTTGTATGACCACTTTCCTTGCACTGACTACATGTCGATCTCTTCTTCTCTTCACCCTTAGATGGTATACGATCGTGACTTTTTGGTCGGCCAGGTAGCCTTCTGTCCATGGCTGGTGGCAAAACTGTTTGTAAGTCATCTGGTATGTCCCACTCAGAAGGATGTGGAATAGGGTAGACAATCTCGGCATAAGTTTGTCGATATACTTATGTAGTGTAGCAATCCATAGCGTATGTGCTTGAATCATCTTGGTTTAGATGAAGAGCAACTTTTATAACATGGCCACACGGATAACCAGATGTTTGCCATTTCATACAACTACACGTCCTTGCATTTAGATCGACAAGCCCATTTAAGTTATTATCCAGTACTTCAAACAAAGTGTTTGAACATGGTTCAACTCTCCATGACATTGACTTCACAACACGTTTCGTTATCTTTTTTTCAGTCCATGGTGTAACACGATGTTCCAATGTTCCTGTAAATTTAAATAAATGATACTTAGTAAAATATATGATAAGTTACGAATTCAAAGAAATAATACATGCATGGTTTCTTTTCTTATAGTACCACTGTTGAATAGAGGCTCGAAAAAACTCCATTAACATAGTAATGGGTAATTTTCGGGAATGACGACTTAGAGCGTTGATTGATTCTGCACTATTAGACGTCATGAAACCATATCTTGCTCCAAGTTGATGTACTCTTGACCATCTTTCAAACCCGACATCTTCTAGTGTTTGAGCACACTGAGGCAAAACATGTCTTAAACAGTTTATATGCTTATTGAAATCCACTTCCCGATAAGCTTTAACAGCCTTCCAGTATGTCCATTTGTGATTTTTTATACCAGCAGACCTTGATTTTAGATTTCTATACAAATGAACACCACAAAGTCCATGAAAAGCATCTGGGAAACACCTTCTAACAGCGTTGTCAATTGAGTTTGCCCTATCGGATATGATTGTCAGATTGCTAATAGGACCTATGCAATCCCTAAGATGCCCCATAAACCATGTCCATGAATCAGAGGTTTCAGATTTGCCAACCCCGTAAGCTATTGGCAATATCCCATTGTTAGCATCCATGGCTACTGCTAATAAGTTTACTCCAAGGTATCGACCTTTCAAATGTGCTCCGTCAACTATAATAACTGGGCGCATGCAAGTAATAAACGAACGAATCTACAAAATAATATACACAAGAAATATAATCATTTAAATGTGAAATGCATGTAACTAACAAAAATGAGTCAACATAATTATATTGATTTACTAACCGCAGCACCAATGGTGATAAACAGCAACTCAAAGCGTCCATCTCTATCTGTTTTGATATGAGTTACCGACCCAGGATTTTTTAGCTTTAAATTGTGACAATAAGCCGGCAGTTGGGCAAACGATGCTTCTGGCGGCCCCCTCAACAATTCCAAGGCATAACATTTGGCTCTCCAAGCTTGAGAATATGATATACTAATCTTGAACCGAGCATTCATGTCAGTCATAATTTCATGTCCCCGATATACCCTGCCATTCAAAAACATTAACTCAGGCAGAAAACCACCCAACACCTTTTTGTTTGCCTATCTATGGTGAGGAAAAACTTGGGTTCTTGAACATGTATGTTTATCAATAAAAGTCCTAACTTGAAACATTTCGCAATCTTTTATCCTCTTTGCAATCATACGCCACGTACAGTTTTTTTCAATCATACACCTTGTTTCGAAACGATCTTTGCTTGATTTGTTAACTTTTAGTTGATAGCCATCTTCCACACATTTCGTATACAAAGCTATCTTCAAGTCTTCCTTTGTATCAAAACAATCATCTTTCTTGATACGAATAACTTTTGTGTAACAATCAACTGCTTTCTTTACCAACTCTTCTTCCGGTATCTGAAGTAATTCTGGCATATTCCAGTTATACTTCCGTGGCATTTTCTTTTCTTCGGGGACTTTTTCTTCTTCTTTTTCTTCTTCAGGATTATATGAATTACAGAATGGATGTTCAACATGTTCATTCACAGTCGTAACTTCCTCCTCATTATCATCAACAACATCTTCCTTGGCAACGGTTGTTTCATCATCAAAATTCGGGTATTGACCAATATCAAAATCATTACACGCAGGGTCTGTTTCTTCTTCTGAAACATCATCAAAATCCGAGTATTGACCAATATCAAAGTCCGGGTATTGACCAAGATCAAATTTCGAATACTGACTAGTACTCACAATTTTTTCTATTGGCTCATCATCGTCTAATTGGTCAATACGAAAATCGAAATTTGGTGCTGAAAGTTGATTGGGATTTGGATTAGAGAAAGGTTGTGGGTTTTGAGAAAAACTTAGTTGATTACTACCCGCTACTGACCCAACAATACTACTTCTAGGTTCAACAACATACAATGTAACATCATCACTTGAAACACTAATGTAAGCAATGAATCGTTCAACATCTTCATTGTCGGTTAACAAATAAACTTTACCATTTCTCTGATAAGATAGCCTAAATCCACTTAGGGGCTCTAAATTCAATTTCTTTGAAACACGTATCATTAGAGTTTCATAAGTTAACTTTTTTAATGACAGTTTTAGTTGAAGATTCATGGGTAAAGGCATATATTGTAAAACACCATGAACATTCTCCCATGACCCTACAAAACACAAATCTATCCAAACATGATCAACATTAGATGATTTCATGGTTGTAAATTAATTTACTAAATAAACGAGCTGCGAAACTAAGACCTGTTGCCGGATGGGGAAGGATGTAGGAACGGATATATGAACGGATATCGCCGGAGAGAGTGATAGATGGAGATGGAATGAGTTGCGATTTAGGGATTTAGGTTATGAGTTGTTGCTGCTGCGTAGATATATACACAAAAAATTTGTGTTGCGAAACTAAAACCTATTGCGAACTTTGAAAATCGTATTGCGATTCTGTATTATCGCGTTGCGAAAGTAAGTATCGCGTTGCGATTTTCCTAATTCGCAATGCGACTAAGTAAATCGCAATGCGAATTTGGAAAATCGCAATGCGATACTGACTATCGCAACGAGATAATACAAAATCGCAACGAGATTCTGACTTTCGCAACGAGATTCTGAAAATCGCAATCATCTTCAAAATCCCAATCACAACCGGCTTCACCTTTTGGGACTGTTAACTTAGGTGATTTTTAAATGCAAACGTTGTATTATGTGTATTTTATGTGTGCACTTTTAACATTTTCAGTTAGGCATGTATTAGTAACTTGAGTTTGAACATTGCTATGATCTGTTCAGTTGTTATCACTTATTAGACATTCATTTGACTATCGCAACGGGGAAATCGCAACGCGAAAATGGCTATCGCAAGGCGAAAATGGCTATCGCAATGCGAAAATGGCTATCGCAATTCGAAATGAAAAATCGCAACGCGAAAATGGCTATCGCAACTAGAAAATCGCAATGCGAAATGAAAATCGCATTGCAATTTTCTCGTTGCAATTTTCATTTCGCATTGTGATTTTCTCGTTGCGATAGTCAGTTTCGTGTTGCGATAGTCTGTTTTGCCTTCAACATAATGCAGATTGAAAATCAACAAATCAACTATTACATTTCAATCAATTAAACAAGCACAAATAAGAATTATGTACACACCAATTAAACAAATCAACATTTACAAATCATTTTTTACAAATCAATTAAACAATCAAAAAATAATAATAATTCTTATTTCCTCATCAATTATTGAATCAATGAATCAACTTTTGCACCCGTAAATCCATTTCACGCAGCTCACTTAAGGATTAACCTGCAAAAACCAAACATTTGCTCAAACAAGACTTCCTACACATCTAAAACCTACAAATAGCAAATTATTGAATTATAGGTACTTAACCAAACATTTTCAAACCAAAAGGAGTATATATGTTAACAAAACTTGCATTTGACTTACTAATTAACAATGGTTACTTTCATAACGTGGATGCAGGTAGGCAGTGTCTAGAATATATCGCTCTAGCCATATAATGCCGAAACCACAAGCCTACTGCAGCTCTATCTCTATCGGTGGGAGGTAGAAACTCTGTGCTTCCCGTCGTCAAACGCGCCAAGCACATGCATACGAGAGGACCACAATCCCCTCTGGCTCCCGGTGATTGTTGTGGCACGGTCTCGTCTCTGACAACTGTGACATTGAACTTCTTTGGCTTCTTGTGTCCAGAATGAGTCCAATAATTAATCCCATCCAAGAATTTAGCCAAATGAGAGCTCCATCCCTTGATAATATCTCTCAAATCTGACAGTGATATGTAATTTATCATGCTGTCATATACTATTATCTTCAGGGATGGGAGCTGAATTTGGACGAGAAGCCAATGACGACGTTCCAAAACAAGGATAAACACCTGCAATCATAAGTAATAATTCATTTATTTGCGCACTTATTTATGAACACCTTTAAAAAATTTAAAAAATAAACACTAACCTTATCGGCCTCACACCATGCAGGATAAAGTTTAGCTTGTCCATTGCCCAACGAAAATGATTCATCTCGTTGATTCTTCAAGTGAACTGCGTGAAAAGCCGCCAGCATTATTGTATATCGCGAATTTTTTTTTATCTTTCCTAAGCTTCCTTATTATTAGAAGACGTGACACCCACGCATCGATATGCTGTTTTACAAATAAAAGACATATATTAGTGAATTACATTAATTTTTAAAAAAATTAATCAAAATCATATATAAGTCAAATATAAGACTTACCTCCCCATCGAAATAGTCACTGTCTTCAACCCCTAATAACACACCCCACCAAGACCGATTAAGCAACAAATACATCTCATCGTTGAGTTTGCTTATGCTAGTGTAACACCCTTGGCTCCGCTCATGTAGATAAAAATCAACTGTGGTCTTAGCCCAAAGGGTATTATCCAGAATTGTTTCCGGTAGTTGTCTCCTCTCCACTTCAGATACTGGAAGGGTACTAGCCGGTAACTCATACGAGAGCCAACTCTCATCCATCATGTCCGGCAACGGTGGGGGTTTCTCAACAATTCGATATATTACCCCATGTGAATCGGGCTCTGGAATGGTGGGAGGGACCTCTTCAACGATGACAGTGGCCTCTTGAACGGTGGGGGGGACTCTTGAGGGATGATAGGGGCCTCTTGAACGATTGGAGGGGACTCTTGAGGAATGACAGGTGAGTCGGGCTTCTTCTTGCAGAGTCTTCGCACCATTGGGGTGAACGGAGACGTAATAGCACGTGCACGCCGTCTGATGCGTGAACTCCGTCGTGCATGGAAAACCTGACGTAAAGCATCCACCTTATCGGGCCGCTAAAAAAAATTAATACATAAATCAGTAAATAAACAGACATGATATTAAACAAAGACAAATATATTTCAAACTTGCATTGTATTCACCCAAGTCATTATTCTATCATAGTTCACAAAATGCATCAGATAACATTCCAGAAGTAAGCACTTATATAAACATTTAAAATGACAACATATATAAACATTCAAGAAGAAGAATAGTTTACTTTCGCAACACGAAACTTACTTTCGCAACGCGAAAATGACTATCGTAACGTGGAAATGACTATCGCAACGCGGAAATGGCTATCGCAATGCGAAATGAAAATCGCAACGACAAAATCGCAATGCGAAATGAAAATCGCAACGACAAAATCGCAACGCGAAACACAAATCACATTGCGATTTTCATTTCGCATTGCGATAGCCATTTTCGCGTTGCGATAGTCATTTTTGTGTTGCGAAAGTAAACTATTCTTCTTCTGCAAATTGAAACTTGAATGGATTGCATTACTTCAACCAAAAGACAAAAACAAAACCAAAAACAAATATTAACAAAAACAGTTTAGCAGTATTGGCAGCAACCGAATGAATTTATTAAGCAATCTAAGTGAAATGGTTAATCTAAGTGAAATTACGAGTAAATTTATCATCAAGTTAAATATGAAAAATCTTAAACTTACCTCGTTGCGTAGAGTATGAACCTCATTCTGCAATGATGCTACCATCTCACGTAGAGCGGCTACCTCACCGCGTAAAGTAGACACCTCAACACGCCATGCACCATCGTCTTTGCTTAAAGTACCGACCTCCTCACGCAAGGCATTGACCTCATCACGTAACTCTCCTAACTCATCCCGTGGAGGTGGAGGTGGAGAACAGGGAGATAAACGTCGTGGCATCTTTGCCGGTCGCCTATCTTGCGGTGATGGTGGAGAAGAGGCTCGATGATGTGATATAATAGGTGATGGCTGTCGTTGTGGAGGTGTATAGTCGGGTCGATCAGGTGATGGCACTGGGTGAGGTGATAGCTCTGGGTGAGGTGATGGCTCCCGAAGTGGAGGCTGCTCATCATCCGTGCCATCAAAAAAACGCTTACTAGCTTGTCGCCAATCAGTGGCAAGATCAGCTTCCGTGGGTGTCAGCCTCTGCAATGGAGTGTTGGCTTCCTAACAATATAAAAGCTCAAACAAAGTTAAACGTGTACTAGTAATAACTTGTTTATAAACATATGGTAGTATTTATGTTAACTTACATTATTTATTGTCGTATACCGTAGTAAATCTTCCCATTGCAAGGTATGTTCCTCTTCCAGGAAATAGCCCTGGGAATATCATTTGAAGTTTTTATTGCATATGTCTTCATGGCGGGAAAGGCCTCAAATATCCAAATCTACAAACAATATAATAACAAACATTAGTAATTGTTAAATAATTACTTATAATTTTGGAAACATTATATAAAAATTCTTACCTTAAAGGCCCAAATAAAGCCTGTCAAAGTGTATTTGGAACCATCGCCATGCAAACTTTTTCGATCATCCAAGGCAGACGATAACTTATTCCATGTAGCTTTCCATAAATACGAGCCCCATGGAAACAGGTTCCACGCATTTAGGTCTTCTACCAATTTGATTAGATCATTCGGAATAGGTTGTCTGGCCTCTCTGCCTAAAAAGCCGGCATGCAAAAGTATTAGAAGGCATACTTGGACAACATCGATGTCATCCATCCGAGTAAAACCATCTTTCTTATTCAATAATATCGTCAGGTCTTCCACGTGTAGATTCGGCCTCTCCAGCTCAGGAAAAACCCGGGATAACCATGATGGGCGGGTAATGTGTCTAGTGTACCGACCTACATCATCGTGTCCGAAGCGTAGACCGGTGATTAAGCAAAATTCCTCCCGCCCAAAACACGTATACGCCGGTGGAAAATCAAACCATATCTCTTCATCACGACGTTGTATAGTATCTGGTAGATCCCTAGTCATGGTTTGAAGAAATATGTGTGTCAACATCGCATCTCCACCGGGATGTTGTACTTTCAACCATGGCCCGAAGCAAGTATCCTCAAACATTTTTCTTTGTGCAGGTGAAAGCTTCGATGCAATTGTTTTGGCCAGGCTGACTTTATTTCTTAAGGTCAATTGAGCCGATTAAAAGTTCTACAAAAACAATAAACATACTAAGTTAGATATACCAAAAACTACACTGTGAAGATATACCAAAAACAATAATAAACATAAAGAGTAGTAGTTTATTCTTCAAACTTAAATTTGCAACACTGTGAATTTCTTATTTGTCTTTGTTTTTTGGTTGAAGTAATGCAATTCATTCAAGTTTCAATTTGCAGAAGAAGAATAGTTTATGAAAATGTAAATCGCAACATGAAAATGACAATCGCAACGCGAATTTGACTATCGCAACGAGAGAATAAAATCGTGTTGCGATTTTGTCGTTGCGATTTTCATTTCGCGTTGCGATTCTCGGTTGATTTAATAAGCAATCTAAGTGAAATGGTTAATCTATTATTGAAATTACCAGTAAACTTATCATCAATTTCAATATGAAAAACCTAATAATAATGCAAAAATTTCAAAAAGAAAATAATTAAAAAAACTAACCCTCGGTGGTTGATTTGGTTGATTTTCCATTTCTGATTGTGAGGGTGGCTCTGAGATATGGAGATAGACGGATTTCGCCGGAGATGGGGACGGATTTCGTCAGAGATGGGTGAGAGAGTGAGAGATGGAGATGGGACTGAGTTGTGATTTTAGGTTTTAGGTTATGAGTTGCGATTACGAGATATACTGTGGACGGTTCAGTGTTCCAATATATTAATATTCGTGTTTGGAATTTGAAAATAAAATACGCTTTGCGATACTAATGGCGCTTTGAAAATCGCATTGCGATTATGTATTATCTCGTTGCGAAAGTCAGTATTGAGTTGCAAAATTAAGTATCGAGTTGCGAAAGTCAGTATCGCGTTGCGATAGTCAGTACCGCGTTACGATTTTCCAAATTCGCATTGCGATTTTCCAAATTCGCATTGCGAATTGGGAAAAGCGCAATGCGAAATTGGAAAATCGCATTGCGATAGTCATAATCGTGTTGCGAATCTGGAAATTGATTTGCGATAATGGAGATCGCGTTGCGAATTAGCGATCGCATTGCGATTTTGTTGGTCATTTTGGCAAATCCGGAAAAAGTTGGTTAAAATCGTATATTATATGAGATTTTTGGTCACTGAGGTTATTTTCTCTTTTCGATGCCCTGAACAAAAACTTAAAAATGTGTCTTTATAAAATGAAAGTGTTTCATTACTTTGAACAATTAATTCAATATTACATAAATAAATCATAGAAAAATGATTACATTTTGTTAAAATATATTATTTTTATTATTTTATTAAGAAACCTTAAATACAGCTAAAAGAGAATAAATATAAAAATATTGAATGCATGTATGATACATAGCTTGATTTTAAAAAAAATAATTGTATATTATTTTGTTGTTAGATTGAGAATGAACTAGACAAAAAATCAAAGAATATTTGATAAAATGAAGAGATTAAATTGAATTCAAAATTGAATGAATAAATAAGAGAAATGGAAAAGGAAGTAAAAAACTAAACATTTTATGAAATTATAAAAATTAGTGGTCCTAATTATAAATATAAAAAATGGTTAAATTTAATCCAAAATTAGATAAATTAATAAGAGAAATGAAAAAGAAGATCAAAAACTAAAAATTTAATGAAATTATAAAAATTAGGGTGTTGATTATAAATATAAAAATTAGATGAATTAATCATCGAAGTCGTTTTATCATTGTCGGAGTCGGCGGCAACTGTCAACGATTTTATTTTGGTTGCGATGTTAATTATTATTACATCGTAGGGATCACATTAAAATGTAGTTTGAATTATAGAGGCTAAAATGTGGATTTTAAAAAATTTAAAATAAAATTACACACATCAAATCTTTATAAAAGATATTTTTCTATAAAATAAAATAAAATTTAGCAGGTTAAAAAAAACAAAGTCGAAAATTAAAAACTACTAATAAAAATAAATAAATTAAAAGTAAAAGTAAAAACGAGATTTTTCGTGACTATCAATGATAAAGTGATTTATCATCGCATAGATCTCAAAATGTCTTGTGAATGCAAAAATCAAACTCAAACAAATAGTTCACATTAATATGAGTAAATACTTTCTACGCACCATTTAACTAAACTCTCTTGATTTTTTAAAATTTTATTTTAATCCCTATAATTTTAATTTCCTTCTAATTTAATTTTTATAGCGTAAAAAGAAAATAAAATAACAATTAAAATCATCATTTGTTGCCACAGACTCACAATGTATCTGATCGTTGGCGATGATTTTAGATCTTTTTTTTTTTTTTTGAAATCATATTAGGAGATGGTTTTATTAAAATCGTAAATATCTTATGATAATTACTGTAGAATTTGTTTTTAGAAGAATTCTAGATCTACCTCTCCCTGATGCAATATTTAAAAATAATTCCCTTAATTTGACCTATTTTGAGTCGAGTAAAATTAAGTTGGCAAGTGAATGGAATGCTCTCGCCTACAACCAAGGGTAGGGAAAATTATTAGCTATTGTTTCAACATCAAACTCGGGGGAATGGGGTACGTTACTTGCTCAAGAGTCAAAGCTTCACCTAATCAATTCCCAAAACAAATGAATCATTCCCAAAATTCATTACAACTGTTAATCCATGTGCTTTAAGATAGGGTTTCATTTTCCAATAAAGCTCATCCTTCATCTACCTTTGTAAATTCATTTGGCGCCACATACAAGGACCCCACGTAGGACATGAATTAAAGTTCTGTTATACAATTTTTTTTTAAAAAAATTTAAATATTTTTATTAATTATTTAATTGTATATTCTTCAAATTTTATAATTCTTTTTTTTTAAATTTTTAAAATATACTTTTTTAAATTTAAATTTTTGATTAAAATTTTGCATCACTTCACTTAAATTTTAATAGACATAATATCATAAAAAAAACTTCTAACATTTGATTAAATAGTCATGACCTCTAATTTAATTTAACCTCCAACGTTTTATATTGAGGTAAAAATACATCTCTATGGATAAAAATAATTCGTTAACAAACGATTATCACTCTAAAATATGAGTCTTTTCGCTTAAAATGAAATATTAATAATCAAAATGTTTCAAAAAAAGAAATAAGGGTCAAAGCGATATCTATCGTAAGTGTCTTTTTGTCTTAAAATGAAATGTTGAGTCAAAACAATAATAAAAAATTAACCAAAATAACAATTTTAATAAATACCAGAGGACTAATTTTGATATTATGCCATTTTAGTATCAACAAATTCCTTTTACTTTTCCATTAAAGGAAGAAACAAGAAAGGAAAAGGACAGAGCAACATGCGACTGCGCTTGTGGTTCGTTTATTTATGATTACCATATCCCTCTCTGTGGTTGAAGGGTTCAGCAGCCTCACTCTGCCATAAAAAAATTCCCCCATTTGGTTCCATCACTCTCTGATCAGTTTCTTTAATCTTTTCTCTTAAGTTCTTTGAACAAAAAAGAAGACGACGACATAAATCTATGGGGACGAGAACAAGAAGGAAACAGAGTTGGTACACCCAGACACTGACGCCATTAATGGAAGGACCAGTGGACCCCGAAATGCAAGACGATGGGAACAAGAAGGAGAGCTCTTGGGAAGCCATCCGAGAATGGTTTCGTACACAAAAGGGATTGTCTTTGTCGCCGATTAATAATAATTCCCCGACGTCTAATTATAGTAATTTTCCGGCGGCCAAGAGGCAAGACTTGAGGCTTTTGCTCGGCGTTTTAGGCTGCCCTCTCGCCCCTATTCCGCTGCCTATTCACCCGACACATCACATTCGCCTCGAAGATATTCCCATTGTAAGTTTCCCTCTTGTTTTTTTCTTTTTCATTGCATCATGGCTTGTTATTCATCGAATATGGACAGGAAACGTCGTCGGCGCATTACATTATACAGCAGTACTTGGCGGCGGCGGGGTGCTTGAAGCAGCGGTGCGGTGGGAAGAACATGTACGCGGCGGGGAGCGTGAAGATGTTGTGTTGCGAGACGGAGATATCGAGGGGGTCGGCGAAGGGGAAGAGCATGGTGAAGAGTTTGGGGACGAGGAGTGAAGAGATGAGTGGTTGCTTCGTGGTTTGGCAGATGAAGCCGGAGATGTGGTCTCTGGAGCTGGTTGTCGGAGGCAACAAGGTCATCGCCGGCAGCGACGGTAAAACCGTCTGGCGACACACGTCTTGGCTCGGCACCCATGCTGCCAAGGGTCCTCAACGTCCTTTGCGCCGCATTATCCAGGTACTCCATTTCTCCTATTTGTTCCTTAATCATCATTGGACGTTATGTTAATAGAGGAATTTTCAAAATTTTAAAATCAAGAAATTTATAAAATTTTTCAAATAAAAGCATATAATTAATAAAACATTAATATTGTTAATATATATATATATATATGTTGATCCTTAATTTGGATTTGTTAATATCTAAATAATAATTTAAAATTTGAAGAACAGTTTGATTCAATGGGATTATCACTAAGGTATGATGGTAGCATTAATATAAACCAATTAAGCATGCAATATTATTAGAAGGTGGGAAGGAGTTATCAATTTTATGGTTTAATTATATAGTAGGTCCTTATAACTTAGCAATGAATTGAAAAGCAAGCAAGTAAAGAGAATAAGATGGGGAGATTATGCCAAGGGAAAATGTAATGTGAGTGACAAGGATGGATGAAGAAACTGTCTGATGCCTTAGCAGACAGAATTTCTTTTGTTTTGTTTTATGCAGAGGAAAGAAATGAATGTGAGCGTGTTGACATCATCTGATCATTCATCACTCACTCACTATTTCCATCTTGGGATTGCCACCTTCTCCTTTTGCTTTATGCTTTTCCTTTTCCTTTTCCTCTTTACTATACACTTGCATTATTTTCCTCCCCTCCTTTGCTTTTTTGCTTTTGTTTACTCATTTGTTTGTTTTTCACTTATTCTCATATCATCTCCTTTGGTTAGATTTTTCCATATGCTTTTTCCCCCTTTTGGATTCATGGGGCATTAACAAATTGTACCGTATTATTTCTTTTTCAAGAATATTTTAATTAATTGGATAAAGATGGGCTGATTGGGATGCAGGGGCTAGATCCAAAGACAACAGCCAGCTTATTCGCGAAAGCGCAATGCTTGGGAGAGAAACGAATAGGTGACGAGGATTGTTTCGTACTCAAAGTATGCGCCGATCGTGCAGCGGTGATGGAACGGAACGAAGGTCCGGCAGAGGTGATGAGGCACGTGTTGTACGGCTACTTCTCCCAAAAGAGCGGGCTGCTAATATACTTGGAGGACTCCCATTTGACCAGAGTCCAAACTCAAGGTGACAATGCTTGCGGTTGTGCCTACTGGGAAACCACCATCGGAAGCAGCATCGGGGATTACAGGGATGTGGATGGAGTGATGATAGCGCACCAAGGAAGGTCAATCGCCACAGTCTTCCAATTCGGGGAGCTGTCAATGCAGCACAGCCGGAGCCGGATGGAAGAATTTTGGAGCATCGATGATGTGGTTTTCAATGTCCAGGGACTCTCCATCGATTCCTTCATTCCTCCAGCTGATATCTTTGATCCTTAATATATATTTTACCTTCACCAATCTTTTCCACTTCACCATAGCAACTAACATCATCATCATCACATGAACATATAAAATATTGGTGGGTAGGGTTGATTGGATCATGCATCTTTGATTTTAATCTCATAAATATGTTATAAACTCAGTACTTCTGGAGTGGGCGGTTTTGTTTTCTTTTCTATTTTCATCTCTTCTGTATGTATAATGTTTTAAATCCATAAAGTGTGTACATAGAGACATCTTACAAGTCCGTATTTTAAAATTGATCTAATTTGTTAAATAATATACTTTTACTTCATGAAATTAATTTAAAGTAAAAAAATAATTACAATTTAAATGGCTAAGTATAGTTCCAGGTCAAAGAAAATGGTTTAGTTAAAATATATCTAGTATTATAACGGTAAAATAATTCTATAGGGCATTTTAGGGATATAATAATTGACATGTAAGATTAATTGATATTAATTTTTAGGTTAAAATATTCCTCGACTCCCAGACAATTTTATCTTTAATAAAATTCAATATTGGCCCTCATTTTTGTTTAATCTTCTCAAATCCCTGTTAAATTTGAAATTAAAGGAATTAGAACTTAACCCTTAATTTTTAAAATTTAAATTATACTTTGACCCCCTTTATTTTGTTAATATTTATATTTATCTCCCAAAGTTTAGTTTTGATCCTACTTGAACCCAAGGTTCCATGAAAAGAAATAAGCATCAGTCAATGCATATGCCACCACCACACAATCTGAAATCACACTTAAAATAGTCAGCAACAAACATAATTTAATAGCAAGAAATTTACCATAAAAGCTTCAGATTGCCTTCTCAGCATCGGCATCAAGGGCTGCCTAAATTCTGTGAACAGACCATTTAGCAACACAAACCACTTGATGTTGTACAGTTTCGAGTTCCAGGCTTGTATCATAAACAGGCAACCGAGTACACCTTGCATTTCAGTTTCTGTTAATATCTCCCAAGCACACGTATTTGAGCTGCATAAACATAAAAGATTGCTTTTTTACCAAGGCAAAAAAGAAGATAAAGGAGAAAAATGAATTGAGGTAATATCCGATTACTCACTTCAAGATATTCATCTATCCCATACTTGGAACCTTCTCGCCCGAGACCAGACTGTTTGAAACCTCCAAATGGTGCCACCTGAATTGAAACAAACAAACAAACCATAACTTTAATCAACAGCTGCTGCTTCCTTTTCTTTTAATTTCTGCAAATTTGACCCACCTCAGTCGAAATGATTCCTTCATTAACACCAACAACCCCATACTCAAGAGCTTCTGAGATATGCCATGTTCGTCGAACATTGTTTGTAAATATGTACGCAGCTAGCCCTTAATATGTGCAATAAAGAATGAGGTATGATAAATCGAACTGTCCAATATTATCCTAGTAGAGGTATTGCATGACAAATTTTTGAAAGTAATTTTACCAATAGTGATGGATAAGGTTTGGTAGACAAATCTTTCTAAAGACACTAATAGAGTAATAAAAAAAACATAATGACAATGAACTTAATAAGACTATGGATTAGCTTATCCTGAAGAAAACAATAAACCCTGAAAAATGAACCTGCATTGGTGTCGTTTGCAATGCGGATAGCTTCTTCCTCAGTTTTGAACCGCAAAAGAGGGGCCACGGGTCCAAATATTTCCTCTCTGACATGAGACAAATTGACATACATCTCTTAAATCTAAAACATAAATACAAAGACAGTCATGCAGCAAAGTTGACGTTGCAACATGACAGCATATATAGGACAAGATATCATATTTAATGGTAAAAAACTGCAAGTTTGACTCAAACATATATATCACCAAGGCACCCAAACATGTACACAGACAGAGTAACCTGGACACCAAATTGACTTGAATCACTTTGTGCATGTTTGTTCATAAGTCCATGAATATAGATGGCTTTTATTTGCATGAATGCTGGCGATATCATCGCTGCTTAGAAGAACTTGATAGTCTAGTTTGTCTGTGTTTCAAGTCCTTAATAGTATATTACTATGAATTATCCTCTTAAATAGAGCTATATAGGGTTTTATTCTTGTAAATAAACTAAAATCAAGGACTTGTAAAATAAAAAACAAAAATTAAAGACTTCCAATTGCAATAAGATGCTAAAAAAATTCCTAATCATGAACACTTTCCCGCGAAGGCATCAATAACACTTCTTCCTCAAGGGTTCAAAAAGGTTATAGTTAACAATCATTTCCACTAGCGTGGAACTGATGGACCCAGTATATTCTTCCTAAACCCCGTCCATCAAAAATCAAATAGAACAGACTTATTATTTTTCCCTTAAAATGTTATTTAGGTTAATTAAAATTAGCATCATGAAGAGTCATACCATACTAAAATACTCTCCAAAAGCATGAAGAAGTTACAATCATCTCATATGCAGTAACCAATGTGAAATGTCAGCGTATCTTAGAGGATGTACCATTGTACCTTGCTAATAGCATGTCACTCTAGACATCAGTAACAACTGTGGGCTCATAGAAAGTCATTCCAAGGTTATGTCTTTTACCTCCAAGAATGACTTTTGCTCCCTTCAAAAAATCAATGGTCAATAAGTTCACGGGATAAATAAGTGGTTACAAAAAAGAAAAAATAGGCGGCCAGGAACAAAACTTGGCAACACTTTCCGGAAGAGACAGGAAAGTATGAGAGGGAGAACTTAAGAGAGAGTCCAAAAATATATAATATACGTGTGTGTGTGTGTGTGCACATACATACTATACAACAGGTGCCACAAATAAGCAGGTTTGGGAGCTAAAAGTTAGCAAATATATAGATATAGCCATTCCTTAACACAACGAGAAGGTGGTTTTGGCACAAGCTCGAGGAATTGCAACACTGAATCGTGCTAAAATCAAGTGTGGTGAAAATAAGCATGCAAAACCATACGGAACCATGAATTAAAATGGAAGCCAAGAGTACAGAAAATTGAATGTTATATACTACAAAAAGTGTTATGCCATGAAGCACGTATACTTTTGTTAGGGGAGTGTTCAGACATGTGTGACACATAATGGCTCTAACATAATACAATACGTGTTAAACACAAGAGGACGGGCCGAAAAGTAAAAATGAAATAAAACATGGTCAAAACCTGGACAAAACATGATCCCGAATAGGGAATCAAAGCAAGTTGATTGTAACAGGTTTTTTAAGGTTGAAATTTTTAAATCCAACAATAAGCTTAAAAAATTGAAAATTTATTTAAAGGTTAATATTTAACAGAAAAGTATCAACTATACATTTTTATTGCATTATTGTATATAAAAGAATATTTTCTTTATTTCCATCTTGCTATACCTGACCTTGTGTCCTAATTTTCTATGAATTCCCATGTTCCCATTTTGTGCCTTGTTGTACATGTATTGTTGTAAAAAGATATTTTTCTGATGAAGGCAGTAAGTACTTTTATTCAAGGAAAAAATTCCACGTTTTTTACAAGAGGATACATAGGATGTTTATATACACGAATTAGAGATTTAGATAAGATAGGAGTCATCTACAAATTAAGAGATAGTTTTATAGTTAAGTTTGGAGACAGAGTTTGATTCAAACACTACTTACACTCCCCCTCAAGCTGGGGAGTAAATATTGTAAAGACCCATGTAATTTCGTCAAAGCTAGTTGGTTTTGTGAAGAGACATAGTTTAGTTTAACAGTTCCTCCATTTACTTTTTCTGCAATGAAGTGTGTCGATCTCCACATGTTTGATTCTATCGTGGTGCACTGGATTCTTTGCAATGCTTATCGCAGATTTGCTATAACTCTGAAGTTCAAAATAGTTGTTGTCGCACATCTCTAGTTCAGTTAAGAGTATCTGTAGCCAAATTCCTTCACACATCCCGAGTGCTATTGCCCTATATTCTGCTTCTGCACTGCTCCTGGAGACTACTGATTGTTTCTTGCTTCTCCATGTCACTAGGTTTCCCCACACAATTGAGCAATATCCCGTGGTTGACCTTTTATCCGTTACTTCTCCAGCCTAGCTTGAATCTGAGAAGATTTTAACTATTCTGTCTTCATGTTTCTTGAAAATCAACCCATATCCTGGTGTCATCTTTAGATATCTTAAGATTCGATTAACTGCCTCTAGATGTTCTTCTCTGGGATCATTCATGCATTGACTAACAATGCTAACAGGAAAAGCAATGTCAGGTCTAGTTAGAGATAAATAAATGAGTTTATCAACTAGCCTTTGATAATGTTCCTTGTTTACCGGGTTTCCATCTTTACTCAATTTCAAGTTAACTTCCATAGGAGTTTCCGAGGGCTTACAATTCGTCATTCCAATTTCAAAAAGTAAGTCTAGAATATACTTTCTTTGATTTATGATAATTCATTCTCGTGATCTCGCTACCGCCATGCCTAGGAAATATCTCAGAGTTCAATTTAGTTGGTGAGTTACTTCATTTGATGTTGGATAAAGCTGTGGATTTGGGCCTTTTCTATGGTTTCTCTATTGGTAGGTCAGAAAATCCTTGCCAGTTGTCACATCTTCAGTTCGCAGACGATCTAATCATCTTCTGTCGCGCTTCCCTCGGATAAATTAAAAATGTAAAAAGAGTCTTGAGAATTTTCAGCTTGATGGCTGGGCTTAATTTAAACCTATCGAAAAGTCTTCTGCATGGGATCAATATGGAAGAAGAAGTTCTGAAAGATTGGGCCACATCCATTGGGTGCTCTGTGGGTTCTTTCCCTATGAAATATTTAGGGTTACCACTTGGAGCAAAGAAGAACTCATATATTCTGTGGGATCCGGTTATCCAAAGGTTCAACAAAAAACTGGCAGGTTGGAAAGCTAATTCACTATCCTTGGCTGGCAGATGGTGCTACTGAAGTCGGTATTGTCTTCTCTCCCGATTTTTTCCTATCTGTTTTTAAACTGCCAAGCAAAGTTAGTCAGAAGCTGAATTCGTTGATGGCTAGATTCTTGTGGGGTGATGGGTCAGAGAATAATCGAATACATTGGGTGAATTGGCAAATGGTTTGTAGTCCGATTGAATATGGAGGAATGGGGGGTTTTGGATTTGAATCTAACTAATCGTGCTTTGTTGGGGAAATGGATATGGAAGTTTGCAAATGAGAAAGACTCCTTGTTGATAATTTTGATTTGCAGCAAGCACAATATAGACAACCTATCTATGTCAGTTAGTAGGGTGTATTCTCCCCAAGACTGTTGGATATGAAAAGGAATAGTCAGTAGCTTCTTAAAGAATGATTCGGCTGGAGAGAGTTTGAGATCTCATTCAAGGCTCCAAGTGGTGAATGGTAAGTCAATATTCTTTTGGAATGATGTTTGGGTAGACAATACCCCTTTGAAAATTCAATTTCCTAGAATTTTTGCATTGTCTTTAAATAAATCGGGTAAGGTGGTTGATTTTGGAAATTAACATTCTAATGGTTGGTCTTGGAATATTCGAACAAGAAGAAATTTGTGTGATTGGGAATTAGAACAATGGTTAGAATTAATGATTAAATTGAACAACATACAATTGTCCGAGGCAGTGGATGATTTTCTATCTTGGTCTGGGAAGGGGGATGGGTAGTTTTCAGTGAACTCTTGAAGAAATACTCTAGCTAAGGATCATGTTAAGAACCCTATTTGGAAAAATCGTGTATGGCTGGGGTTGGTTCCTCCTAGAGTTGAAACTTTTCTTTGACAAGTAACTCACCAAAAACTGAAAGTAAAATCAGAGTTAAAGAAAAGGGGGTGCCCTTATCTGATGGTGATCTTTGTCTGCTTTGTAAACAGTATGAAGAGTCTGCCCAACATCTGTTTATTTTCTGCTCAGTGGCTTATGAGATTTGGAATAAGTTTTTTCAGGTTTTGGGATATCTGTACAGCTTTGCCTTGTGATATTCCATCCCTTATTAGTTCTTAGCATGATTTGATGGCAAATTCTACGATATGGAAATTTATCTCGGGAGTGGTTCTGTGGTTTATTTAGAAACATAGGAATTCAATTGTTTTCAATAACCAGTTTATGGACAGGTCTTCTCTCTTCTTCATTGTAAGATTTAGATTAGCTAAGTGGTTTCAAGCCAAGTTTCATCAAGTTTCGATCTCGGTTGACTCGTTAATGGTTGATCCCTCTCTAGCAGACGATCTTAATTGCTCAAAGGTTTAGAGTAGGGTTGTACAGAAATGGCTTCCTCCTCCTGCAGATTTCTACAAATTCAATGTAGATGGTACTGTTAGAAAAGATGGGATGACTGGTGGCATTGGGGGTATTCTTAAAGATTCAAATGGTTCCACTCTAGCATCGTTTTCATAATGTGTTGGATCTGGCCCTCCTCCATTGGCAGCATTGAAAGCAATTAGGAAAGCAATTGAAATTTTCTTTTCCTCGGTTTGGTCTACCAAAGGGATATTGATTCTGGAAAGTGATTGCAAAACATCTGTGGAATGGATCCAGACGCCTTCTTCTGCCCCTGTGTATTTTAGTAATCTAATTAAGGAGATCGAGTATTTTGTATTGTCTAGGGCATTCATAGTGAAGTTAATTTCTAGGGGTTGTAATTGGAAGGCTGATAAGTTAGCTAAAGAAGGGGTTGGGTGATTGTGTAGTTTTATTGAGGATGTTTTCTGCATTTTTAGGTATTAGTCTTTTCTATTGTTATGTGAAGGTGTATGGTTTTGTATGGTTGTCAGAATTTTATATCAATAAAATGAGATACTCTTTTCCTCCTTCGGCTAATTGCTCATTTCCTCTTGGAAAGGGATAATTATGAAGGGGGTTTTAATGAGACCTCCTACTTTTATCAACAAAAATTGATATCGAAAAACCTGCAAGAATGATTAGTTCAGTCTATTCAAACAACTAAATTCTGGGCGTCGGCCATTAAAACAAGATAAGCATTTAATTTTCCATGCTACAAATGTCAGTTTGGACCATTTTCAATCAAAAAGCAGGAGATTAAACTCCCAAGCTTTGCTAGAAAAATGAATCTTCCAATATTTGAAAATAAATATGTTAGAACCTAAGCATCCATCAGCTATAATCATTTACCAAAATATTTCAAGTTCAATCATGCAAAAAAAAAAAAAAGAAAAAAAAAGAAAAAGAAAAAGCATGGTGCTCTTTTCAAATGGTTGACCATTCCAAAGTTCAATATAAATGTATTGTAAAAAGATATTATAAGAAAACGGTTATACCATTTTCTAAGATATTTGCTCCTTTCGGTAGCAGCGAGTTTACTCCAAGCTATGACCAACGAAAAAAAGGGAATGGGGATAATCAGTTAAACTAGATTTAAGACCCAAAGACAACTTTGAACCTCAGTATGCCAAAATTACCAACCGATACAACTTCAATCCAATAGTATACATAAGAACACCTATGAACGCAAAAATTTTAATTTGACCAGCTCATATGACACACTCTGTTATTTGAACTAAATGCACATGTACTGATCATTGAAACATGATTGTTCCATACAAAGCTAATATCATACATTTTATTATTCATATAAGTAAATATTTTTGCAGTGTTTATGTACTTTTATATCCAAGTTCACCTTTTTTGCTTCAAAAGCAAAAGTAAAAGTACAGACTAAGGTAAAAGCTAGATAAGGCACAATTCCATAAGTAGATGATTCATTGACCAATTGTAAAGAAAGAATAAGTAACTAGTGCCCAAGCCAAGAGGTTTATGTTAGAATTTTGTGACCCGAATTCCATTTGATTCGACCCGAAAAGTTAGCAGTGCAATTCGTTTGGTGAATAAAAAAAATAAAAAGAAAAACTGGGATATGTGGGGCAAAGGTCCAAGGGCCGATTTTGCCGCACATGTTGAATTTGTGCAGGACTATAATTATATAATTTGATGTTGATTAAGGGTAGTAAACACAGTTCAAGTAGATTTCTTGCTAACCAAGTTTCTTTTGTAATCAAACAATTAAACTTAGAAATAGACCGCAAAGGCACAATTCCATAAGTAGATGATTCATTGACCAATTGTAAAGAAAGAATAAGTAACTAGTGCCCAAGCCAAGAGGTTTATGTTAGAATTTTGTGACCCGAATTCCATTTGATTCGGCCCGAAAAGTTAGTAGTGCAATTCGTTTGGTGAATAAATAAAATAAAAAGAAAAACTGAGATATGTGGGGAAAAGGTTTAAGGGCCGATTTTGCCGCATATGTTTTTTTTATAGAAGTTGGAGGTCTCGTTAAAAACTCCCTTCGTATTCTTCCACATACTTAGAAGAATGCTAAAGAACATTGGAAGGAAGAAAAGAATGCCACATATTATATTAAATAGAATACCAATTACATGTGGTAGCACCGAACCCTCAAAGGGGGATATACACCATTACAAAAACCATATCACCTAATAATCTTCCATCTTTAAACAAAAAAACCCTAAGATAATAACCCTATTTCTAAGATAAACCTCAAGATGAAAGATAACATAGCAAATAAAAACCAACAATTACAACCACAAACTAAAAAACGCCTCTGAAAACATCTGTCGGACAATCACGACCCAACTGGAGGAACAAGGTCTAAAGAAACATCGCAATCAGCAGGGACCCAAGAGTCAGGTTTGAAGGAAGGATCAACTTCATGCACCAATATTTTGAATAAATTAGCATCGACCTTCAACTCCAACAACTCATCAATTCTCCCAATAGCCTTGGTAAGTATTTGGATTTTAGCTCTATCAAAAGACGTAGGAAACTCACAAATGTTGTCGATTGCAATTAACTTGCCCCACTTAGTTGCAATGTTTTTGAAGGTATCCCAATTCCAAGCTTGAAAAGGAATACCTTCGCAAACTACCCACACACGACGACACTCCACCACTAGGCTCTCCGACAAGTTTCCACTCTGGAAAACCATTCTCCTAGAGTTTCTAACTTATCATCCTTAACGCTTCTCAACGAATCAGTCTTCAAACAACATAAGAACTACATTACCAGCAGCTCTCATTAGCGTGAAACCAGTTAATCCCTTGGCTTATATCTTGTTAGCAAGATTACCAATTTTGATAAAGTTCTTGCACCACCCCACAAGACAGTCACTGAACACTTGAAGTTTATCTTCGTCCACAACACCCTCAACTTCACAGTGTTTATTCCTTGAAATATCTTCCAACCCAGACTTACTTTGAACAATTGTCGAGGACTTTCGCCAGTAAGACTGTCGGGGTTTATATTTAGCCAAAAAGACTCTAATTTTGCTGCCATAAATAAGATTACCATTCATCAAAGAAATCACTTTCCTTGCTTCTTCAATTGTAGCATAGTGAATAAACCCAAAGCGAACCCCATACGAGTTTCTTTTGTTGGGAATGAAGGCATCAATAACTTGTCTGTCTGTGCCAAAAATATTTCTGAGTCTCTTCCAATGGATCTTCTCCGGTAGGTTCTCAATGAATAACGTGACGCATTCACTTCTATGCCCAATAATACCATTTGTATAAGCTTCCTTCCACCGGTTTTGAAAACCGTTGCTTCTCCTTCTCGCTACATCAGAATATTTTTCATTGGCAAACTCCTTCTTTGTTAACTCCCTGGTTCCATGGTGAACTACATCAGCAGCCAAAAGAACGGGAGTTGCCTCCACTGACTCAATCCTATAATTCCCACCTTGCGAAGGAGACATACCATTGTCATCAATCCTAATAGCAGGTGGTTGATAGTCTAATGTTCCTTTAACAAAACATTTTTTCAGAGATTTGGTTGGGAGAGGACGATCACCCGACCTCGCTGCAACTGCTCTTAAACTTTGCTGATTTTGGGGCGTAGAAGAGTGCCTGTAGGAAGTGCCGTCAGCCTCATCTGTCCAACCTGCCTCACGGGCCAAGGCGACCAGTACATCGTTCATATTAGAACGCTCTGAAAGATGGAAATTACCGTATTGCCTCAAACCGGCCAGCAAACGTCTGGTGAAGGCTCGCCTGTTCCGTTTTCGTAGTTTAGTCCTCTCCTTTTCATTCTCCCTCTCATGTTTATCCTTGCCGGAGTAGGAAGAAGTTGATGCTTCGTCGGGTCCAGAGGGAGTACGAGTGGGGTTCACAGCGACTGCAGCAGACCTTGAAGGAGGAACAAAACGGTGACCCGCAGAGGATGCATCCACACCGTCTATTACATCAGACCTTCGAGCATCCACCGCGTCTGCTGTAGTAGACCTTCGAGGTTGCCTGGGCTGAGACGGGGGTTGGGGTTCCATGGAGAGGTATGGAAAAAAACAAAAAAGGAGGAAATGGTATATATTTACTACCGAACCCATTCACTGGAAATAAATGAAGAATAGAAGCGATTCTCGACACTTTGAAGGTGGTTCTGGTCACATTAAGACGCTGAGTCTGGTGGTGCACAGAGGGCTTCATCAAGATCTACGACGATTAAAATGATTCTATCATGAATCTAAAGCCAGATTTGAAATCACCGTGGGCCGGCGATCCTCCCAGTAAAAAACGACGTCAAAACGGTGGTCGGAGTGCGGCGGCGGAAGGCTGACGACGGCAGCGGGTGGCGTACGACGGCGGCGGACAACGGGTGACTGTCGAAGGAGAGAATAGTTTTCAACCACGCCTGGGCTCGTGGAAATTCAAAATTTGAAATCGCCTAGAAAGATGCTGGAGCTTCTCTCACTAACACGTGATTTCAAGTCACAGTTAAATTACTTATTTTGCCGCACATGTTGAATCTGTGCAGGAATATAATTCTATTATTTGACGTTGATTAAGGTTAGTAAACACAGTTCAAGTAGATTTCTTGCTAACCAAGTTTCTTTTGTAATCAAATAATTAAACTTAGAAATAGACCGCAAAGTCACAAATTCTCTTGTTTCTCCTCTTCTGCTAGTGGGTTTTTACTTTTAGGGTTTTCCACAGATTCTTGATGTCTCTTATTTTACCATCGCTTCTACACGTGGTTATCTCCCTGTAGTATAACATTATATAATCATAACCAGAGAAACTCAAACAGGCAGCAGAAATGCCATCCTAAACTACTTAGAAATGAGCAATTTAGCAGCGAAAAGAGGGATAAGAGAAGTAAATCATAAAAAAAATTCTAAATACCATGTGACAGAGAGAAGCTCAATGAAAAACCCAAACCAAATAACATCAATTAAACGAGAGAAGTGGAAGTGGAAGTGGAAGTAGAAGTGTTTGGTACAATTAAAAGCTTGGTATGCAGAAGAAATGGCGTCATTTGTTTCCCGTCTTCCCATAAAGGGGACATAGGCTATGATTTCCCCCGTTGAAGGATTGTTAACCTGTCATCGCACGCCAAACAAAAAAGAAATTTCAAGTAAAATTTGGAAACAGACACCAAAAGAAATCAGGGGAAAAAGTGAAATTGAAACCTGAAAAGTCTTTCCATCATGGGCAGCAACCCATTGGCCACCAATGAGACCATGGCTTCGGAATATGGTGGAATTCTTAACCCAGGCTGCACCACTCGTCTGATGAAAACAATAACTAGTAAGGAAGAAAGAAACAGCTACAGTTGCTTTAGGATTTGGATTTAGAAGTAAAGGAGTTGATAAAAAAAATAAGAGGAGACCTGGCAGACGCCGGAGGGATGATGCATGCGAGGTAAATGGGAGGCGGCGACATTGCAAATAACGAAGCCAGCTACTCCCATTTTCTGCTTCGGTTTCAACTGCCCCCCCCCCCCCTATCAGCAACAATTACAAACAAACAAACAAAGCTGTACAAATTACAAGATAAAGAAGATGACGCAAGGTTGAAACTTGTAGCATTATTTTATGGGTAAAGTATAGTAATGGTCACTAAATTTTTTTTTAAGTTTTTATTTAGATTATTGAACTTTTTTAAATCTTTTATTTAGATCTCTCAACTTTTAAAATTTATAATACAGTCCTCTATCATTTAGTTTGTTTGAAATATAGTCCCGACGTAACCAACCATTTGACGCCGTTATATTATCGTTAATACATTTGTAATATGGTCACTGAACTGTATTGAAGACTTCATTAAACATGAAAAAAGAAGACA
Organism: Hibiscus syriacus; assembly: GCF_006381635.1. Lineage (NCBI taxonomy): Eukaryota > Viridiplantae > Streptophyta > Magnoliopsida > Malvales > Malvaceae > Hibiscus > Hibiscus syriacus. The sequence continues at coordinate 873,320 of NW_024062483.1, forward strand.
TAAAATTATTGAAAACTTAAAAATAGAATTGAATTCATAAAATGTAGATTAATAGTAGACTTTGAATAATGAAAAGATTTATCTAAAGATATTGATCAGTTTCAACTAATTTAATCTAATAAAGATGTTGAAGTTCTTAAAGGTAATTTCTGGAAGGCTTAATATATTTTTGGGTGTATAAATTATACCTCACAAAATATGATTTGGTGTTTAAAGAATTTTTTGTTAACAATCGGTCTCTAACTCTTCCGTTATATTTTTAGGTATCTATAATTTTCTCTGTTACACTTTTAGATGTCTACCGTTATATTTTTAATTTTTTATAATAAAAATATTATTTAAAAAAGAAAAATTGAAACAAAATAAAACCCCCACCCCGCAACATCCCTCTCCCTCCCATCCTCAACCGCCGACGGTAAAGGATTACTACCGGTCGAGTTTTGTTCGGAACAGGATGAGGAACTCAAAAGTGGATGGAGATTGGGTTTTGGTCGCGACGACAAGATGGTTTTGATGGTGTCAATGGTGACTGTCACAGACCGACGGAGGTCGATTGGCGACTGAAGATATAAATTTTGGGGTTTTTTTTTTTATTTTTTTTTAAAAATTATAATATTCAGTTTTTAATAAAATAATTTTATAAAATTTTTATGTGTGGCGCGTGTTAGATAACAATAAAATTTAATGGTCGTTACGGTCCAAACACCTCAAAGTGTAACGTTGAAAACATTAGAGACGTATTGTTAACAGAAATTCTTTAAACACCAAATCGTATTTTAAGATCTAATTTAAACACTAAAAAGTGTATTAATTCTTTATTGGAATATATCAAGGTTAGTCATCTATGATTGCTTGTACTTAAAATTTATGATGTTTACTCTTTGACATTCTATAAGTAGAAAATAGGTTAACATGGAAATCTTTTAAAAACCATTAGATGGAGTTGAGTTATGCTGAAATCACTTTTATGGAGGAAGTGAATGACGATTGTGCAGCACACTCTCTTTGAGTGAATGTTCTCACTTCTCCTCTTCCCACTTTACTTGCGCATTCATATATTTGGCTGATTTCGAATTTCTTGAAAAGAGGTGTTCAAAGGGTTAATTTTTGGTCACCGATCGAACCAGACTTTATTAATTAAATTAACTGAATATTTTTAACTCTTAGTTCAACAGAACTTTTTTTTTGAAAATATTAATTGAACATAATAAAGTTTGATTATTTCGGTCGGTTAACCGAATTTTTTATAATTTTTTGATTAGATTAATTTGAATATACTAGAAGTATTTTTTATTTGGTTTAAAAATTTTAATTACGTATTAGTAATTTAATGAGTCTATCGTAGGTAAAAAAAAATTGAGTCTTAATTCTTAATAGGTTTGATCTTAAAATATGTATTTAATATATATATATATATATAATATTTAATATTTAATAATTTTGGTTATTTTAGTTAATTCCATTAATTAATTGATTTCAAACCAAATTAACTGTTAATCGAATATTGAAAAAATATTAAACATTCTCCAATTGAATTAGTTCGGTGGTCGAGCGAATTAACCGAACTAATTCGATTCGATTAGTTAATTCCGTTAAAACCAAAAAATGAACACCCTTATTCTTTACTAGCAATTTTTTTTTACAGTCTATTTTTCTTTCTTCTTCCCCCAATAATCTATTTTATCATGTTGTCTTCAATTGTAACTCACTAACTCTATTATTTGTAGTTGCATGGAAAACTTAACAAATTATGTCTTGTTGCGAATGATAACATTTTTAAACATTTGTTTTACGGATTTGATTATAATATAGATCTAGTTTTTTAATATTTTTTTATTTTTTGTTGTTGTCCTCTCAGTTCCAAAGCTTCGTCTTAATTAATCCGGACTGACCAGCGTCACACATTTGGCTTTGGTGGGTGAGTCTCCCAGCAAGGATTTTCTGCATACACAAGGACTCGAGCTTGAGACATTGCTTAAGCGATATCAAGCTGCGTACCACTTGAACAAACCCCTATTGGTAATATTTTTATTTCTTTGAAATATTAATAATTACTTTATTACTATAATTTAATTTTTAAGCGAGTAAAAGTGTTTTATTTTAGATTTGTGGATTTCATAGTGTTTTTTTAACGAATATCAAATTCACATTTAAGACATAAAAAAGTGAACTAAAAATTTTGGGTGCTAGAAATATTGACTGCAAAATCACACCATTACCACAGCCTTAAAAATGACATTGCCCTAATGTGTGTAACTGCTCTAATAGGTGGATCGTCCCCCGAGGTTAACACGGTCGCTCTGAATTTTGTACACCAGGAACCGGAGTGGATTGTTGGTGGTACTGCTCAATGTCAGAAAGATTTAGAAGCTTAGAAAGCTTTGAGAGATGTTTGAGTGAATTGGTGAATTGAGAGTGATATGAAGCTCTCTATTTATAGGCTTGGTTCAGGGGTAAATTCATGAACAACAAAATCATTTATAAATCTGATTAGTTTCTAAATTTAATCTCTTGTTTGAAACTGCTGAAATTAAACGAATGAACTTGGACTCTAACCTTATTCTTGTAGCTGGTGTAATTACACTTGTAACTGGTGTAATAAACAATCATTTATTCACTTTGAACAAGGCTGAAAAACAATTCAGGTACATTCAAACAGTTGTTACTCTATGTAAATATAAAATTCAAATAGTTTAAGTAGCCTATAAAATATCTGATATATCGACCGCGACCTCGTCCATGCCCACGCCCACGCCCACGAGTAGAAGCATGAGCGAGATGGACAAACGGCAGAGACGATTGTGCGCGAGAAACCCCTTATTCTCTATCATTCAACAAGGCAGGCGAGAATGAAAGCCTTAAATACCCAATCCCAATATATTTCCTACTCTACGTGGGATTGAGCATTACTAACATTCACCCACTAGTACGAAAGAATTCTTCTGAAACTCAAAAACAATCTTTTCGGAAGAACAATAGTGAGATTAGTTGCTTAAGCACTAGTGAATGTATCTTAAACTAGTACATAGTGATGATGAGCAATCATTCTCTTAGATAAGTGAAACTAGTCTCATAATACACAACTAACCCCTTCATCCACCTGAGTCCTCGATGTGTAAGATATATATATATACAAAAGTATATGTTTGGCCATCTTATCTCAGGATTCTAGTAAGTGTACTAGAAAAATGACCCATCAGTTTTCTTAGAAGGCGACTAACCCTTATCACTTACGTAGGTTATTTTATCAGGTTTATCTCGACATAAATCACCATTAACAGGGCTATGAAATAATTAAGAGCTTATAAAACAACTCAGCCTCACAGACAAACTCTGGGATAAGAAGTCATTAAGAACAAATATTCAACCTCATTAATCAGTGAATTCAATAAGTCCTTCTCACTAGGAACATCCATACTTTTGGATTTAAATTCATTAAGAGTTTATATAAAACTCAACATTTTCTAGCAGTAAGTTTGTCTTGTCCTTCTCAATTAGGACTACCAACTTAACTCTAAGTTATGAACTTATTAAGAATAGATATTCAACCAAAGTCGGTAAATTAATCAAGTCTTTCTCACTAAGACCACTCAAAGCCTGAGCTATGAATTTATAAATAGCAATTAAGCTCAACCTGGGCATATACATTATTCTTCATAGGGATAGGCAGGGAGAAATGTACACTATGAGTATTTTCATGGTTTCTTTTGACCACCTTGAACTTAGATAACTAAGTTGGGTATCCACCATGAATTTCTCAACCAATGGGCTTTAAACCCATAACCCTCGATGAATCTAGTTTCAGTTTTCAGTTTAACCCTTTGGTAAACAGATCTGCTAGGTTCCTTTCCAACTTAATATACTCTAAAGAGAGCATTCCATTACTTATTAAGTATTTAACATATTAATGCCTTATACGAATGCGTCTCTTTTTACCATATAAGCTTAGTTCTTGGCCACACTAATCGCATCTTGCGAATAACACAGTAAAGAAACTGGAGGAGTCGATTTTCCCCACAACGAAATTTCTGCTAACAAATTTCTGAGCCACTCAGCTTATTGCCCGACTAGGTCAAGAGCTATAAACTCGCTATACTGTAGAATGAGCAATACAAGTATACTTTACTGATTTCCATGAGATTGTTGCTCTACCCAGAGTAAAACATACCCACTTATAGAACTTACCTCATCATTGTAAGAAACCCAGTTAGTGTCACAATATCCTTCCAGTACCGCATGATAGCCAACAAACTCAAGTTTTCAACCTATTATACCCTTAAGATACTTGAGTAAGCGCCTAAAAGCAAACCAATGCTCACCACTCAAATTATGGGTATATCTACCAAGTCTGCTCACAACATAGGCAATATTAGGCTAAGTATAATTCATTAAGAACATTAGGCTCCCGATCACTTTAGCATATTTAGTTTGGGAAAATCTACTTCCTTTATTCTTAAAGAGATGTATGCTAGGGTTATAAGGAGTTCGAACAGGGATGACGTCAAAACTGTTAAATTTCTTCAATACTTTCTCAATATAGTATGCTTGACACAAAGAAAAACCCTTTTCAGTTTTGGTAACTTTAACTCCTATGATTACATCGGCTTCTCCCAATCGGTCATCTCAAATTTAGTAGACAATAAATCTTTTGTTTTGATAATGGAATCAATGTTAGTATTGAAAATTAACATGTCATCAACATATAAACTTATGATAATGCAATCAGCACCAAACATCCTCAAATACATGCATCCGAACCATTCACAACAAAACCAAAACTAATGACAGTTTTATGAAATTTATCGTACCACTGTTTAGGAGCTTGCTTGAGGTTGTAAAGTGACTTTCTAAGTCTAAATGCTTTGCCTTCTATAACAGGCACCTCAAAACCAAGAGGTTGCTCCATATAGATCTCTTCATCTAGATCTCCATTCAAATATGCAGTCTTTACATCTATTTGATGTACTCGCAACTTGTGAATAGAGGCTAGTGCAAATAATGCATGAATCATTGAGATTTTTATAAAGTAATATCAAAGAATTCTAAACCAAACTTTTGCATGAACCCTTTGACTACTAGCCTTACCTTGTACTGTTGGATCGAACCATCTGGTCTGAGTTTCTTCCAGAAGACATGTTTGTTGCTGATTGGTTTGAATCATCTAGGCAAGTCAACCAATTCCCAAGTATGATAAGACATTAACGATTCTATTTCATCATTGATAGCGTTTTTCCAAAAATTAGCATCGATAGATCGTATAGCTTCCCCATAAGTTTTAGGATCCACATCTAACAGAACTATTTGAGCTATAGGATCAGAAAGAGAGTCTAAATAATTTATCTCATAAATAAATGAAGTTATAAAATCTGGTACAAAAGAGGTTTCAACTCTTTGTCTCTTACTTCTTCTAGGCTCGAAAATGATTTCTTCAGAAGACCTATCAGGTACACTAGAAGAAGTGGATGAAATTCTTTCTATTTGTGTTTCTTGATTCAATCTAGATTTCTTTAAAGGAAAAGAATCTTCAAATAAAATTACATATCTCGAATGACAAATAGAAAATTCTTGTAGAAGCGTGAATTTGTATGCGGTGTTGTTTATTGCATACCTTATGAACATTGCATCAACGATTTTAGGTCTAATGGTGGACTTCTTAAAATCTGGCAACCCCACTTTAGCCAGACACCCCCATACTTTCAGGTATTACAGTTTTTTGAGGTATCCTTTCCATAATTCGGATGGAGTAGAATCTAATTTCTTATATCGTACTCAGTTCAAAAATATGATTTGCCGATAGAATGACTTCCCCTACATGTTATCAGATAACCCAAAACTAATCAAGAATGAGTTCATCATCTATTTTAAAGTTCTATTTTTCTTTTCATCTATACTATTTTGTTGAGGAAATAAGGGGTTGAAGTTCCGTGAATTATGTCATTCTTCTCACACACCTCTTTTAAGAAATTTGATCTGTATTCACTACCTCTATCAGATCTAAGTTGTTTGATTCTCCTATCTAACTGATTCTCAACTTCTGCCTTATAAATAAGAAAGAAGTTTTAGCCTCATTTTTAGTTATAAGGAGATAAACTTTTGTGTATCTCGAGTAATCATCTACAAAAATTATGTAGTAGTGTTTTCTTTCTTCACTTTCAGTGTTTCTAAAGTCTGTTAGATCAATAGGAATGAGTTCAAACAATTCAATCTTTCTTTTAGAAACATTCTTAAAGTGAGGTTTAGCATGCTATTTTACATCTGTTAAGGCTAGTTATGTCTAGTATAGGCAGAACATTCATTTTCATCAATTTCTTTAAAGCATGAATGTTAATATGTCCTAATCTAACATGTTACATATCAACAGATTCAACGGTGTAAGCAGAAGTGGTAGCTTTATTTTCATTGAATTGAGTTTCTATGACAAATAAACCCTCATTTAAAAAACCTTTCACTACATAATCACCGTTTCAAGAAAGTACAAGTTTATCTTCTTAAAAAACTAACTTAGTGCTTGCCTTATTCAGAAGCCTGCCACTTATTAAATTTTAACACGAGGCAGGTACACACAAAACATTATTTAAGGCTAAAGTTTTACATGAAGTCATATTGAGTAAAACCTTGCCTTTTCACAGCAATTTAGAAATGTTGGAGTTTCCTATGTACACTCGTTCACCTTCGTTTCCATCCTTGAACTCGGAGAAAAATCATTCCTTGCGCATAAGTGTTTGGAAGCACCAGTATCTACCACCCACTCAGAACTGTTTTCCACTAGGTTGAATTCAGAAACCATCGCAGCAATGATGTCATCATCGTTCTTCGCAACTTACATTTGTGTCTTTTTCTCATTCTAGCGGTCTGAGCGATGTTGGCATTGACAAGCTTTGTGGCCGACTAGATCGCAGACATAGCACTTGAGCGTCTTTACATCAGTTTTGATCTTTTTTGATTTCTTGAAATCAATGCCCTTATGTGGTTCCATCTTTTTGTTCAGATTCCCTCGTTTCACGATCTTTTTGAACTTAGACCTTGAGACACCACCAGTTTCAACCAAGTTAGGCTTAAAAGATATATTATTAAAGGAACTTACAACGTTATCCTTTAGATGGTTGGCCACCTCGATTTTCATGTGGCCCACCAGTTCCTCAAGTGAAATATCTCTTTTATTATGCTCGAGAGAGTTGTGGTAGTCAGAACAAGACTTGGGCAACTTCTCGATAAGGACATTGTCCTGGAGTACTTCACACATTTTTATTCCTTTGGTAACAATGTGGTTGACCAGAATCTCATAGCCATGGACTTGATCCTTTATGGGATTATCATCTGTCATCTGGAATTTGAGCCATTTGCCGACAACGTATTTCTTTATGCCCGCATCGTTAGAACCGTACTTCTTCTCCAGAGTGTCCCAAATCGCCTTGGCACTTATTTCCTTAAGGAACATGTCAAATAATTTGTTAAGACATGTGGCCGAGAAGGTGTCCTCGCACCATCTTATTATCCTTCTCGTATTTCTTGGTGGTAATGGTAGCCACAGCAGCTGCAGCTAAGGCGGCATCTAACAGAACCACATCAATGGTAGGTGGTGGCTTGAGCAACACGTAATCCAGGTCAAGCTGCTCGAAAAATATCAGTATCCGCTAGGACCACCTCCGATAATTCTTTCCATCGAGTGCGTCGAGCTTGGAAAGGTTGGGAATAACCTTGCTTAAAGTTGATGTCATATTTGTAGTATATTAATTCGTTTCTAAATTGTTGGAAATATTGACTGCAAAATCACACCATTAGCAATAACTGGAAAAATAAAAAAAAATAAATAATTTGATCGTTGTGAATCGTTTCTTAGTGAAACCACTACCTTAGAAATAAATTCGCCCCGATGTGTGTAATCGCTCCAATAGGTGGATCGTTACCCGAGGTTAACACGGTTGCTTTGAATTTTATACACTTGGAACCGGAGTGGACTACTAGTGATACTACTCATCGCCGAAAAGAATCAGATGCTTAGAAAGCTTTAATAGAGTTTAGAGATGTTTGAGTGAATTGGTGAGCTGAGAGTGATATTAAGCTCTCTATTTATAGGCTTGGTTCAGGGGTAAATTCATCAATAGCATAAGACGCATATTGCCACGATCCTCAACCATGACCACGACCATGTCTGAGACGAGACAAACGGTGATAGTGGTGCACGAAAAGCCCTCGTGTTCTCTATCACTCAACAAGGGAGTGGAGAATGAAAGCCTTAAATACCCAATCCCAATATATTTCCCACTTTATGTGGGATTGAACATTACTAACATTGGGATCCAATGATTGTCTGCGACACAGCTAATGACAGCTGATGATGAGTGGCGGTCGACAATAAAAAATTTATTTAAATTCATGAGTCAAATTAATATTTTATCTAAAGTTTGAATATCAAATTGATATTTATCTAAATTTTATTGATTAAATTAATATTTTATCTAAATTCTATGAATCAAATTAAAAATTAAATCATTTTATATCATGTAATGTCATCAAATTAACAATAATTAACATCTCAATGATGAAAATATTATAAATCTTTACGTGTAAATCATGAAAACTTTCCTTTTTTTTTAAAAAAAAAAGTCAATGAAAAAGGATAAACGAAAATAAAATGAAATTGAACTTTTTTTAATAGTTTACAACTATTTTTTTTCTTACTATAGCTAAAGGCCTATGGTGGAATAAACTAAACTCTAATAGAGGTTCGATCTCCAACATAACCATTTCTACTTTTTCCTTTTAATTCTATTATTAGTCATATTATTTTAATATATATATATATATATATAATATATAATTTTCAACAATTTTAATATCAAATAATTTTAATACATTCTACTAAACAATATGAATACAGATATAGTTTAAATTATTTTGAATAATTTATTTTAAATTATTATTTATCATTAATATTATCTACACCTAAATTTTATTATTTAATATAAATATTAATTTAATTATTGTATGTATAATATTTAAATATTATATTAATAATAATTATTTTCTATTTTCATCTCATTTCCACTGTTACAGTTGAATTTAAACTCATTATACTAATTTTAAATAAAAAAAAGTGTGAAGTGATTGTTAGATAGTACATGTTCATTATCTTTTTTAGTTATTGACAACACATATAGGCTTTGTAGATGCAATTGTTCAAACCCAAAACTTTTAGAGAAAACAAAAATTTCTCTAAAAACGTATATTAATAATCCTATTGATTTTAATTTTACCATTATTCTAATTAAATTTATTGTCACCTATGTTTATAATCTTATTGTTCATTCCTATGGAGCCTAAAGTGATAATAGGATTTTTAAATTTTAACTATAACAGTACATAAATATTAATGCAAAACAAATAAGTATATAAAATGCAAACCGATCAACCTGTTCAAGCACAATTTTATTCCTACCAAACAAAAAGTACTCATCTTCACTGATAAGAACAAAAATAATGAATTTAACAAAAGTTTGTAGATCAAAAGTCGGTGGCCTATTAGCTTTAGATGATTAGAGCGTCGTGCTAATAACGCGTAAGTAACAGGTTTGACACCTGCATGCGCCATAAATGGTGCTATTGTGCTTATTTTTCTATATATAGTTTTTTTTTTCAGTTCATTGCTGACGAAGATTAGATCGCACAACTCCTATTCGTATTTTTTTTTGAAATTTCATTTTTTTCATCTTGTCCTTGTTATTTATATTTTCCCTTTCGTATTATAAAAATGTAAAATATAAAATAAATTTATACACAAAATAAAAAAACACAAACTATTTTTAAAATCCAAGTGACATAATTTATTGGTATTTTTTTTGGATAAGCAAACATATGTTAATAAATATAAATTATCTAAATGTGATTATACAGAAATAAAATTTTAAGGTTAAAACAATTAAAAAATAACAACAACCAGTTGGTCTAGTGAGATGAAACACTAGATCCCTTAAGCAAGGTCAGGGGTTCGAATCCTAACATTTGCAAAAGGAGTAAACTGGGCTGGGAGGGCGCCCTCTCCTCTGCAGTATCCAATCAAAATTAGTCGGTTAATAGATCAGGTACTAGTGATTAATTAAAAAAACAATTAAAAATACATAACTAATAAAAACTTTGATTTTAATAATGAAATTTATATTTTAGGGAGGAAATTAATTCACCAATGTTAATGATTGCATATTTTAACCTATTTTGTTATGATATAAATTTAGATTTTTTATTTTTTATTTATAAAATGAATATTGATGATTAATTGATTATTATTGTAATACCCTAAATTTTAGATAGTAACCAAAATGCAAAATTTGAAAGTTTAGTGATTAAAACATAAACTTTGGAAAAGTTCAAGAACTAAAATTGTAATTTTAAAAAGTTACAATTTGACCTCGTAAATAAATAGTTTACTTCAAGAATAACGTTTATGTGGGAATCATAATTTTTGTATGAATTTTGTATTAACAGTTATAAAGCGATGAAGTTTGAGGAAAAATTTGGTATATTGGATCGAATAGAAAATTTAGAAAAATATGAAGGATGATAATTTAGACCTAAAAAATATTATTTCCATATTTTAAAATGTTGGAAAATAATATAAATCTTTGGATTTAATTCCATGTTTAATATAGACCGTTGGATTAAAGTAGCAAGATTGTAGTTTTTTGGAAAAGGCAAGGGCAGATTGGTAAAGTAAGATTTTATTTGTTCATCTTTGACTTTAAGAAGATGATAAGGTTGAGGTGTCTTGGTTGGATGGTAAATATGAAGTTTCATTCAGGGTAAATTGGTCTTTTCCCAATTAAATGAATTTTATATTCATTAGTTTAAATTAAAGGTAAATTAGCATGCAATTATCTAAAATTCATGCCAATTTGTTATCATCTTCTCCAAGTTACTGTGAAACTCGTAAGGTAAAAGAAAAAAAATTTGGTTTCCATATTTTGAGCATTTTCCTTTGGATTTCAAGTTATGTTGTGAAATAGTAAAATGATATATTCGAAAAACGCTATCTTTTTGTACCAATTATGCTTGCTCTACTTGCTTGATTTCAAAGATCCCAAATCCTAGGTGTTGGGATCGAAGAGGATCAATTGAACAACCGAAAGAGTTGCAAGGGGGTGAATTGACAATAAAATGTTTAGGGAGTAAGGAGAGCAAAAGATAGAGAAAATTTGGCACAAGGATTTATAGTGGTTCGACTTCTCAACTAAGTCTAACTCCACTCTCACTTAGGATTTTCTAACAAATTCACTAATTTGTTCTTTATTTTTCAAGGATAAAGTGATAACCTTTACACTCCCTATCTTTTCACTTTGCTAAGATAGAACCAATCCCCTTTTACAAGAGGAATACAAAGAAGTAAACAAATAAACCTCTCAAAGGTAGGATGTTTACAAGAATTTAACTCACAAGAACAAAATGTTTACAAGAGAGATAAAATAAGATTGGAAAACTCTTCTCTTGTGTTTGAATGCTTGGATAGGTTCTCTAACCATTCTTCGAGGGTCTTGAACTTGTATTTATGTGTTGGAATGAAGTTGTGGCCGTTTCTAGCCATTGAGGATGATTTTTAGCCATTTGGGGATGAAATCTCTGTAAAATAAAACTGCCCAAAATAGAGGGTATCGGTACTCCTAAGGGGAGTACTAGTACTACCTTTGTTTATATTTAAATCAACTAGCCGTTACTAGCCGTTGGGGCCTGATGATATCGATATTATGCCTATGGTATCAATACTACTATCAAAATAGTATCGATACCCTTTTGGGTATCGGTACCATTTTTGCATTCTGAAATTTGAGCATTGCTAGTAGTATCGATACAACCTAGTGAGTATCAATACTTCTCTTACATTTGGTATCGGTACCATATGAACAATATCAGTATTGTTCATGACTTATCGGTACTGTAAGAACAATATCGGTGCTACATGTCTAGAAAAATATTTTGTGCTCAATTCCAAGTTAAATGAACTTTGAATTATTTTTGAAAACTTTGAATAAATTCAATTCAAGTCCAAAAACATTTTTCCTGAATTGTTATATTAAAATATAGTTTAACCCTAGGGTTTGTGTTCACATTTGGGTTTATGAAATTGATGACGAATCTTGATGTTTTTGAGGTTGTAGATTCATTTTCAAGCTTGATTTATGATTAAAACATGTTTAAACTTCCTAGAAATGATTATATGATTTTTGACCAAATGACGAAATTTTAGAACTTCGTGTTTTGATGAGAAATGATTAGGGCATTGATTGTGGATATGTTGTAAGGTTGATTGGAAGTTGATTTCATGCTTGAATCAATTCGAATCAAAATAGAGGAAAATCACGAAAACATAGTTTTAAAGGTTAAAGCATTTGACCATGGTATGTTTGAGTGAGAAAAATTATGTAAAAAATTATATAAGGGCTGGAATGATGTAGGAAGTATGTTACAGGCTTTATAAAAATTTTGGGACCATTCTGTAATGTTTGAAAAGTTAGGGGACCAATTTGATAATTTTGGAAAAGTTGTGAATGGTTGTGAATTTGTTAATAGTTGATGTACTATGCTGGAAATTATTATTTTGGAATTGAAATGAGTGTTAATATGTGAAATATGACCATGCTGAAAGTTTGAAAAGTTTTATGATTTAAATGTAATATTCATATAGTTGGGGTACTTAAATGTAATTATACCTTATAAAAGCACTTGGATGGTAATAATTTCAGTGTTGAAAATTTAGTATTAAAAATTTAAGTGATAGAATGGCGAAGGACCATTTTGTGTAAATTGGAAAAGTTGGTGCCAGTATTAAAAGGAATTATTAAGTGTTAAGTATTTTGGTAGAAAATAAGTTTTAAGTATATTATGGATTTTGTTTTGGAGATGTGGTTATGTTAGTACAATACAAACATATGTATGGATATTAATATGTGATTTTGAACAGATCGTGATTGATTTTGTGATTGAAGCAAATCGAATATAAATGGATCTAGTATGGAGCATATTGAGGCACATCTTTTGATAAATATAAAGCGTTAAGGTGAGTGCAATACATGCATGAAATTGTACATAGATGTTTTATACATAATCAGGAAGGCTTGCCACAAGTCTACCTTATTTATATCAACATGATACTATGTCATTTTTATAACTTCAACATGACATCGATATGTCATAGTGTGCAATTATAATGCATTGATCGCATATAAATGTGATATTTTGCAATGAATGTTATTTTGGGTATAAACTGCCCTAATGTTAATGATATGGTCATACAATATCATGGATGAATAAATTATACTATATGCCCAAGTAAGTCATTGAAGGACAGGGTATAGTTGGCATGCCATAAAGAATAGTAGTTGCAGGTTTAAATTAGCACTATAGTGTGTAAGGGTACTAAGTGTATATGGTGGGCACGACCTTATGTGTAGTAATTCGGTGCATGTGGTGGGCACGACCTTATGTGTAAGTACTACGATGCATATATTACTCGAATACCCAGAGTCTTCATAGGTTTACTTACGGGCTATAGTTATCGGTAAAATGATAATATTTATGTTATATTATTTTGATCATGGTAAAATATTGGACATGCAGGTAACGTGATCATATGCATTTGAAAATGACATTAAATTTCATGCATGAGTTATATTGCACTGTTTATTGTTTTAATTGTCTCACTAAGTATATAGTTAGGGTGTGATGATTTTCACGCGTATGTAAGAAGCAGGAGTAAAGAGTACAGAGTAACTTCAAGCATCAAGAAATATATTACAATATCAATAAGACATCCTTTGATGTGATTTTGACGTAGTTAGTGACATGTACTTATGAATCTTGAATTAGCTCTATTAAACTATTTTGAAAACTGGTTTGTAATGGATAAACTGAATCGTTTTATGCTATTTTAAATATGGATAATATGAACTAGTATTATTATTTTGGGTAGACATATTTAATATAAATATATATGTTTTAAAAAGCATGTGATAGTTTTACTTGAGATAATATTTTTATATTATCAATTACCATTTTAAGAAAATAAATTTGTAAATCACTTTTGGAATTAGGAAATGTTTTAAGAAATTCATGTGACATCTAAAATCTGTATTGGTATAATTATACGGGTTTTAGGTGTAACATTTATTGATATCATAGCTACAAATTTAGTCGTTTCTAGACATGGAATAAGTATATATTACATTAAGAATGTATATATGCCACTAGGATGTTAAAAGTTCACTGATAGTTGTATATATACTATGATGCTTATTAGTGAGTAAAGTTACTCCTTATTAATGATAGATGATTTTGAATTTGTTCAAATGTCGGAAACTAAAGACAAAGGTAAGAAAGTTGATAATGTTGAAAGGAATGTCGAGATTGAAATCGACTCAAAAGGTTTCGACATGAATTTATTATCACGCCTTAGAAGAGTTGAAGCTGTTATGGATTTTCCTCCATTCTCTAGAAGAAATGCCCCATCATTTATGAAGTTTCTGCATTTGAGGAATCTATTAAAAAGTTTGAACGGCTTACAAGAGAAGTTGAATCAGATGAGGATCCAAAGGATATTACTGAATCTAGTGATTACTCTGAGGTTTTTTTAGGTAAGCTTAAATAAGTGAGGAATATTTAAGTTAAGCATTGAATTGTTTAAAGCATTGTTGATTTGAGTAAGAGGAAATAAGTAAGTGGTAAATAAGTTGTCCGCTAAAAGTTTAAAGAAAGTTGAGTTATTAGTGAATCAAATGATTATGAGTTTGAATGAGAGTAGATGTTGAGTTTTATGGACTATATAGAGTTACCTTGCGAAGGTAAATTTTCAAAAATGGATTGTCTACCTATTCCATATTACAATGAATTATTGCTTAGATTTAGATTGATTCTCAATAATTTGAAAGGTTTCAAGTTCGTAGTGATAGGAAAAAGAGTAAATTTGTTAATAGTGTAATTTTAGCATTAATTGCTAGGAAGTTATTGCTACAAATTGTCAAGTTTTCTTATTGAACGACATGAACATTTAGACTTCATTTGAGATGGAAAATGTTTCAACTTGACTTGATATCAAGTGATATTATAGCGGAAAACCTATGGATCATGATGCAAGTGTAAGTTGGACTTATAGTAAATGTAAGATAAAGATTCATGAGCTTATGTTTCTGATGAATCTGATAGGATTATCATTTAACGAGTTTTAGGTCATATTGAGAAAGGATTGGTTATCTTTGCACTAAGGTTGTGTTGATGGTCACAAGAAGTGATTAATTTAGAAAGATGAGGAGAAATTAGAAATTATAGTGACTGATAAAAAAAAAACAAATCATCACTAATGTGATATCAACAATGGGTATGATTAAAATGATGTGAGAGGGATGCATAACTTTTATAGCTAAGGTGATAGATACTCAAATATCTGAAGTAAAATTTTATGATATTCCCTCAACTTGGGAATTTCCATATGTCTTTTAAGATGAATTATCTGGGTTACCTCCAGTTTGAGAGGTGAAATTCAAGAATTATGGTTCTCAGGGAATTGATCCTATTTCTATGGTTTAATATCAAATGAATGCGATTGAGTTGAGAGAATAAAGGCTCAACTGCAAGAACTACTAGATCGAGGATTCATTAGACCGAGGATATTTGTTCGTGAAAAAAAGATGGATCAATACGATTATGCATAGATTATCGACAATTAAATAAGGTGAATATCAAGAACAAATATCCTCTTCAAAGGATTGATGACATTTTGGTATACTCGGAGACAACGATAGAACATGATGGTCATCTCTGTATTGTGCTCGAGATACTTAAGGATAAAAAGTTATGTGCCAAGCTATCAAAGTGTAAGTTTTGGATGTTAGAAGTTGGTTTTCTTGGTCATGTGGTTTCGGCAGAAGGCATAAGAGTTGATCCTAAGAAAGTTCATGAAATAGTGGAGTGGAAACCTCCAAAGAATGTTACAAAGGTTCAAAATTTCTTAGGACTTGCTGGATATTATCGAAGGTTCATGAAGAACTTTTTGATGATTGCTTCTCTGTTGATCAAGCTCTTGAGAAAGGATGTTTCATTTACTTAGAATGAAAAGTGTCAAGAGAGTTTTGAAGCTCTAAAGAAGATTTTAAGGAAAGCACCAGTTCTGGTACAACCAAAATCTGGCAAAGAGTATGTGGTGTATAGTGATGCATCTCATAATGGTTTGGGTTGTGTACTTATGCAAGATGGTAAGGTGGTAGCGTATGTTTCCCAACAAGTAAAGACGCATGAGAGAAATTATCCCACTCATGATCTTGAGTTAGCAGCGATGGTTTTTTCTCTAAAGAATTGGCATCATTATTTGTATAGTGAGTGATGCCACATCTACACAGATCATAAGAATCTGAAGTACCTGTTGACTCAAAAAGAGCTAAACTTGAGACAGAGGAGATGAATAGAATTTTTAAAGGACTATGATTTGCTCATTGATTATCATTAAGGGAAGGAAAATGTTGTAGGAGATGCACTTAGTCGTAAAACTTTTGTAGCTTTGCGAGCTATGGATGTGCAACTATTGTTGAAAGAAAATGGTACACTATTGGCTAAATTAAAGATAAAGTCGATGCTTTTAGATTGGATAAAAGAGCTACAAAAGAAAGACGAGAGATGCTTGGAAAAGATTCCACAAGTAGAAAAAGGTGAGAATAAAGACTTTAAAGTCAAGTATGATGAATGTCTATATTACCGAAGAAGAATCTCTATTCCACATGATGATAAGTTGAACAAGAATATTCTTGCTGAGGCACATTATAGTCCGATGACTATGCATCTAGGTGGGAAAGATTCACTATGGATTTTGGTACAGGGCTACCTTTGACATCAAATAAGAATGATTCCATTTGGTGATAGTTGACTGGTTAACTAAGTCGGCACATTTCATTTTAGTGCGATTGGACTATGCATTAGATAAATATACAGAGTTGTATATAAATGAGATAGTTTTCTTGCATGGAGTGCCAATATCGATCATATCCGATAGGGATCTAAGATTCACTTCAAGATTTTGGAATTCTTTGTATAAAGCTTTGGGTACTCGATTGAATTTCAGTATGATCTTTCATCCGCAGACGGATGGCCAGTCAGAGCGTACAATTCAGATATTAGAAGATATGATGAGGGCATGTATGATTGAGTTCAAGGGATCATGGGTAAATTATTTGCCTTTAGCAAAATTTGCCTACAACAATAGTTATCAATCGAGCATCAAGATGGCTCCATACGAAGCTTTATATGGGAGAAAAAGCCAAACACCATTAAATTGGCTTGAGTTAAAAGATTAGGATCTTGTTGGCACTGATTTATTGAAAGAGGTTGAGGATAAAGTGAAGATAATTTAAGATAATCTCAAGATGAAATCTGATCGACAGAAGTCTTATTAAGACTTGAAGCAAAAAGAGATTGAATTTCAAGAAGGTAATAAAGTTTTTCTTAAAGCATCACCTTGGAAAAAGATATTAGGTTTTGGGTGCGAAGGAAAACTAAGTCCAAGATTCATTGGACCTTATGAGATCTTAAAGAGAGTCAGACCGGTGGCTTACCAGTTAGCATTACCTCCAGAGTTAGACAAAGTTCATAATGTTTTTCATGTTTCGATGCTTAGAAAGTATCGATTGGATCCTTCACATATCATTGCATCGGAGGAAATTGAGATCCAACCAGATATGACTTATGAAGAAGAACCATTACAGATCTTGGCTCGAGAAATCAAAGAACTACGTAGCAAGATGATTCATCTAATTAACATGCTTTGGCAAAAGCATAAAGTCGAGGACGTTACTTGGGAAAGAGAGGACTTGTGGAAGCAATACCCACAACTCTTCATCAAGTATGTGTTAAAATTCAAGGACGAATTTTATTTAGGGGGAGAGATGTAATACCCCAAATTTTAGATAGTGACCAAAATGAAAATTTTGAAAGTTTAGTGACTAAAGTATAAACTTTGGAAAAGTTTAGGGACAAAAATAGTAATTTTAAAAAGTTATAATTTTGCCCCGTAAATAAATAGTTTACTTCAAGAATAACATTTTTGTGGGAATCAAAATTTTTGTATGGATTTTTTATTAAAAGTTATAAAGGGATGAAGTTTGAGGAAAAATTCGATAAATCAGATCGAATAGAAAATTCAGAAAAATCTAAAGGATGATAATTGAGACCTAAAAAATATTATTTCCACATTTTAAAATGTTGGAAAATAATATAAATCTTTGGATTTTAGGATTTAATTCCATGTTTAATATAGACCGTTGGATTAAAGTGGCAAGATTGTAATTTTTAGAAAAAGACAAGGGCAAATCGGTAAAGTAAGAATTTATTTGTTCATATTTGACTTTAAGAAGATGATAAGTTTGAGGTGTCTTGGTTGGATGGTAAATATGAAGTTTCATTAAGGGTAAATTGGTGTTTTCCCAATTAAATGAATTTAATATTCATTAAAGTTTAAATTAAAGGTAAATTAGCATGAAATTATCTAAAATTCATGCCAATTTGTTATGATCTTTTCTAAGTTGTCGTGAACCTCCTAAGGTAAGAGAAAAAAAATTGGTTTTCATATTTTGAGCATTTTCCTTTGGATTTCAAGTTATGCCATGAAATAGAAAAGTGATCTATTCAAAAAACGCTATCTTTTGGTTCCAATTATGCTTGTTCAACTTGCTTGATTTCAAAGATACCAAATCCTAGGGTTTGTGTTCACACTAGGGTTATTGAAATTGATGACAAATCTTGATGTTTTGGTGGTTGTAGATTTATCTTCAAGCTTGATTTATGATTAAAACATGTTCAAACTAGCTAAAAATGATTCTATGATTTTCGGCCAAATGATTAAATTTTAGAACTTTGTGTTTTGATGAGAGTAGATTAGGGATTTGATTGTAGAGATGTTGTAAGGTTGATTGGAAGTTGATTTAATGCTTGAATCGAATCAAAATCGAGCAAAATCATGAAAACCTAGTTTTAAAGGTTAAAGCATTCGACCATGGTATATTTGGGTGAGAACAAATATGGAAAAATTATATAAGGACTGGAAATGATGTAAGAAGTATGTTACAAGCTTTAGAAAAATTTAGGGAACATTATGTAATTTTTAAGAAATTAGGGGACCAATTCATTAATTTTAGAATAGTTGTAAATGGTTATAAAATTTGTTAATAGTTGATGTACCATGTTGGAAATTAATGTTTTGGAATTAAAATGAGTGTTAATATGTGAAATTTGACCATGTTGGAAGTTTGAAAAGTTTGGTGATTTAAATGCAACATTTGTATAGTTGGGGTACTTAAATGTAATTGTACCTTGTAAAAGCACTTGGATGGTAATAATTTCAGTGTTGGAAATTTATTATTAAAATTTTAAGTGATAAAATGGCGAAGGAGCATTTTGTGTAAATTGGAAAAGTTGGTGCCAATATTAAAAGGAATTATTAAGTGTTAAGTATTTTGGTAGAAAATAAGTTTCAATTATATTATGGATTTTGTTTTGGAGATGTGATTATGTTAGTACAATACTAACATATGTGTCGATAGTACAATACTCGTTGAAGGACATGGTATAGTTGGCATGCCATAGAGTATAACAACTGCATGTTTAAATTAGCACTATAGTGTGTAAGGGCATAGGTGTTTATGGTGAGCACGACCTTATGTGTAGGACTTCAGTGTATATAGTGGGTATGACCTTATGTATAAGTACTACAGTGCATATATTACTCGAATACCCAGGGTCTTCATAGGTTTACTTACGGGCTATAGTTATCGGTAAAATGATAATATTTATGTTATATTATTTTGATCATGGTAAAATATTGGACATGCAGGTAACGTGATCATATGGCATTTGAAATTGACATTATATTTCATGCATGAGTTGTATTGCTCTGTTTATTATTTTAATTGCCTCACTAAGTATATACTTAGCGTGTGATGATTTCACGCGTAGGTAAGAAGCATGAGTAAAGAGTGCAGAGCAACTTCAAGCATCAAGAAATATATTACAATATCAGTAAGACATCCTTTGATGTGGTTTTAACGTAGTTAGTGACATGTACTTACGAATGTCCTATTAGATCTGTTAAACTATTTTGAAAACTGTTTTGTAATGGATAAACTGAATCATTTTATGCTATTTTAAATATGGATAATATGAACTAGTATTATTATTTTGAGTAGACGTATTTAATATAAATATATGTTTTAAAAACCATGTGATAGTTTTACTTAAGATAATATTTTTATATTACCAATTACCATTTTAAGAAAATAAATTTGTAATTCACTTTTGGAATTGAGAAATATTTTAAGAAATTCATGTGACATCTTGATATAATTATACGAGTTTTAGGTGTTACAATTATAATTTATTTTAAAGGAAATTAAAAGTTTCTATTCTAGATTTGTGAGTTTTGGTTTTTTTTAAGAAACTAACATTAAATTCGTATTTAAGAGATGAAAAAGGAGAGGACTAATTTTTTTGGGTCCAATGACTGTCTGCGATGGCAGCTGATGGTAGTCGATGGTGAGTAGTGTCCGACCATCAAAATGACATTTTATCTAAATTTCAAGGATCAAATTGATATTTTATGTAAAGTTTAGAGGGACAAATTTATATTTTATCATAAATTCAAGAGTCAAACTACAAATTAATTTTATTTACTAACATGTCACACCATCAAACTAACAACAATTAACATTCTAGTAACTAAACTATTATAAATCAATAATAAAAATAATCAAAACGTTATGATTTTCAAATCAATGACTAAAGTAAACAACAAAAATAAATCAAAAACGATTGTTTGAATAGTTTACAACTATTTTATTTACTAGAGTTTAAGGTCTCTAATGGAATAAATTAAACTATATTAGAGGCGTGATCTCTAATTTAACAATTTCAACTTTAATTTTTTTGGATAATGGAAATTTGTATTACCCAAAGAAATAACCAAGGCTATTACAAAACAAAAAAAAGCCAAAGAAACCAAAGAAAATACAATAGAGAAACACTCAACAAATTCTCTAACTATCACAAAGACCCCTATTCACATAATCACACCTAGCAATGTCTCTACCCTGTAGCTTAACCCGAATAACTTCCTTGACAGCCAAAATAATATCGCCAACTCCCCTAACCTTTTTCTTATAGAGCTACAATTCCTTTCCTCCCAAATGCAATATAAATGAGCAGTCTAGGCTAACTTAAGAAGGATAATGAACAATGACTTACCCTTAAGATTGGCAATAGCCCATTCAATCTCCTCCTTCCAACATCCAACCCTCCTAGTCAAGCCACATAAATGCATAACACCCTACCAATTATCTTTAGCTATGGGGCATTCAAAGAATAAGTGTTCGACGTTTTCCATTACATCCCCGCAAAGATAACATATGCATCAATCTATAAACCCCAACGCAAGAATCTATCACCCGTGGGAAGTCTCCCCAACAAAGCCATCCACGAAATAATACCATGCTTAGGAACATGTAAGGGAAACCAAACTAACTTCTACGAAGCCACCTTTGCGTATTTAGCCCTAAGCATGTCTCAGAACATGTAATTTTCAGGTCGTCAATAGCAGAAACCGTAGAGAAAATAACTTGAGCCTTACATACATTTTTATTAGTTTTTATAGACCCCAACTAGCATTCATTCTCACATTCACTTGCCAAAAATTAACCCCTTTTAAAACATAAGCATGAATCCATGTTACCCAAAGAGACCCCTCACCAGCAAGAATGGATTTAATTAACCAAAAACAACATGCTTTGTTCCAAGTTTTAATATCCCTAACCCCAATACCACCCTCAGATTTTAACCGACAAACCTAACTCCAACCAACCTGAGCACCACCAGTAGCAGTATTCGAACCCTTCAAGAAAAACCTCATAAAAAGTTGCTCCACCCTTTTGACAATAGCCTGGGGAAGGATAAGCTGCCTGCACCAATAGTTCACCACACTAAATAAGACAACCTTAATAAGCTGCAACCTGCCAACATAACTAAGGTGCCTATTTGACCAATGTGCAAAATGAGTCTTAATACTTTTAATGAGCCTGGTACAATCCTTTTTACTAAGTTTCTTAGTGACCAAAGGAACTGCAAGATAACGCAAATGCAAACAACTAAGCTGAAAACCAGTGATGCTTTGCATGATTCCCTACTGCTCATTCGAGTCACCCGAAACAAAAAACTCATACTTCGTTGCATTAAGCCTCAAACCTGACATGGTGTAAAACCTATCCAGAATACACTTAATGCCAACATTAGAGTCCTTAGTACCGCGACAGAAAATGAGTAAATCATCTATAAAATACAAGTGAGTAAGCCCAATTCTCTTACACTTCGGATGGAAATCAAAAACCTTCCTAGCAGTTGCCACATTCAACATACATGATAAAACATTCATGGACAAGATAAATAAATTAGGGGATAGGGGATCTCCCTGTCTAATTCCCCTTTCACCCCTGAAAACCCACAACAAACTTCCATTAAACAAGATTGAATATCTAGCAACAGTAAAACAAGCAACAATCCACCCTTAAACCTTTTCAAGCATCCCCACAACCTCAAGAACATTAAGAATAAAATCCCAACTAAGAGAATCAAAGGCCTTCTGAAGGTCTATATTGAGAGAACACCTAGGAGAAAGGGTAGACCTAGAATAACCCTTAACAACTTCTTGAGAAAGTAGGGTATTATCAACAATACTCTGACCCTTCAAAAAAGCAATTTGATTCAAGGTGACTAAACTAAAGAGACAATCAACAAGCTGACTCACAAGAATTTTTGTAATGGTTTTATACACAACTGAGCAACATGAGATTGGCCTAAATTCTTTGACCATACTCGGGTTAGGGACTTTAGGGACCAAAGTGATCGAAGTATCATCAAATGCAGGCAGAAGATTAGAAGTTACAAAGAAATACTTAACATCAACAATAAAATCCTGACCCACAATTGCCCAAGCCTTCTTGAAAAACAGACAATATAGCCATCAGGCCCAAGGGCCTTATCATCCCCTTGACTAAAGATTCCCCTCTTGATCTTATCAGTAGTCGCCTCATTAACTAAAGGACTAGACACATAAGCAGGTAGGGAACAATTAAGCAAATTTCTCAACAACCCCACATCATAGCCAAGAACATAAGAATCAACAGTACTAATCTGCCTAGTAAAATAACCCACCACTTCATTAACCATATTGATAAATTCGTAAAAAGGCTATATTTATGGTTTTTTTTTCACTTAAGTTATTGATTGTCTAAAGGCATATATAGGTTCATTTAGATGCATCTAGGAGCATGTAGTTGTATTGGTGGATTTGTTTTTGCCTTGGCATCTTTTGTTTTTGTAAATAATACTATTTTATGGGAGAGGTCTGGTTTAGATGTTGATATGCAGGTTATAGGAGAAAGGGTGTGCAAAGAAACTTGCCATGGAGAGTGCAAAGGAACTTATCGTGGTATTTATGGACGCAAAAAAGAACAAAGAAGTTAACTATATTTTCACACAAGTCCAGTTGTCCTTTTCACCATGTATTCTTTACTACCAACCGCCTATGAGGAGCCTATTGCCAGCTATTGTACTACCCTCCGTATCTAAATCATGGGATTATGGAACTCGAGATTTTGGCAGCCCATTTTGAGCTCAAACCAGTCATGTTCAACATGTTGAATTCTATAGGGCAGTTTGGAGGTATGCCTAATGAAGATGCCAATCAACATATTTGTAATTTCTTGGAGGTATGTGATTCCTTTAGGCCACAAATAGTGCATGAGGATATGTTGAACCTTTAATTATTTCCATAATCATTGCGTGACCGAGCAAGGTCTTGGTTGAGTGGAGTTCCATTCGGCTCGATGAAGTCATGGGCTAATCTATGTAAAAGTTTTTTTGCTACGGTATAATCTGTAGAACATAAACACTTAGCTGAGAAATGACATATCATCTTTCCATCAAGCTGATGACGAGTCTATGCATGAGTATTGGGACCAATATAAGGGGCTTCTTCGGAAGTGTACTAATAATGGATTTCAAGATTGGAATCAAGCTGTGATGTTTTACAATGGAGTAAATGCACCCACGAGGATGATGCGTGATGCCTTGGAAAATGATACTTTTCAAGATAAATCACCTGGAGAGACTTTTGACATTCTTGACAGGATAACAAATAATGACTACCAATTTCCCTCTTCAAGGCTTGGAACTGGGAGGAAGTTATAAGGGACATTCGATCTAGATGTTAAAGACTCACTATCTACCCAACTCTATGCTATTACAAATATGTTGAAGAATTTGAAACATTCCAACGAGGTAAATGAAGTAAAGTTGGTCAGTTCAGTATGTTTGCTATGTTGTGGCAATCACCATGAGAGTGAATGCCTAGAAAATAAAAAATCCGCCATCTATGTGGGGAATTTCAACCAAAGCAACAACAACAACACCTACTCCAAAACCTACAACCTAGGATGTCGTCAGCACTTAAATTTCTCATGGGGAAATCAAAGAGCCAGTAATACTAGCCATCTTGCTCGACAACTGCTGATGAATGAACCCCAAGTGTTTTAATCGAATATGCCTTGGCATAATTCTAACAAGGGGTGACGTCTTCATCTAATACCAACTCAGGAGGCCACCATACAAGAATTTATAGCAAGTATAAAGACTATGCTGCAAGAACATTCTATAGTTATCAAGAATCAATGAGTTTTATTAAAAAGTGAAAAAACATTGATGTAAAGCCATGGCTCATACTTGAGAGCTCTAGAGAGTTAAGTAGGACAAATTGACACATCATTACAAGAATGCCAGCCAGGTCGATTGCCAAGTGACACTAAGGTCACTAAAGCTCATGAGAATGAGCACTGTAGTGCACTCACTCTAAGGAGTGACACCCAAATCAACCAACAAGACAAGTTTAGGGGAGGGAAAGAATGATAATTATAACCCCATATATGTGCAAGTAGAACCAAAATTTCCAGAAGAAATACTCGAGGAGAAGGACATTTATAAGGGTTCAACTAGTGAGCCTACTAAGGGAGCAGACAAATATGCCACAGCAAAAGTAGTTACCACATCATCAATAGAAGAAATCAGACCCCCACCACTCTTTCCTGAAAGGTTAAAAAACCACAATGATGATGTGCAGTTCAAGAAGTTTATTGACATTCTGGACCAGTTTTATATTAATGTCCCACTCATGGAGTAAATTGATCAAATGCCCACATATGCCATATTTCTCAAGGAGATTGTCACTAAGAAGAGAAAAGTCGAGAAGTTTGAGACAATTACTATGACAAAAGAATTCTACTCTTCCTTGATAAGTTGTCTCCAAAGTAAAAAGATCCGGACAAATTTATCATTCCATGCTCTATAGGAGAAAATTATGTTGGAAAAGCACTGTGTTATCTTGGATCAAGTGTGAATCTAATGACCAAGTTAATATTTTTGAAGCTTATGATGGGCAATGCAAGACCCACATCTGTTATTTTGCAACTAGATGATCGTTCCCATGTTCGTCCTGCAGGGAAGATCGAGGATGTCATAATGCAAGTTGACAAATTTGTGTTTCCTACCGACTTCCTTATACTTGATTGTGAGGTCGACAGAAATGCACCCATAATTTTGAGAGCCTTTCCTAGCCATGGGTCACATCCTCATTGATTGTGAGAAGGGTGAACTCACGATGCGAGTCACCGAACAGAGTGTGACTGTGAATATCTTTTGTTCTCTCAAGTTTATGGATGATTTTGAAGAATGCCAAAGCATTCTGGAAATGTACTCAATGATAGAAAGGGTAATAGAACAACTTTTCCATAGCAAGTTCATACAACTTGACGATTATGAACAACCTTTGGAAGAGGACAACAAAAAGGAGACCATTGGAGTTACAACAGTCTAGTTTACTTTCAGCTTGATCAAGTACGTGCTTTGAACCTCTTGATTTTGATGAATTTATTCCTCCTAAGCACTCACTCAATATGCACTATCTTAGAGCTAGAAACTTTACCGCAACATCTTAAATATGCGTACTTGGATGAGAATTTTACTTTGCCTGTGATTATTTCCACTAGCCTTAATATTGATCAGGAAAGAAGTTTGCTAACTATTTTATCACAATATAGGAAAACGTTAGGTTGGACTATGGCAGACTTGAAGGGGATAAGTCCCACCATTTGTATATACAAAAATTTTGCTGGAAGAATGTCACGACAATTACATAGAGTCACAGAGAAGACTCAACCTTGTCATGAAGAAGATGGTAATAAAAGAGATTATCAAGTGGCTTGATGCTAGAGTTATTTACCCAATATCCAATAGCTCATGGGTGAGCTCAGTGCAATGCGTCCCTAAGAAAGGAGGCACAACTATTGTGAGCAATAAAGATAACGAGCTCCTACCCGTGTGCAAAGTTACTAGATGGAGGATTTGTATAGACTACTGTAAGCTTAACAAGACTACCAATAAGTATCACTTTCTTCTACATTTCATCGATCATATACTTGATCGATTGGCCGGTAAGGTAAACTATTGCTTTCTAGATAGGTATTCAGGGTTCAACCAAATTTCCATAGCACCAGAGGACCAGGAGAAGACTGCATTTACATGCCCCTATGGCACTTATGCTTTTAAGAGGATGCATTTCGACCTATGCAATGCTCATGCAACTTTTCAACGATGTATGTAAGCCATTTTCTCTGACTTGGTCGAGGACTTTATGGAAATATTCATGGATGGTTTCTCTGTCTCTAGAGACATATTTAAAAATGTCTTGGCAATTCGACGAAGGTTCTTAAGTGGTGTGAAGAGGTTGACCTTATGTTGAATTGGAAAAAATGTCACTTCATGTGACTGAGGGCATTGTGCTAGGATATAAGATTTCACACAAGGGTATTGAGATGGATAAAGCCAAAATTGAGGTGATCAAGAAGTTTCCTCCACCAACCTCTGTTAAGGGCATTAGAAGTTTTCTTGGGCACGCGGGTTTTTTTTATAGGAGATTCAACAAGGACTTCTCCAAGATTTCAAAGCACTTATGCACCTTGCTACAACAAAATCAGCCTTTCGTGTTTGATAAATTTTTCCATGGCTCATTCAAAGAGCTTAAGAAGAGCCTTATCTAAGTGACTATTATTGTTCCCCTAGATTGGACATTGCCATCGGAATTGATGTGCGACGTGAGTGATTATGCCATGGGAGAAGTATTAGCAACATCGAGGTAAAATCTTTTATGTCATATATTATGCTAATTGTACTCTAAATGATGCACAACTTAACTACACTACCAATGAGAAAGAATTACTTGCCATGGTATTTTCATTTGACAAGTTTAGGTCATACTTGATAGGAACCAAAGTTATAGTTCACACTAATCATTCAACTATAAAATACTTAGTGAACAAGAAAGATACCAAGCCTAGACTTATCAGATGGATATTACTACTGCAAGAGTTTGACTTAGAGGTTGTAGATAGGAAATGTACTAAGAATCAAGTTGCTAACCATCTTTGTAGGCTAGAGAACAATTTAGCATGCCATGAAAACTTAGAAATCAAAAAGAAATTCCCTAATGAGGAAATTTTATACGCCACAATAATTCCGTGGTACGATGACATTGTTAATTTTCTTGTTAGTGGTGTTTTTCCTTATCACTTGAATAGCCAAGGAAAGAGGAAATTCAGGCACGATACGAGATTCTATTTTTGGGATGAGCCATACTTGTTCAAGCAATGTACTGACTAGATGATCTGAAGGTTTGTCCCCGAAGAGGATCAAAAAGATATTTTACATCATTATCATATGGGTCCATATGGAGGTCACTTTGGAGGGGTAAGAATTACTGTAAAAGTCCTTTAATAAGGCATTTATTGGTCTATACTATTTAAAGATGCCCATGCTTTTTTTAAGACGTGCAATAGATGTCAGTGTACTGGAATATTTCCAGGCACCATGAAATACCATTGCAAAATATTTTGAAGATAGAGTTCTTTGACGTGTGGGGAATAGACTTCTTGGGACCCTTCCCATCCTCATTTGGTGATTTATATATTTTTATAGTTGTGGACTATGTGTCCAAGTGGGTTGAAGCAATTGTAACTATTAGAAATGACTTTAAGAAGGTTCTCAAGTTCCTTCACAAGAATATTTTTACACGATTTGGTGCACCTAGAGCCATTATCAGTGATGAAGGCATCCACTTTGATAACAAGTTGATTGCTAAGGCATTGCAAAGATATGGCGTGCGACACAAAATTTCCACGACATATCACCCACAGACCAATGGGCAAGCTAAAGTGTCAAACCGCGAGATAAAGCAAATTCTTGAGAAGGTGGTGAACACTAGAGGAAATGACTGGTTTCCAAAGCTCGATAAAGGACTTTGGGCTCACAACATTTAAAACTCCCTTAGGAATGTCCCCATTTAAATTGGTGTATGGAAAAGCCTGCCACCTCCCTGTTGAGTTAGAGCATAAAGCTTATTGGGCCATCAAAAAGCTCAATTTTGATGCACAATTTGCCAGTAAGAAAAAATTACTATGAAATGGAAGAGTTTAGGGCACAAGCATATGAAAATGCCAAGCTATACAAGGAGAAGATCAAGAAGTGCCATGATCAAATGCTTTTGCCATGCCAATTTCATATCGGTCAGCAGGTCATCCTCTACAACTCAAGGTTGAGTCTCTTTCCCGGTAAACTTAAATCATGATGGTCTAGACCCTTCCAAGTGAACCAAGTCTACCCTCATGGAGCTATAGACATATAAAACATGGACGATGGGACTATCTTCAAAGTCAATGGCCAGTGGTTAAAAGCGTATAATGGAGCACCACCCTTGCGTGACAAGTTGGAGCTCAATTTGCAAGATTCTTGAATTGCCCTTTCAAATTTTTTGAGTCTACCACGACATTTTAGATTTACTATTGTGCATAAATAACTCGTGATTTTTATTTATTATTTTTTTGTTATTTTTTATATTTTAATTTTGTTCCTCTTTTTTAGGGTATACAAACGTTAAATGCATGAGGGTAGTGACTGTCGTACACAAGGATAAAAAGGAAGGATAACCCTACTTTTAAGGATATAGGCGAGAAAAAAGAAGAAAATGATAGGGATAATATTTTTAATTTCTAAAAATATTTTTTAAATTTTTATTATTTTCTCTCTCCACCTTTTTACAAACCCATCATTACTTTTGTCCTATCAAAACTCCTCCATACGTTTTTTATCATTAAATTCATCATCATCTACTATTTTTTTATTTTACTGTAGCACTCTTTGTAAAGCCCCAAATATCAACCTAGTAGTTTTGAGTCGACCCAATAATTTATTTAATATATTTATTATTAAAAGAAGGTTCTTTGGTTCAAATTTGAGTTTAATCAAATTAGAAATTAGCCATGTAGAAGTTATAAAAGGGGATTTTAAGCTTAAAAAGAAGTTGAGAGGACCAAGAGTGTAATTATACCATTAAAGAAAAACATGGTTGATTTATGAGGATTTTTAGCTAATTTTCACGTGGGTTGGGGAAGTTTTTTCTCTTTCTCAAAAGCTTCTTACTCGTTATCTTTGTTTCTCACTTCACATTCTTTCTTGTTTTTCTCTCTACTTAAGAAAAAACAAAGAGTTTCACCTTTGTCCATCTTCTTCCTCAATCTGAAATCTAGAGGTAAGATACATAACCTAGAGTTCTTGAGCTTCATGAAAAGCTCTCCATCTTCATAAATGGTGTTCTTGAGCTTTCATGGGGTTTTGGGAGGATTTAAGCTCCAAGAGCTTCCTCCAACATTCACATTCGATTTTCATGTATTATAGTTGTCGTTTAACAACTGGTATCCTTCATTTTCATGTTGGACCCGATTGGTGGCTCTTGATGATGGAAAGTGGAGCAAGAACCCACTTTTGAGCTAATTTAAGGAAATATTGATCCTTGGGTAATCTTAGACATTTTGAAGTTTCTAGGAGTTGAGGTAACACACTATAACTCTTCCTTACTACTTGTAATGTCATCTAAATGAACATGTTGCATGTATGGGGTAAGGAAAAAATATGGGGGGTTTTGGGTTCATGAAGCATGTATAAACAATTTATGGCATATTTTATGGTTGTGTATTGCAAGCATTAAAGATAATACCTTTTGAATTCTAAGACACTAAATTAGACATTAAACATGTTTACTAGTCTTATGGGAATTTTTGGGTTGGTGTTTGGGTGTTTCTCGAGCTTAAGCAAGTCATTCCCAGAAAAAGGATCGATCCCAAAGTTTCTGTCCAATAAAGGAACGATCCCTTTTTAAAAGGATCAATTCCTCGAAAAAGGATCGATCACAAACTTTTTGTTGTGCATAGGATTGATCCCTTTTCAAAAGGATTGATCCCTCGGGGAAAAAGATCGATCCCTCGGGGAAAAAGATTGATCCCTTGAAAGAAAGGATCAATCCCTTCGTTGTTTTACTAGTTATAAAAGGGTGATATTGTATTCTTTAGGGGTCTGAAGTATTGAGAAATTGTGTCTTTACCTCAACATATTTGAATGAGTTTAATTTGGTCCATTAATTGATTTGCTTAAATACTTAAACCCTTAATCTTGGATATCATTGATAATGATCAACTCGAATAATAACGTTATGAAATAAAATGACATAAAACTAGCATTTGTTTGTTACTCAGGAAATGACTAGGACACCCGAGTTACACTAGTATTATGAAGTTTGTATGTTATGTTATGTTGATATCCATATATCTTTTATTTAGGTACAAATCTGATGCAATTAAATTTTGGGTTGTAACTGTACGAATTCTGATGCACGTAAATTCTAAAATCGTACCATATGCTCGAGAGCCCATATTTGTGGGATCGGGATGTGAGCTTCTGATGCACGTAAATTCCAGACCTCACCCCGACCTCTTGAGGATCCTTGGTAGACTAAGGGCTACAAATTTTGATGCATGTAAAATTTCGGTTCTTACCCCGAAGCTATTACATTTTAGATAGTCTAGTATGTTGTCTGAGATGCATGTGAATTCCTCCGACCACATTGCTGGACATATCTCATGTTTATTGATATGATTCTATATATTGATGAGATGTTAGGTAAGCTAGGGGTGTTGTCATGAGATGCACATAAATTTCTCCGACCACATCACTAGACTTACCTCAGAATGTTTGAGTGTATTCGTAAGTACATATTTTTGTTTGTCAAAATGATCATTTGATGAATGCATGTAGAATGGTAGAGGTATTGTGTGACACGGGGCTTACATCTCAACATTCAAAATGTGTTTTTGCTTGCAGGTTTTGAGTTTCATGGATCGCAATGGGATAACGAGATCATCAGAGTAGTCTCAGTAGAGTACTAGAATACAACGATATCAACTTAATGGGCATGTAGAGGTCATGGTTTGAAAAGAATCAATTAGTGTGTGTGTGTGTATATATATATATATATATAGATTATTTATTTTATTTATCGAGTTTCCAAATTGGGGCCTCGTTTTTATAAATTGTTATGATTTGTACTTTATATAAATATTTTAAATCAAGTATGATTTCTGAGGAGAATTATTGGGCCTTCACTTTTAAAATTTTGTGTGATATTCGAATATGTGTGATTTGGGTGTTACATTTAGTGTATCATAGCTAGATTTTAGTCAGTTCTAGGTTAACCTGGTCAAGTCCTACATGCCCTAAACGTTGCAAAGTGTACTCGTAGACTGAGACTTCGATGTCGTTCATACATCGATGATCGGTAAGTTAATGTGATAGTCTAAATAATAAATGGATAATTGAGATAAAGTGCAAAAAATATATATTAAGATGACTAAATTAAGGATATGAAACCTAGTGAAATTCGTATATCAAGTGCTAGAATATGGTAGAAAAAGGTTCGAGTAAGGAACCTAGTCTCTCACGGTGAATATAGCTAAGAAAGTAAATTATGAATCTATGTATAAAGTTACTCAAATAAAGGGTGTAAAACATTTTTGTAAGACTAAAAAAAGGAAAGTGTTGTGCCTCAGTGATAATTATATGTGTGTGGTAGGGCGATCTCATCAGAGTGATGCATGATTTAGTAGGACAAGAGTCGATTAGACTAACTTCATTTGAATAACTCTATGGATGTAAGAAGAGTTTAATATCCTTCCTCGAGTGTCTTTGATACCAGAGTACACAGTGAAAAAAAACTTTCTTGCTAGCCATATTATGGGAAATAAAATATCTATAGTAATAATAAATTATGTGCTTGATCCACGATTGGTCGAACGAATCATATGGAAGAAGTGAAATATCACTTCCTTGGGTTGTCGACCTATAAAAGTAAATTTGTTAGAACACCCTTCTCATTAAGAACTTTTTTCTTAATTGACCTAAATCGATTGAAGGTTCCTGATCATGCTCTCAAGGAAATTTTTCGTCATTCATGTCTGTGAATTTCCGTATAAGATCGAGACTCTGACGTAATCTCATTTTCTGAGGGTTGATCCCATTGATGATGTCAGGTAGGCACTCTAATATGAAATGTTTGGGTAGATAAATTCCCCTCTCTTAATAAGATAAAGTCTTCTCATTTTGATAAATTCTCTCTATCGTTGATTCTTAAAGGCTCATATTTGGTTCGATAAATATTTTTCGCTACTTTGTTAAGTGAATGACTTCTTATTCTTGTTAAATGAATATTTCTGATTTACAAGATACTGTTTTCAATTCAAACATCATTTAGTGAAGAAATGATGTACCTTATTTTGACGATTTGTGTTAAACTTTTATGAAAATCTTATTCAATTGATCAAACCCCTATATGAGAATGTACGTGTTATTCCTCTAAGTCAGTAACCGTGGGAAGCAGATTTTACAAAACTTGTACGTCTTCGAAAGAAATTTATTGTTCAATTCCTATAGATCGTAGATCCTTATTTTTTTTATCTTAATGGAGGATCCATATGATAGATGTCTGCACAAACTTTCCAAATTCTACTCCTTATTATGATCATGTCATTTCGTTGGTTAATTCCCTCAATGGCTTTCTTATGTATTAGACCTAAGTCAAGAGCCATTGAGTAAACCATTTGCTAATGAATTAAGTGGAACCTCCTTCATTTTAAAGATTTCCTAGCCATGATCTTTGAGTAGAATCCGTACGCATACGAACAAGTCTTTCCCTTTTTTTTTTAAGTGAATGCCTTTTCTCCATTCCTAAACGGATGCTCAGACATTCCTAATAGAATTCCAAAGTTGGATGTCCTATGAAGGCAAGTGGTCGTATTATTTCCAAAACAACCATGTTCAGTTATAAGAAGAGTCATTAGTGTGACAATCTATTTGTTTGTTATTAAGAGTTTCATTATTGTGGTGATTCCTATGTCACATTTGAAGGATACTTGGTCCAAAATTTTTGTTTTTTCAAATTATGTTAAATTAAAGTTACAAGTTTGAACTTCTGCAAAGGTTTGCACCGTACTTTTTTTTTAACTTGATGGATTAATTAAGGCTCAAGTTTCCTTGATCTTGATAAATCTTTTCTCATAAATTCTGAAATAATATCCCTTGATTAGTTCGTGAAGAAGTCTTATAATCAAGCTAGGCCTTAAAGTGTGTCCCATATTCACGAACGACCCTGAAAGTGAAAATATGTATGTGCAAATCTCTTGGATGCTTCGCATGTTGCATCGAGTTTCTTTTTTTTAAGCCTCAAATATTCTATCACATTCGGATGTTGGTTCTTTAAAACGTCGTACAAATTCCTTAAGAGAAAAATAAATATTTGTAAGTTCGTCCCATTTCCTTGCTACGCTCTGTATAATTCAAGTATGATAAGACCTTTAATCATTTTAGGCTCTACCTTGTTATTAGAGATTTTTTCAGCCTAAGATTGTTATTACATTCAATTTCTTTATCACCTTTACGATGACTTTATTCTAGCTTTAGTATTGTAAAACTTGTTAGAGGGATGTTCGTAAACCAAAGATTTCGTTGTCTTAAAATGATAAAATTTGGTCAGTATGTTGAAACCTTCATATGTTCGTAAATTCGGTGTGTAAGAGAAAATTTGTTAAAGTTAAATCTGTCATTGTATTTCTTGGTTGATCTGCTAAATACTCAGAATTATTTCGTTTAAAATGCATATTCCCTGAAAGATTTATTTTTTTTGTTCGAGAGTCTCGTACGAGAATCTGGTTGGCTAGCAAGTACTGAGTTTATTCTGGTTAGATATCTTTTAATCCTTTAGAGGTGCAATGATTCGTAATGATACATTTCGAATGCAATAGAATGTAAATACTAAAGGTCTTTGGAAGGACTTGAGGAGTCACCAAAGGTTGCACATTTTGAATGTTAAACTAACAGTTTTGTTGGGATCAACTTTCTGGATGAGTTTAGAGATAGGTTTTGTGAGACTATTGATCTGCTGAAGTTGAAGTGGATTCGAATGTGCACCCTAATTACTAAGAATAACATAGGTAAGTTAACGATTTACGAGTCTCAAGGTGTGATACTCAAAGTATAGAGATTCCTCTGATTTTGTCAGTAGCATTCATGTATGAACATAAATCGACTTAGCTAAGTGAGCTAAGCCTCATCAGCAATGCCTTCATGCTGGTATGTGAGTGTGAGCCATATACACTACATAAAACCCTTAAGTCAGAATGCGGTTACAAGAGATCTTTGTTTGTGAAGCGTATCCTCCAGGAGAGCCAGATATCGCTAGTACCGTACGACAAGTTACCAATTTCCAGTTATGAACACCTTAGGTGCTTGAACCTACGAGTGATGTGTGCGTGCATTGCAAGGCGAGTGAGATAGTCAGGTAGCATAATTGAGTATTAAATCATAGTTGCAAAGTAGAAGCTCGGAGGTTGACGTTAGGAAGGTAATTGTTTTTCTTTGTATCTTCAATAGTTGGTATCACGACAGTGTTGAAAAGTGCCATAAGATCTCAGAATTTAGCACGATGGATTACCTATGTTCAACAGTTAAAGGAACTTATCAAGTTGTACAGTGAATTAACTTGATTATGTAAGATTAGCCAGAATGAGACTCATTGGGTTAGCAGTTCTCAAAGGTTGCTTCTTAAATAGCGATGTAGTTAGCACCCTATAGAGAAAAGGAAGTCATAGGCGAGTTGTAAGTTTTCAAGTTGCAAGGAATTTTTCTCTCAGGATCAGGTTATTATGAGTTTAAGGTCTCCAAAGTTTCTAAGTGGTTAATCTAAGATATGTCGTTGTTTGGACTGAGTAAATTTCGAGGACGAAATTTTCTTTTTAGGAGCGGAGAGTTGCAATGCCCCGAATATCGGCCTAGTAGTTATGAGTCGACCCAATAATTTATTTAATATATTTATTATTAAAAGAAGGTCCCTTGGTTCAAATTTGAGTTTAATCGAATTAAAAATTAGCCATGTAGAAGTTAAAAAGAGGATTTTAAGCTTAGAAAGAAGATGGAAGGACCAACAGTGTAATTATACCATTAAAGAAAAACATGGCTAATTTATGAGAATTTTTAGCTAATTTTCATGTGGGTTAGGGAAGTTTCTTCTCTTCCTCTTCCTCAAAAACTTCTTTCTCTTTATCTTCTTTTCTCACTTCACATTCTTTCTTCTTTTTCTCCCTACTTAAGCAAAAACAAAGAGTTTCACCTTTCTCCATTTTCTTCCTCAATCTAAAATCTAGAGGTATGATTCATAACCTATAGTTCTTGAGCTTCATGAAAAGCTCCCCATATCCATAAATGGTGTTCTTAAGCTTTTATGGGGTTTTGTGAGGATTTAAGATCCAAGAGCTTGCTCCAATGTTCCCATTTGATTTTCATGTGTTATAGTTGTTGTTTAACAACTAGTATCCTTCATTTTCATGTTGGACCCGGTTGGTGGCCCTTGAATGATGGAAAGTGGAGCAAGAACCCTCTTTTGAGCTAAGTTAAGGAAATATTGATCCTTGGGTAAGCTATAAACATTTTGAAGTTTCTAGGAGCTGAGGTAACACACTATAACTATTCCTTGCTACTTGTAATGTCATCTAAATGAGCATGTTGCATGTATGGGGTAAGGAAAGAATGTGGGGGGGGGGGTTGGGTTCATGAAGTATGTATAAACAATTCATGTCATATTCTATGGTTGCGTGTTGCAAGCATTAAAGATAGTACCTTTTGACCTCTAAGACACTAAATAAGACGATGAACATGTTTACTAGTCTTAGGGGAATTTTTGGGTGTTTCCCGAGCTTAAGCAAATCATTTCCAGAAAAAAGATCGATCCCTCGACCAAAGTGATCGATCCCAATTTTTCTATCCAGTAAAGGATCGATTCCTTTTCAAAAAGATCAATCCCTCCGGAAAAAATATCGATCCCTCAGGAAAAAAGATCAACCCCCAAAGAAAAAGGATAAATCCCAAACTTTATTTTTTGCATAGGATCGATCCATTTTTTAAAAGAGCGATCCCTAGGGGAAAATGATCGAACCCTAAAAAAAGAATCGATCACTTCATTGTTTTGCTCGATGTGAAAGGGTGAAATTGCATTATTTAGGGGTCTGAAGTATTGAGAAATGTTTACTTGACCTCAACATGTTTGAATGAGTTCAATTTGGTCAATTAATTGATTTGATGAAATACTTAAACCCTTAATATGGGATATCATTGATAACGATCAACTCGACTAATAACTTTATGAAATAAAGTGACATAAAACTAACCTTTGGTTGATACTCGGGAATCGGCTAGGACACCCAAGTTACTCTAGCATTATGATGTTTTTTTGTTATGTTATGTTGATATTTAGATATCTTTTGTTTGTACGCATCTGATGTACATAAATTTTGGGTCGTATCGGTACGAATTTTGATGCACATAAATTCTAAAATCGTACCTTATGCTCGAGAGCCCGTATCTATGGGATCAGGACGTGAGCTTTTGATGCATATAAATTCTAGACCTCACCCCGACCTCTCGAGGATCTGTGGTAGACTAAGGGGTACACGTTCTTATGTACGTAAAATTCTGGTTCTTACCCTGAAGCTATTATATTTTAGATAGGCTAGTATGTTGTCTGAGATGCGACCACATTGCTGGACCTATCTCATGGCTGTTGATATGTTCTGCATATTCATGAGATGTTAGGTAAGTTAGGGGTTTCGTCTTGAGATGCACGTAAATTCCTCCGACCACACCACTAAACTTACCTTAGGATTTTTAGTGTATTCTCAGCACATATTTTCGTTCGTCAACATGATCATTTGATGAGTGCATGTAGTATGGTAGAGGTATTATGTGACGTGGGGCTTGCGAGATCTTTTTTTCAGAATATGTTTCAGTTCGTAGGTTTTAGGTTTCATGGATTGTGATGGGACAACGAGATCAACATAGAAGTCTCAGTAGAGTACCAGAATACGACAATGTCGACTCAGTGTGCATGTAGAGGTCATGGCTTGAGAAGAGTCAGTTAGTATATATATATGGGTTATTTATTTTATTTATCGAGTTTCTAAATTGGGGACTTATTTTTATAAATTGATACGATTTGTACTTTATACAAATACTTTGAAGCAAGTATGATTTCTGAGGAAAATTTTTAGGTCTTCACTTTTAAAATTTCGTGTTACATTCGAATCTGTGTGATTTGGGTGTTACACTTTCTCTTCCCTTTTTTATTCTTCATCACTTCATCTTCCTATATTTTACTTTCACACAGAAAACCCCCATAGTCATTAAAGCTCAAAGCTTTTTCAAATTTTCTTCACTCTTTCGAGAAACAATGATGTGTACTCGTCCTTCAAACAAAGACCCTCAAAACTTCCAAGATGTTACAACAAATGAGTAATATCAACAGATGAAGAACCAATGAGTTTTCTTTGAGAAAAGATTTGTTTTCTCCGATGATCTTGGGACATATGTTATAGAGGTCATCACTCAACACCACTGATAGAAGTTCACGCGACATCTCGGGAATACTAATGATACCCTCTTTAGAGAGTTTTTTGCTAATATTTTTGACCCTAACCAATAATTTGTTGTTATACGAGGATATTCTATTCGTTTTACATCCTCGACAATTAATCAATACTTTAAATTGCAAGGCGTCGTTGATTATTCAACTGAGTTTATAGAGGAGGCTCACAATGTAACCTATAATGGAGTGATAGAAGATTTGTGCTTTTTGAACTCAAAGTGGAATGGAAAGCAAGCAAGCCGATGCTCGATGGATAGAGAAAGGCTTCAACCAAGGGCCTAGTTATGGAATCACTTTATAAAGCACAAGCTAATGCCGACTGCCCACAATACTACTGTTAGAGTATGTCCAAAGACCAATCATATGATGATTGTAATAATACTTTTATTTAC
The DNA here is from genome assembly GCF_006381635.1 of Hibiscus syriacus. NCBI lineage: Eukaryota > Viridiplantae > Streptophyta > Magnoliopsida > Malvales > Malvaceae > Hibiscus > Hibiscus syriacus. The sequence goes on from NW_024062483.1 coordinate 911,681, forward strand.
CGATTTTATTAAATAAAGGCATTGCCGCTATTATTTTCATTTATATATATGTGTTTAACATAAACTGGAAGATAATAAAGTCCATATAATGACATAATTGTTATTATTAAAAGATCCCTAGTCAAGTATTATTATGGGCATGGACAATAATAATACACTTAAGACTAACATGTTATTGATTGATGACAAGGAGTTATCATTAACATAGAGATGTCAGAATTGATACCTGATTATATTGTTAGAGAACAATGTATTGGATTGATCGACCATGAGCATGTGTCTTGGATTATTATGTGACAGTCATAACATTGCTCATGGTGATGACTATATGTATAATCCTCAGACTTGAGATCAATACTATCCCAACATATATTGTTGTATGTTTTAATGCAGCTAAACAAGCTCCGTAACTGGTTGCTCTATAAAGACTGTTATTGAATATATCTCAAAATATGTAGTGGGTGTGTATGATTAAGATAGGATTTTTCCTTCCTAATAATAGGAAATATATCACTAGCCACTTGATTGAGTGAGACTAGAAATACATGGCCATGCTCGAATAAGTTGATATGAGATATCATAAACTATTCGTTAATTAAAGTCTACTCTAGATATCAAGAAACAATAGATGGGCTATACAAGTATGACTATTCCAAGACTTGTGCCTATTATAGATATAAAGGACATAAGGATGTAATACATGAAAGAGTTAATCACCAAGATGATATGTCGAATCATATTTTCTTGTAACTTAGGTGACAATGATATATTGCTAGATGTCACTCATTGTATGTAATATTAGAATTGTTCTAATAATTACTTCTAACATTACAACAAATTTCTAGATGTCACCAAGATGTACAATTTGTTGTATGTTACTAAAATATAGAGTTAATTAAATATATGTTTTAATAATCACGAATATTTAATTTCAATTAATTAAATATAGATTTAATTAATTTGAAATAATAAAATCCCTAATATGATTAGGGTAACTTGGATATAAAAGGATTATTAAATTACAATTAATTAAATATAGATTTAATTAATTTAAAATAATAAAACCCTAATATGATTAGGGTAACTTGGCTATAAAAGGGTGTGTTAGGTCTAGCAGCCGTTTACAACACACACACAAAACCTTCAGCCGTTTTCTCTCAAAAGAGTTTTTGGGAAAACAAAGACTACTCTCAATCGGGTGAACTGAGTAGAGGCCGAGACGTGATTTTGAGGAGGCTTACGATTCGAACCGATCTACACAACTAATATTCACTGTTGTTCTTGTTGTTTTCCAAGGAACCCAGTGTAAGTATTCGCATCTCTTCCTCCCGATTTCAGTTTTTCGTACTTGGATCGCTGGTGAGACCGTCGAGTTTTATTTCCGCTGCGCCATGGGGTGCGCCGACGGTCCCAACAGTGGCATCAGTGCCACTTGTACGATATGATTTTGGGTTAAATTTTGGTTGATGCAATATGTATGAGATGCATGTTCTAGTTTTATCGATTTCGGTAAATATGTTTATATCATTGTTCGAATCGATACCCGCAACGATTAATATGTTAATTTGTTAATATGTTTTTCAATTGATTTGTTGCTGGATGATCTATGGGAGTGCGATAGCAGATCGCGTTTGGCAGTGGAACAATGTTTATTCCGATGCAAAAAACCTTCGGGATTGAAAATCCCAAAAGCACGATTCTGTTGATAATTGTTATCAAATCGCCCCTTGACCCCTCATCAGCAATACAAATTGAAGGCCCATATTAATATTTTTAACAAAGGCGTAACAACGTGTATATATATATATGATATGTTTGTTTTGCACGGTGTTTGATATGCATGGTTATAACCTTTGTTCAATTCACAATGGTTTATTTTGAAATACGGTCTGCGAGCCATGCCTTTCTACATCTCTGTTGTATTTCTCTTCTCATCTTACTCCCTCGTATGTAAAAGGAGTTTCTTTTAAATTGTAAATCTATGAAGATTCACAAGGAGAAGAAGAATAGTGAGAAGATGCCTAGAGAGGAGTCTTAGGCTTTAGGGTTCTTGGTTCTCCCATTGGCTTGGGATGGGCCACCTTAGTCATTGGTTTGGGCTATAACCATTGCATCTTATTTATTGCTATATTTGTCATGTATGCAATGCATCAAATGATATAATAAGAATAAATATTGATGAGATCAGTAAGGGCCTAATATTAAAACGAACAATGATGAGATAATTACGCAAATCCCTCTTTATAATCTAAGTTAACTTAACCGTCTAATATTTACCCTCATTAAGGCTTTGATCGATATTGATTGGGCTTTGCCAAAGCATTGGCACATAATATATCTTGGTTAAATGCGAATAATAAGCAAGTGATATTCACCGGTTGAAATATTGGTAATAACTTAGCTAGATTATTCTAATAGGATTAGAAACCTAGAGGTTAAATATTTGGATAAGTCATGAGATGACTTGAACAAAAGTTGTTCACAAAAAAGAGTTACATGAGATGTAACTACTCAAGTGTTACTTACCTAAATAATCACTATCCTAAAAGAAAAACCAAAGCTGATTTAGGAAATTGATGTATTATGGATCCTCACCCACTAGAAAAATTTTCATCGATTTTTTCCGAAATTAAAACAAAGAGGGTTTTTAATTTTGAACAAAATAGTGGGAGTAATTTGTAAATAAAGTCCTATTTATAAATTTTAATTCGGTAAATTTACTTACTTTAATATTTCCATTATTGTAGATTTAATGGCAAACAACACTTAATCACTGCGATTACTCCTTAAGAAGGATAAACTTAATGGCATAAACTTCCTTGACTGGTTTCGTAATTTAAGAATTGTTCTCAAACAGGAAAGGAATGAATATGTCATTGAGGAACCTCTTCCTGATGAACAGGCAGCTAATGCTTCAAAAGCTGACAAAGACAAATTCAAGAAACATATGAATGATATGTTAGATGTTGGATGTCTAATGCTTGCCACCATGACTCCTGAGCTTCAGAAGCAACATGAGGATATGGTTGCATATGAGATGATTCAAAATCTCAAAGAAATATATGAAGGGCAAGCACGTCAAGAGAGATATGAGACCTCTAAAGCTCTATTTCAATGCAAAATGGAAGAGGGAACTCTTGTAGGAGCTCATGTCATCAAGATGATGGGATACATCCAAACGTTGGAAAAGCTGGGATTTTCTCTCAAAGATGAATTGGCTACCGATGTTATCTTGCAATCGTTGCCAGATAGCTTTAGCCAATTTGCCCTTAATTTCAACATGAATGAAATTAACAAGACTTTGCCATAGTTACTTGGCATGTTATGAACTGCTGAAAGTAACATGAAAAAGGTTGGACTTAAGCCCATTCTGATGGTCCACAAGGACAAAGGAAAGGGAAAGAAAAAGGTAGTGTCAAAGTCTAAGGGCAATGTTAAGACCAAACCAAAAGGGAAAAATGCATTGAAACCCAAAAGAGGAGTTAGCAAAGAAGGAAAATGTTTCCATTGCGATAAGACCAGACACTGGAAGAGAAACTGCCCTGTTTACCTTGAAGAGGTCAAGAAGATAAAAGCAAACAGAAAATTTATTTCAAGTATTTATGTTATTGATGTTAATTTGTCAACATTTACTTCTTGGGTATTAGATACCGGTTGTGGTTCTCATATTTTTACTTCTATACATGGACTTCAAAAGAGAAGGAATCTGGCTAAAGGAGACTTAGACCTACGAGTGGGAAATGGAGCAAGAGTTGTTGCATTATCTATAGGGACATATGTTTTACCTTTTTCTAGTGGACTTGACTTAAATTTAGGGGATTGCTATTATGTGCCTAGTTTGACTAAGAACATTATTTCTATTTCTTGTTTGGACAAGATTGGTTTTGAGATTATTATTAAGAATAATTGTTGTTCTTTTTATCTCGATAGTGTTTTTTATGGTTTTCCACAATTGGTTAATGGTCTCTATATTTTGGATCAAGAAAACACCATTTATAACATAAATACTAAGAGATCAAAAATAAATGATTCGAATCAAACTTATCTTTGACATAGTCGTTTAGGCCATATAAGTGAGAAACATATATCAAAACTCCATAAAGATGGATTTTTAGATTCATTTGTTTTTGAACAATATGATATATGGGAATCTTGCTTGTTGGGAAAAATGACTAAAGCTCCTTTTAATAGTAAAGGTGACCGAGCAAGTGATTTATTGGGTTAATACATAGTGATGTATGTGGACCAATGAATACACAAGCCAGAGGTGGATTCCATTACTTCATTACTTTCACCGATGACTTCAGTCGGTATGGGTATATTATCTTATGCGCCATAAATCTGAAGCCATTGAAAAGTTTAAGGAATTTAAAAATGAAGTACAAAATCAACTAGGAGAGAGTATTAAGGCACTTCGATCAGATCGAGGTAGAGAATACTTAAGCATAGAGTTTGATGAATTCCTAAAAGAATGTGGGATTGTCTCACATCTTACACCACCAAGTACACCACAGTGGAATGAAGTTTCTGAAAGAAGGAATCGAACACTGTTAGACATGGTTCGATCGATGAGTCATAGTGATCTTCCGACTTCTTTTTGGGGACATGAACTTGAAATAGCCGCTTTCATACTAAATCGTGTTCCATTTAAATCAGTTCAAAAGACACCATACGAGATATAGACTGGGAAACGTCCTGGTATGTCTTTTATGAATATTTGGGGTTGTGAAGCTTATGTAAAACATCAGATGTCTACAAAACTCGAACCTAAATCTCATAAGTGTATATTTGTTGGATATCTTAAAGAAACTAAGGGATACTATTTCCTCAACCCTAACGAGAACAAAATGCTTGTTGCTCGAACATGAGTTTTTCTCGAAAGAGAATTTCTCTCAAAGAAAGGGAATAGAAATATTGAACTTGGAGAAGTTCAAGAGAAACAAATAAATGAACCTGAAGTTGAGCATGTTTCACAAGTTGTTGAGGAGCATTCAACAGATTTAGAAACACAATCACTGCGTAGATCCACAAGAGAACATCGTGCACCTCAGAGATTTGGATTTCTCGTTACGACACATGGAGATGTTCTTCTTATGGATCAAGATGAGCCCAGAACTTATCAAGAGGCAATGTCTAGCCTAGACTCTGAGAAATGGCTTGAAGCTATGAGATCTGAGATGGATTCCATGTCAGTAAACCAAGTATGGACTTTGGTTGAACCACCTGAAGGGGTCAAACCTATAGGGTGTAAATTGGTTTTCAAGAAGAAAACTGACATAGATGGTAATGTACAACATACAAGGGACGATTAGTTGCTAAAGGTTTTCGACAAGTTCATGGTGTAGACTATGACGAAACTTCTCCCCTATAGCTATGTTTAAGTCCATTCGGATATTGCTCGCAATAGTTGCATTCCATGATTATGAAATCTGGAAAATAGACATCAAAACTGCCTTCCTTAATGGAAAACTTGAAGAGGATGTGTATATGACACAACCAGAAGGTATTCCCTTAGTATATTGAATATGACACCACAAAGAAAATATTCTTTTCACAATCTCTAATTTCAATTTTTAGCTAAAAAGGAGGTTGAAAATCTTCTTTTTTATCTTTCTTTTTATTTTCTTCGTATTTTCCTCCATTAAATAAACTTGAGGGAGTAGCGAGCTTCACGTTCGAGAGGAGCAAGCGGCACTAAGGCAGTTCATGGTGGAAGAGGAGCTCATGGCAGTGCACGTAGGGAGTTTTCCTCCACCTTTTTTGCTTTATTTTTCTTTTTACTCGATTGGTTGTATGTAACGGATTATTTTATGGATGATTCAAACTCCACCATGAACTAACCTTATTTGGTGTGGGTTTATGATGGATGATTAATTTTTCTTTAATGAATGGTTGATGCTTTTATGTTTATCACTTGTTTTGTTCATTGTTTGAATTACTTAAGATTTTAGGAGGCATGAGAGTGACAATTTCTTATGTACATTACATAGTGTCTGAGAGAAACTAGGGGAAAGTCAACGTGAATAATGGGCTTTAGCTGATAACTATAGCCAAATCCAACTTAGCGTTCGGAGAAGCTAAGGTAGGTTTCAACGACTAATAGGAGTTAAGCTTATT